>NC_134726.1:35140000-35450000 GCF_049634645.1 Pelodiscus sinensis
CGGGCAAAAGTCCCTTTTGTGCAAAAGTTTTGCGCAGAAGGGCCAGTGTAGACAGCTGAGATTTGTTTTCCGCAAAAAAGCCCCAATCGCAAAAATGGCGATCAGGGCTTTTTTGCGCAAAAGCGCGTCTATATTGGCCACGGACGCTTTTCTGCAAAAAGTGCTTTTGCGGAAAAGCGTCCATGCCAATCTAGACGCTCTGTTCCGAAAATGCTTTTAACGGAAAACTTTTCCATTAAAAGCATTTCCAGAAAATCATGCCAGTCTAGACACAGCCCTCTAAACCCACAAAACATGCTAAGCTATCAACTCCTACATCTACATGGAGGGCTCAACCATGCAGTCCAGATTGCCACGGACTTCAATCCCTGTGGACAAGAATAACCTTTCGTGGGGTGAGTAAGGCTTATAGACTCAGGCCCTTCATTTCCAAGTAATTTACAGGAGTGTGGAAGTAGATATGGAAGGTGGCTAGCTGGAGCTGTGTATTTACCATAGAAGCAGAGTATGATAGCCTCAGAATACACATTTTTACCCTGCAAACTAAAATGATCTATTTAGCCAGGATTTTGCAAACTCGTTAATTTGCCGCGTGATTGTCTTGCTTCAGTGTAACATGCTTTCTCCTCCATTCTGGTCATCCATTCCTTGAATTAAGGAGTTAATATAGATTGAACCTCTCTGGTCTGGAAACATCTCTGGTCCGACATGACTTTAATTAGCTAGATGTCCACTTTTCATGGGAGTGGTCAAGTTTTTCACAGCCTGATAGTTTGTTCACAGCCCCCGGTCCAGTCTCTCAGTGTTCTGTGCTGTTATTTAGCTCTAGAACTGGAAGGAACCGTGAGGGGTCATCTAGTCTAATCCCCTGCCCTCACAGCAGGACTAAGCATCATCTAGATCATCCCTGATAGATGTCTATCCAAACTGCTCTTGAATATCTCCAGTGATGGAGATTCCACAATGCCCCCTAGGCAATTTATTCCAGTGCGTAACCACCCTGACAGTCAGAAAGTTTTTCTTAAAGTCCGATCTAAATTTCCCCTGCGACAATTTAAGCCCCCTTGCGTGTTGTACTATCATCAGATGTTAAGGAAAATATTTTTTCTCCCTTCTCCTTGTAACTTTTTAAGCACGTGAAAGCTGTTATGTCCCCTCTCAGTCTTCTCTTTTCTAAACTAGACAACCCCAATTCTTTCAATCTTCTCTTCTAGGTCATGTTTTCCAGTCCTTTAATCATATTGTTGCTTCTCTCTGGAGTTTCTCCTATTTGTCCATATTTTTCCTGAAATGTGGTACCTAGAACTGGACACAACACTCCAAGTAAGATCTAATCAGTACAGAGTAGAGCGGAGAATGACTTCTCGCGTTTTGCTCACCACACTCCTGTTAATGCTTCCCAGGATGTTTGCTTTTTTTTTCCTGCAAGTGTCTCATTGACGACTCATAATTAGCTTGTTGTCCACTATGACCCCTAGATCCCTTACTGCAGTATTCTTTCCTAGACAGTCATTTCCCATTTTGTATGTGTGGAACTGATTTTTCCTTCCTAAATAAAATAACTTGCATTTGTCCTTATTAAATGTCATCCTGTTTACTTCAGACTGCTTCTTCAGTTTGTCCTGATCATTTTGAATTAAAATCCTACCCTCCAAAGCACACGCAACCCCTCTCAGCTAGGTGGTTATCCACAAACTTTGTAAGTGTATTTTCTATGCCATTATCTAAATTGTTGAAGATATTGAACAGAACTCGTCTCAAAAATGATCCCTGTGAAATCCCACTTGTGATACCCTTCCACAGTGAACCATTGGTAACTACTCTCTGGGAATGGTTATGCAACCAGTCATGTACCCACCTTACAGAAGCCCCACCTCGGTTTTATTACCTTAAGTATTTTATGCAGTGAAATAGTTTGCTCTTGCACGCTTAATAATGTCTCTCTGAAAAATTGCCAGTTGTTTTTCCTCTTGGTCTTGCTGCCCCTGGGACCTCACCTACCAATGTCTTGAGTTTGCTAAAATCTGCCTGCTTTAAATCCACTGCCTTTATTTTGCTGTTTTCCCTTCTACCATTCCTTAGAATCATGAATGCTATCATTTCATGATCACTTTTAAATTCTCAGCCAGTTCCTATTTGTTCAAATCAAATCTAGAACAGCCTCCTCCCTTTCTCAATCTTCTGAAATAAAACAAAACGGTTGCCAATACATTCCAAGAACTTTTTGGATAATCTGTGCCTTGCTGTGTACTTTCCCAACAGATGTCTGGATAGTTGAATTCCCCCATCAACTTCAAGTCCTGTACTTTGTATGTTTTTGTTAGTTGTTCAAAACAAGCTCCCACCACCTCTTCTTCCTGGGTAGGTGACCTGAGTAGATTTCTACCGTAATATCACTTTTTTTTTACCCCGTTTAACCTAACTCAGAGACTCTCAACTAGTCTGGCTCCTATGTCCATCTAAACCTCAGTCTAAGTGTATACATTTTTAGTATATAAGGCAACTCCTATATATTAAATATATTTAATAAGTAGAGTACCTAACAGAGTAAACGGATGCTAATAAATACATTGGTTTTTAACGTAGCTGGCACTCGGCTTATTGTAAAGATTAGTAAATGTAGAATGAAAAGCAAAACTATAGTGCACTCACCCTGTACGTATTAATTACAGTGCCCTTGCTAGGGAGTATGGCTAGGAAGAAACAAATGCAGCTTTGGTGGCTGAATGTAGGATTTTGGATGAAGAAACAGCCTCTACCTGTGAGTTAGGTGAAATTCACCTTCCTCTAGCTATTAATAACAGTAGTGCACCTTGTATACCGTTACAGTCCATTCACTACCGAATGGTGTTACATCGGCATGTGCTAGTGTCTATTACAAAGACATTTTTACATCCACATCCATTCATTCTAGGGTGACATGGCGGTACTGAAAATGTCCACCTGCCTGCTGCACAAGTGGCATTGCAGTGCTTTGCAGAGGGCAATACCTCCTAGCATGAAGTTGCACTGCTGCTCCCCGCATACCCATTGCTTCTGGTTTACCCGGGAGACCCTTTTAGGTCACAGACCATCAGCAATGTTGTCATGCTCAACAGCAAGAAAGAAACTTGAGCCTCGTTGTCTGTAGGATACAACAGCCACTTGTCTGTAGGATACAACAGGGGATAAGAAGAGCACACAATGTGCCAATGCTGGAATTTACCAAAGAAACAGGCGCTAGCATTCTCTAGCTCAGGTACTTTTTAAAGTACCCCTTTAAAAAAAATTATAAGTACCCCCAATACCTACAGTTTTCAGACCCATTAATTTTTTTCTACTATTGCAACACTTTTGTTTAAACAACTTAATCGTCGCTGGGCGGGCGATGAAATTTTTGGGTGTAAAAAGTACAAAAATAATAAAGCGCTGTAAAACTTAAACCAAAAATTCAGTTTTCTCCAAATTTCCATTGTGTTGACGTACTCCCCAGACTTCTCTCGAGTACCCCTAAGGATACCTGTACCACTGATTAAGAAACACTGCTCTAACTCAAAGAAATGACAGCCAAATTATCTACTTTGGCATGACGTGGACCCTCCCCCCAGACAAAACATCCCCATTACCCCAAAGACCTGATTATCAGTCAAGCACTCAGCTTTAGTGCATTTCTCGCCTTCCATCCTCAAACAATAAGCACGGCTACTATAGAAAGCTTCATTTAAATGTGCATTTAAGTCAGGGGTTGATTGCTTCAGAGGCCTCCATAGGGGTTCTGTGAGTGAAACCAACTGTAATGCCCAAATGTGGTTTATAATGAATCTGTTGCAGAAAGAGCTGACTCGGGACAATGAAAAGCTTATTGATGGAAATGTCCCAGACAGTATCGTGATATGTTAGCAGTGGGCCAGAGCGGATATACAGTAGCTATGGAAAATAAAACAATCCTATAATTCTTTATCACTTGCATAGCACCACTCATCTGAGCACCTCCAAGCACTTTCACAACCCTAGCACTCCTGCAAGTTACAACACCTCTTCTGCTGGTGAGGCTAATAATCAGACAGCAAGTCAATGGCTCTTCCCTAACCACTAAACAGCACTGTTCTTCCTATGAATTGCTCTCTATTTTACACACTGTTACCTATCCTGCCTGCCATCACTTACTCCATCTTGACTTCTTTTATAGTTTCTAAGGCTATGTTTTCACTCCACAGAAGATTATTGCTGCTATGATCGATCTTCTGGAGTTTGATTTAGCAAGTCTAGTTAAGACCTGCTAAATTGAACTCAGAAAGCACTCCTGCCAATGTCCAGTATTCCTGCTCTTGCCAGAAGTAAGGGAAGCCAACGGGAGCATTTGCTCCTGTCGGCCTCCCACTGTGGGACATCACCAAGGTCATCTTAAGGTAAGCCAACTCTATCTACATAGAATACATAGCTGGAGTTGCGTAGCCTAAGCCAAGCTGCCGGGTCTAGTATAGATCTGGCCTAAGCTGCTGATCCTTTGGCAGATCCACCTCGGTATAAACCTTCGCTGGAAGATCCCAATGAAGTGATTAATAGAGCTGTGCAGGAAATAGTTTTCCTGTCCCATAAAAATGGGAGATTTTGGTAATTGTTCTTGTCAAAAGTGGGACCAAAAAAGGGTCAAAATTATTCCCACAAAATTAAGAAAAAATGTTCCCGATCTAAGTAATTTTTTAAATGTTTCATTTTCAACCATTTCATATGTTTAGTAGAATTATCTAAACATTCTTAATTCCAACACTTTTTCACAATTTTTTGAGTTAAAAAAAGGTGTTGAAAGCAACTCTTTCCCATTAAATATCCTGGCAAGTTTCAAAGAATTGGCGTTTTCTGATAAAAACTGAAATTTAACACTTGAAACATTCCCAGCTAGCTCTTGTCAATAGTGCTATGGACTTGAATAGGAGTTGCCTGCTTAAAGTCAACCTCAGAGTCAGGGCTTGAATGGGGAAGAAATTATGGTCAAAATTCTACTTTTAAATGGTGTAAAAACCAGAACACATCATCCCAAGGATCTGCTGCCCCTTGCACAAAAAGACGAACATTAAAGGGTCAGTCAAGTATACAACTTGACTCGTTTCCGTTCTTTTCTCCTTAAACACAGAAAGCTTCATGACAATGTGCACTATCAGTTCACGCAATAGGCAGGCCAAACCCCACATTTTGCAATACATAGAGCTCTACCAAATTCCCAGCCACAATAAACACATCAGGGACCATGAAATCTGGTTTCATGGAGGCAACGCTGTCAATGGGCAAGGGTGGGGGAGGTAATTTCCCCAGGGCCCAGTGAGTCAAAAGGACCCAGAGCTACAGGCCTTTTAAATGGCTTTCAGGGCTGGGTTGGAGGGCAGCCGCCACAGTCTGAGTACCAGTGAGAGCTGGCTGTCCTACTCCCATGGAGCCCCATGGCACATCAGAGGCAGCAGCCTCTGTATCAGAGGCAGCAGCATTGGTGCAAGGCGGGAACTGGTCTGCAAGGGGAGCCAGTTTAAAAACCAGCTCCCCTTGAGGACCGGCTGCCTGCTGCCCCGAGCTGCTGCCTCTCATACAGAGGCAGCAGCGCAGGGTGGCAGCACCCCCTGTCCGGGGCGGGGTCTGAGCTCCTGGATCTGGTGCAAGCTAGAAGTGAGCCAGGCTGCCTGCCTACCCAGCTCCTAATACACTTTTAATGCAGAGCCGCAGCAGGGAGAGGTCTGGACCCATTGCAAGCCAGCACTGAGCCGGGATGCTGGCTAGCCTGCTAAAAAATTGGGGGGGGAGGGAGAAGGGAAATGTGTGTAGTCTATAGCATTAACCGATACGCTTTCGCTTACTGACTAATTGAGTAACTATTACATCCCTAGTGCAGACCTGTCCATCTCCACCATGTAGCCCCTGTATGAGCAGCCGGGTCATCTGCCCCCAGCTGCACAACTAAACAAGATTTCCTGCCTTGCAATAGCCATCAGGGCATCCTTTTAACCAGGTCCATTCAAACAAACCATTCTGCTTTTCCACTTGAAGTGCATCAAGAGAAAGCCCAAGCTCCACCGAGTGCAAGTTCTGACCAGAATCAGGCTTCCCGATTCAGGATGACAGTTTCATTATCCGCGGGTTTTTCCAGCAGCCCCAGTGCTGTAAATAAGCAGCTGTACAGATGACTCTCCCTTTCTACAAGGCTCATGTCTGTCTATTTTTAGAGCCATTTTGAAATCATGGCATGTAAAACCAGCGCAGAAAAGAGCTGCTACCAACGAGAGGAAAAAAAGTGACATCAAGGGACTTTTTTCTTCCTCCTGCCATCAAAGATCTCTCGAGAAGTTGGAACAAGAAGCCGGAGCAGATATTTTAAAATTCTGTGCTTCTGTAATCTCCGAACGGCTTCTAGTGATGTTTTTCCTTCAGAACTAGTCTAGCAAGGTTTGATCGGAACTAGTTTAGCGGGGGGGGGGGGGGGGAAGAGGGAGAGAGGAAATGATTTACAGTAAATCATAAAAATCAGCTCTGCAACTCTTAACAGAACCATGTTTCTCCTTGCTGAGAGCAATGCCTGGAAATAATCCCCAAAAAAGAAATCAGCTTGGAATCATAACAAGAGTAAAATTACAGCAGTGTACGACCCATGAGCCAGAGGCCGTAAAAAAAGTGGGGCATATTTTAAATATTGTTATAGTCAGAGAAAGGACTATGTAAATATGGCACTAATCTCTCTTTGGCTGAGTCACTGCCTTATAGTTCATGGTGGAACCAAGGGGAAAGGCTACTGTACCCTCATGAAGGAAATACTGGACAAGGGGGCGGGTGGAGATCTGTTTCTGGCCTCCCACTCTTTCCATTTTCACTGCTCTCGGAGAGGTGAGAAGAACCTAGCTATGTTCAGCCCAGGTGCACACACATGGGTGAGGGAGGGGAGAGAGAGGCTGGAGTGGAAACAAGAGAGGGTGGGGCTGGAGCCATCACTACAGTGCAAGAAGTGTGCACAGCCACCTGAGAGCAGCCACAGCTGGCAACATAGGTTCCTACTGGTGGTGCACATCCACACATGCTTTTGCGCACAGAACAAAATTTATTCTGCACATGGATGGAAAAATTGAGAGGGATCAGTGCTCCCCAGCCTATCCTGGCCCTGCCTTCCAGCCATTGTTAGTCCTGGCAGAGACATCCAGCAGTGGGAAGGGGTAGGAACATGTGCACCAGCCATTAGGATGAGGACTGGACAGAGCACCCAGCACCTGGAGGAGGAGCAAGGGGTGTTGGCACACAGAACACCAGCTGCCAAACTAGGAACTGGGGGAGAAGCACCCGGCAGTTCCTCTGAGAAGCCACCGAGGAACAGGATGCCCCGTCCCAGCCTGGAGCTAGCTGAGACATGCCTCTCCTGTCTCGACATGCCTCTCCTGTCTCCTGTTTATACAACAGTTGTGCTGCAAGCCTCGGTCAGCTGACACACATTTCATTGAAGGGCAGATGTACCTTAAAAGGGCTCATTTGCTATGGAAACGTCCAACCCCTCACAGTGCAAACCAGCCCGGATGCATTAGCTTGCCAGCACCTTGGTAGATTTTGCTCTTTTGGAATTTGAGTTACCCTGACTGCCAATTAACTTGAGTTAATTAACCTTTCTGTAAACGCTCATCTAGACACTCAGCAAATATTTATTTCAGGGCACAAACATTGGTGCCCAGCCCTAAGCTAAGGCAACATAGTCCCAGGAGAATTTGTGCCCACTAATCCCAAACCAGAGCCATTTTCACAGGCATTTCCTGGACAGGGTTATGTGGTGCCCATTTGGGAAAATCAGTTGCTGGACAGCCTCCGTTGGGTTCTATTACTGGGGTCCGAAAGAGGAAGGAGGCCTTTTTCTTTAAGATCTATGGATACAATCTCGACACGTAGCCACCACAACTCCATGTCATTTGATGCGGTCTCCCGTAATCAGTAAAACACTGAAACATGTCAAAGCAAAATGCAGGACAATGTAGCACTTTAAAGACTAACAAGATGGTTTATTAGGTGATGAGCTTTCGTGGGCCAGACCCACTTCCTCAGATCAAATAGTGGAAGAAAGTAGTCACAACCATATATACCAAAGGATACAATTAAAAAAATGAACAAATATGAAAAGGACAAATCACATTGCAGAACAGAAGGGGGATGCGGGGGGGGGGGGGAAGGGGGAGGAAGGAAGGTAAGTGTCTGTGAATTGCTGATATTAAAGGTAGGGAGAGTGGGATGTTTGTGAGTTAATGGTATTACAGGTGATAATTGGGGAAACTGTCTTGGTAATGGGTGAGATAGTTCAAATTCTTGTTAAGTCCTTGTTGGCAAGTGTCGAATTTTAACATGAATGACAGTTCAGAGGATTCCCTTTCAAGTGCAGATGTAAAAGGTCTCAGACACTTCGCCAAAGGATTAAGATCTCAGACACTTCGCCAAAGGATTAATGCCCACAAAACAGATATCAGACAAGATCACAAAGAGAAAACAGTTTCTTGCCACTTTAACCAGAAAGGACACTCTCTAAATGACTTAGCCACCTGCATTCTGCTACAAAGACCTTTTACATCTGCACTTGAAAGGGAATCCTCTGAACTGTCATTCATGTTAAAATTCGACACTTGCCAACAAGGACTTAACAAGAATTTGAACTATCTCACCCATTACCAAGACAGTTTCCCCAATTATCACCTGTAATACCATTAACTCACAAACATCCCACTCTCCCTACCTTTAATATCAGCAATTCACAGACACTTACCTTCCTTCCTCCCCCTCCCCCCCCCCCCCGCATTCCCCTTCTGTTCTGCAATGTGATTTGTCCTTTTCATATTTGTTCATTTTTTTAATTGTATCCTTTGGTATATATGGTTGTGACTACTTTCTTCCACTATTTGATCTGAGGAAGTGGGTCTGGCCCATGAAAGCTCATCATCTAATAAACCATCTTGTTAGTCTTTAAAGTGCTACATTGTCCTGCATTTTGCTTCAACTACCCCAGACTAACACGGCTACATTTCTATCACTATGAAACATGTCAGTGAGAGTTAAGCACATGCTTATGCGCTTTCCTCACAGGATGAGTTAGAGACCAGTGAATGAATACATCCAAATGGCTCACACGTGACCGATGTATGTATGTACAGATCTGAATGCCAGGAGGAGTCATTAGGATCACCCAGTCTGACCTCACGCATAACACATGATATTAAAAACACGCTCCTCAGTAATGTTTGCATCAAGCCTGTAACTTCTGTGTGAGATAAAGCACCGGCTGCTAAGTCAGGAAGAAAAGGGAAACTGAACCATCCGGGGGGGAGAGGGGGCTCTTCCACTGTACTGATGCTGAATATACTATGCTTCATGGTTTGTTTGTTTTTTCCAGGATGGTTACTCAGAACATTTCTGGTGTTTCTTTGCTGCCACATTACTGATAAATTCGCATGTTGGCCACCTCAGTAGGGATATGACACTACAGATGCCAGGGACCAACCCCTGTGCTTTTAACGCCCCTTTTAAAATCCATTCCGAAGCCAAATCTGACGATTACTACTTCCAGCAACCAAATGAGGTGCAGTACATAGAACACTCTACCGAGTGAAGCACAGGCAACTGGACTTCTATTTATTCTTTGTTAATTCCATAGCTGTGAAATACTCATCCGAGGCTATGCTTCCATCCAATGCAAAGCAACAGATCTTGATCTATGTCCTTGCATATTTCATGCTTGTCAGTTTCTTCCTGTCATCTCATTATTTATTATTTTCTGAGCAAGAGAGAGAGAGAGAGAGAGAGGTGACTTTAGACAAATAGCTGCACGGTTTCTAAAGCGATACCACTTCATTCAAGTAAGATTATCTTGCTCAGAATACTTTTCTTTTTGCTCAGTTCTACAGCAATGAAGTATTTGGGTTGCATGGTTATTCTAGTATAGACCTGCCCTACGCCCCACTAAAATGCCACAAGAGTCAGGAGGATTCTGGTAAACGTTGCCTTATAAGTCCTTATTCTGAAGACGTTTACAGCTCTGCAATAAACACATCCTCTTGGCTGACATTTTCTGACAATTCCTCCCCTCCCCCCGCAGTGTAACTGTTAAAATTAGGAAATTTTCAGCTGCAGAAGATATAAATCAAACTTTCAGTCTGATGCTTGGGCCCTAGGATTTGAAGAAGGCACAATTCCCCTCTCACACACGCTGGGGTAAATCAGGACTATACTACAAAGGCGGCAGAGGCATAACACTGTTGTGAGTAGAGAATCGGGCCCTTAAACCAATTCTTTATTTCTCTAGAATAGGGAAGCGTCATCTTCTTGTTTTTGCCTGGAGTTTTGACAGGCAGTAGGAGCACAAGTTTCCATGCACTGGTTTAACTTCATCTGGGTCTGGCCTGAAAAGTTACCCTGTAAAATTGGCGTCTCCTTAATCAACAGATTTGCCCCGTGCATGGTCAGAGGCACAACCGCTGATTTTAATGACACATTTTTCCATCTGTTCACTCCCGTTGGCCACCCTAAGCCTCTACTGCTATAGGCAAGGGGGTGCTAAAGATCTCTTGTGCATCCTTCGTGGAATTGTTTGCTCAATTCAGCCTCTCCTACCTTGTCTTACAAAATTCACATCAGACACCACTGCACCAAACCACTAGAGGCAAACATGACTGTGAAGGCAACACTGAGGACAGAGGAACATTGAGGCCATAATTTGGCCTACAGGGCGATGCAGGAAAAGGATAGAAAACCCAGCTTGACTCTCAGATCAAAGGATACATTTGCAAGGCTGGCAAGTGGCAGGAGGGAGGGGGCAACCAGTTTGTCTCTTGTAAACAGGACCCATTTGATCAGGAGCCATTAAATGAAGCACAGAGCCCTGCTGTGCTTCCTTAAAAGGAAGTATTCGTGGAGAACCATATTTTATTTGGAGATGGAAAAGAATCAGCGGTACGGGTAAAGCCCCGAGTGGATGCAAAACTGCACATCTGCACCTGCAAAAATGATTCACAGATATTAGCATCCACATCTGTGGCTACATAGCAGATATCTGCACATTTGCAGGGCTCTAGATACAAAATTGGGCTCCTCATCTGCAAAGATAAGTTAGAATGACCGAAGGGACCTCAAGAGATCAAGTCCAGTCCCCTAGGACCAAGTGCAATCTAAATCAACCCTGATAGATGTCTATCCAACCTGCTCTTAATGTATCTCCAGCGAGGGAGATTCCACAACCTCCCTAGGCAATTTATTCCAGTGTTTCACCACCTTGACAGGAAGTTTTTCCTAATGTCCAACCTAAACCTCTTGTGCTCTAATTTAAGCCCATTGCCCCTTGTCCTATCCTCAGAGGCCAAGGAGAACAATTTTTCTCCCTCCTCCTTGTAACACCCTTTTAGATACTTGAAAACTGCTAGCATATCCCTGCTCAGTCTTTTTTTCCCCCCAACTAAACAAGCCCAATTCTTTCAGTCTTCCCTCCTAGCTCGTGTTTTCTAGACCTTCAGTTATTTTGTTGCTAAGTCGGTGGTTGTGCCTGTGAACATGCACAGGGCAAATCTGTTGATTAAGGAGATGCCAATTTTACAGAGTCATTTTTCAGGCTAGAAGTACGTGAAGCTAAACCAGCACATGGAAATCTGCGCTCCTACTGCCTGTCAAAGTGCCAAGAAAAAAAAACCAAGACACTTCCCTATCCTAGAATTGCAGATATCTTCATCCACATGCGTGGATACCTTTAGCAGATACCGCGGATATATTTAACAGCTCTCCAGGGATTTGTGTATGAGAAAAGGCTTCATTCCTCATGTCCCCAACTTCTTTCACTTAAACTATCATTACACCTCTGTTACCTGGCAATGACTTCCAGTCTGTACTCATCTAAGCTAGTTTGAAATTCAGAACCCAAACCCGGAAGGCTCTGCACCTCCTGTCCCCCCCCCCCAAATCTGCTAAGTCAGTCTGGTCTCTCCTCCTCAATAATAAGCCGTTTCCATTTTCTCAATGGAATTTTTTAAGTGCCACTAACCAAAAATATGAATGAGGAACTTTCTTCAGCGCTCAAGGATGGCACTAAGCCCCTGGTGCAACATCATGTGCAATCATTTTTACATCCATTTTAATATGCATGCCATACTAACATCATGAGGGCATCTGTAGTACAGATTGACACAATACATCAGGCTGGAATGGCTCCTCTGGAGTTTTTACAGTCTATTGAGTGCCTAACATGATTTCAGAAACATAAAAAGATGCATTTACACAATAAACAAGTCTAGTGTGCAATCTCTCATACCCATCCAAGAGAGACTTCACTGTCCTCTGTTTAATACGACCTTAAAACGGGCCTCGCCAATGCGTTTTTCCTAATTAAAACAAATTACCCTCTCTCCGGGAGGGGACAACTCAGTGCGGCCTCATTTCAACTTGACTGTGGCTGGGACTGAATGACAGTCCGGAGAGATTGGGAAGGAATGGAAGTGACGGAAAGGACTTGAATAAAGAAGAGGAGGAACAAGAAGCAGCTTGAAGTCTGAGGATGTCATCCCTGGAGGACACTCAGGTGACGTTTGTGTGCCATGGACATCAAGAGCCAGCGCACCAAGAGCAGATGGATGTATCTAGGACACCTGCTTGTGCCAGCCTCTCTGTCATGAGTTCTAGTGCAGAGGAAGCTTCCCTGAAGTGACATGGCACTCAGTTGTGATGAGGGCCGACTGGATCAGGCTGGAGGGATACAAAAGAGTAAGGGAAGGGGAGGTATATTAGCCTCAGGCTGAGAAAAATCTCTGTTCCCAGGGTAACTGGCTGGGGCTAATCCAGAACCAGTGAGAATCTGGCAGAGTTATCACGGCAGCTGAGCACCTGGAACTAATTGAGCGGGCTTTCAGAATCAGGTGACCCTAGGCCAATTAGAACACCTGAGCCCAATTAAAGACTGGTTCTAAAAAGGCTTCTCTACAGTTAGTTAGTGTGTATGGCTGACAGGGATGGAGGGAGTGCTGCAGAGGGTCTAGGAGAAGCAAGCAACAGCAGATACCAGGACGTGTTAGTTCTTCACATAGCGCACAGTCAGCCTGTGGAACTCCTTGCCTAAGGAGGCTGTGAAGGCTAGGACTATAACAGGGTTTAAAAGAGAACTAGACAAATTCATGGAGGTTAAGTCCATTAATGGGTATTAGCCAGGATGGGTAAGGAATGGTGTCCTTTGCCTCTTTTTGGCAAGAGAGAGATGGCTTGATTGTTACCTGTTCAGTTCACTCCCTCTGGGGCACTTGGCATTGGCCACTGTTGGCAGACAGGATTCTGGTTTGGATGGACCCAGTATGGCCATTCTTATGTTCTTACGAAGAGGCTGAGAGAAGGAAAGTGCCGGGGAAGGTGTGGAGAAGTACCCCGGGGGTTTTATAGCAGTCTCGCAGCTGGTATTGGAGACCCCTATAGGCAGCTGCTACTACAGGGCCCTGGGCTGGAACCCAGGGTAGAGTGTGGGCTCAGCCTCCCCCATAACACCCACCTCCCCATCTCCACCACAGGCTGGGGGGATAGAGAGGGGTTTAACCAGCCCTGTATCATTTGAGGGTTCAACGAGACTGTGGAGTTTGGTTTCCCTCTTTACTTTATGCTGGCCAATGATGAGAGGAGCTCAAAAACCAGCAAGTTAATGCTGCAGTCGTGGTGCCTAAAATCAAGGGTGGTTGTGAGCCTCCGAGGCAAGCAATACGCCTGGAAGCGCAGGACTCACCGAGTTTTGAATAGGAGCTTGTCACAGAAGGTAGAAAGAAAACAAATCTAATGCTGAGGCCAACCAGCTCCACGGCTCGGTTTAGTTCGTGGTAGTAGTTTCACTCATTTCCTCTAGCGGTCTAGTTTTCAGGGTGCAAAGCCGAGGCCGTGGGGGACTCCCTAGACACAGGCCCAGTTATGGCACATAACACAAAAAGAAGCCAGGCTGCGCCACTGGACCCTTGAGGGGATGGGCTCCTGTGGATGAATGTCCCAGGAACACACAGGTGGGACATACATGACTGTTTGTATTACAGTCGCTCAGAGGCCTCCCCTGAAATCAGTGCCCCATTGTCCCGGGTGCAGTACAAGCTACAAAGGATACCCCCTGCTCTGCAGCACACACACGCTAGACAAACCAAGGGCAACAGGTGGAACAGGAATGCAGTGGTGAATTGACTTCCCCAAAAAGTCCGTGGCAGAGGTGGGAAGAGAAGCCAGGTCTGCTGGGTTCTAAATCAGCACCCGATCCACTAGCCTGCGTTGCGCTTTATCTTCCGCTGAAGCTTAATGAGTTTACACTTCTCTTGTGAATCGGTGATCAGGCACCATGATGAAGAGGAAGCTCTCTGAATGCACCTCTGTCACACGAGCCCGGGTCCCGCGAATGAAGACACCCTGCAGAAAGAGGTGAATTTCTTCCTGGGCTTATCATGTGAACACAAGACCAGCCAACTACCCTCTGAGATGTAGCTCATCAGATTATCACATGCATCTGTGTCGCCTGCCCCTCTCCTACCCAGGCATGACAGAATCAGGTGGCCTGCCATTTTTATCCACGTCCAACTACACAGCTGCGTCACCAGGCCCACTTCTAAACTGGGGTCCAAAAAGATGATCCACGTGGCAAGCAAGAGGCACCAGTGAAAGGATTCCATAGGAGAAAGATTAATTGGGCTTGTTTCTATATAGGAATTTGCCCAGGCTAGAAATAACAACAGCTTACGTTGCTTTGATTAGTAAGCTACTAAATCTCAGTGATCCAGGGCATATTCAAGATCACTTCCTTGAGAAAAATACCAAAATGAGCTTGAGTATAAATCTCCATGTTGTGTACCAGGCTCATGCGGAGCATCGTCCTCTGCAAAACGTCCACGGATGTCAAACGCTAACTAAACAAGCTCTTCCAAGGGGAACATCATTACATTGCAATAAATGTGCACTGCCACTTGCGGATGAATAAATATTTACCGTGAATGAGGCATGGCGCCTTCCAAAGGTGGGACGGTTTTCCCACCCAGCCTGAATTGCTGTCAAAAGAAAATCCGAACGGCTGGGAAGGAACTACCCGAGATGGTTTGTGTGGTTAGCCACGGTTCCTTCTGCAAAGGTTCAGAAATATTTGTACTCGAGGACAAGGTGAACCAGTGTATTCCGTTGTCAAGGGGTACGCCCCCGTCCAGGGGCTCGGCCCCCTCCGACCGGGCCTATACAGTACTCCAGAGTCCCTAGGCCAAGGTCCCGGCCCTTCTATTAGGGTATGTACGGTAGCAAAAGTCTCAACACCAAAGTCCCGGCCCTTCTATCAGGGCATATACGGTACTAAAAGTCTCACCACAAAAGTCCCAGCCCTTCTATCAGGGCATATATGGTAGTAAAGGCCTAGTCGCTCTGAGAAGCCTCCCCTGGCCCGGGGTTTGTTTGTCCAGGGAAGGAGAAAACGGGTGGTAGGGGGACCCGGGCCCTCCCTCTCCACCGGGTCCCAGCCCAGGGCCCTTTAGGCAGGGTCTATGGCTCCTGCCGGCTCGGCGGGGAATCCGGCCGATACACGCCGAGCCAAATCTTATTTCCCTTGCCCTGGGCTGCTTCCTACCGCGCCCTGGTTCCCCCCGGGCCCCTTCGCCTCTCAGGCAGGACCTGTCGGGGTTGTGGGCGCGCTCCTGCCGCCCTGGGTCGGCAGCTGCGTCCTCCGTGTCCGGGTCCGGCGCGGGCGGCGACTCTGGACCCAGCGGCTGCCCGAATACTGGTCCGGCCTCGGCTCCTCCTTCGCCCAGGGGCCTCCCTGCCTGCTGGGCTCCTCCTGCCTTTATACCCGGCCGCTGTTGGGAGCATGCCCAGCAGGGTCGGAGGGGCGGGGCCTTCTCTGCCAGTTGGGCCTGGGCTATCTCCTGCTCGTTAGTGCGGGGCCTGTCCGCCCAGTCACATCCGTCCAGAGAGGAATTGTAATGCCAGGGAAAGGAGTGAGAATGGAGCCCTTTGAATCTGAATTCTCTTCTTCGTTCCCGAACAGGGAGTGGAAAGAGTACACATTGTGTTTCAAAGCTTGTCCCGGAGGGACCGCGAAGTAGGAGAAGAGAATTCAGCCTGGCTAAATGTCTACTTTCTTCATGGTCTTTCAGCTGAGGAAAAGGTGCGGTTGGGTGGTTGTTTTATGATGCAGATACCTATCCAGTTACAACCAAAATAAGGCCTCCAAAAACCTCTCATATACCCCAAACTGCCAGGAGCACCTTAACGACATGACCCAGCAATGGGACACAAGCCCAAATCCCTCTGGTTAGAATTCAAAGGGATTACACAAGGCCCGGTACATCATGGAAGTCCTTCAAACAGGCAGGAAGAGGAGAACAAAACTGTTTGTTTCATTCCACAGATTTTTATATCTTTCCAAAAGGAAGACAATATGATTTTTGTAGCGTGTGCAGAGATGATGATTCAATAGAATTGATTACTAGATTAATATTGAAGAATATGGTCATTAGGCCTGTTATTTACAATGAGGGAATGCCTTGCCAATTTTCTGACAAGCAAATGCAGGAATTCATTTAGCACTAACTACTTGCCAAATTGTATTACTCTAATATTTTTCTTGTCTCACATACGAAATCGGGAACAGTGCATACTCCTCTACTAACTAGCTCTTTTCTATGGTCTAAAACGCTGACAAAATTAAACTAGACAGATATGCTTTTTCCCCTTTCTACTTTACCTAAAGCCATGGCAACTTTAAGTCTTTACTAACATAGATCAAAACGCAAATCTTGGAAAGAGTAGTTTCCTTCCATCCAATCAAAATGTTCCTATTTTAGAAATCTGGTCAGTTTGATTCATGGTTAGACTCCAATCCAAACTGGAGCTGGTCCCGCATTGCATCACACAGAAATTCTCAACTAAAATTACTGGGTTAATCCTGATTTGACTTTCTTCATGGTCTATCAGTTACCACAACGGCTCTAAAGAACAACCTTTAACCACTATCAACCCAAAAGAACAATCACAAACACGTGCCAGAAAACTCTGAAAGACATTCAGACCTGGTTTCGATGTTGCATCTTACTGTGTGAGCTTTTTTGTCCCTTTGTTTTCATTCTTCTTCCTATGAGGAGAACAGGAACCAGGGAGTACGGGGGTTATTCTCACAGTATTTATGAAGGACCAACCAAGAAAGGTCCTCAGTATGCCACACACTGCCCCAGAAGCTTACAATCTAAATGCAGATACAGGGTTGGGCAAAAGTAGGAAACGCATAAGAAGAGTGATTAATGTAACAGTATAACAAACAGCGGGTCAGTTGCACAAACCTTGTGGGTGGGGGGTTAGTTAGGAGGGAATCCGCTCAATGGGCAAGCAAACTGAGAGGAAGAGGCAAGAGCAGCAGATGTAGAGAGAAGTGGAGGTGAAGAAACTGTGGGGGAAAGGAAGGGCTGGAGGAAACCAGTACTCAGTAGAGGACAGGGAACGTCCAGTCAAAACTATGAAAAGCTCTCTAGATGCCCAGAGGTCCCTGCTTTGCCGGCCTTGGTTCTGGAGTTGGTGCCTCACTCCTTGCTGTAGTTTCTCCCCGTTCAATGCCACATGGCAGAGGGGGGTGTTGGGCTGGAGGGAAGAGGAGGCAGTACCTGGATCTTGGTTCCTCAGAGCATGTGTCTGTCTCTCCTACATAGCTGGGGATGTAGGGAGGTATGTTGCATGCAGGGGTGGCCCCTGCTAGCTGATTTGGGATTCCACCCACATCTGCTGCCTAATCCCCATTTGAGAGCAACGTGGCCCGCACAGCACCCACGGGAAGCATTGCTAGACAGGAAAGTCTCTGGACGGATCAATGGTTTTAAGTCTTGCATAGGCGCCAACTTCTCCTTCAGCCGTGGGATGCTCTACTCTTGCTCCACCCAAGGCCCCGCCCCCATTCCGATCCTGCTCGCAAGTCCCCACCTGTGCCCCACCTTCTCCCCTGAGCTCGCTCCATCCTTGCTCCTTCTCCCTCCTTCCTGGAGCTTCCTCAGTGCTGGAAGGCAGGGGGGAGAGTTGGTCAGCAGAGGGTGAGCGATACAAGGGGAGTGGGCCAGATGGGGGTATCTTAGCTCTTCGGGGAGGGGGGATTCTGCACCCACTTATTTTTTCCCAGAGCTGCTGCTCCCACAGCCCTGCAGCTCCCAAAGAGCCAGCGCCTATGGAGTCCTGGTCTACTCTAGAAACGTACATGGGCATCACTACATTGGCCCTGAGCACTGCACTTATATTGACCTAGATTCTAGTAGAGACAGAGCTCTGTGGACAGGAGGGCTTCTCCTGCTGACGTAACGATCGCCTCGGCGGAAGGCGGGGAACCTGGGCCAATGGGAGACGCTCTTCCTTCAGCCTCAGCAGCATCTTCACTTCACTGCAGCTCTGGAAGCAGAGACAAGTCCATCCTCTTCCACAAGCAGGACGGGGCAACAGAGATCTGACCGAGGAGGGGCAGCGAGACAATGAGTTTTCCAAGAAACTGGGGACGGAAGGGGCTCGTCACCCGTGCGGGACGGAGGCCTCGACCTCTCCCACGCACCTACTGCCCCCACAGGCTCCCGGCTTAAGACTTGGCTCTTCTTCATAGAAGCCAATCTGCCATCAAACCCCATTCTCTCAGCTGACCAATTTGCTGCTCTCCAGCTATTCTCCTTGGAGCCCTTCACCCTGGCCCCAACCAATCTACAGCTGCTGCAGCAGACCACATGCTCTGCAGTGGCCTTCAGAGTTCACGGATACCCACGTGCGCCAGCTGCACCCAGCCTTAAAGCAAGCTGGGATAGCGGCCATATACTAGCACAACCAGCTCCTGCTGCACTCCTTTCCCATGCGCCACTGGTGTACGGAGCAAGGCCAGGCTCCTTGGGAGCCAAGCTTCCTCCAGGGGCACTGACACCCAGTGCCAGTTACTGCAGGCTGTTTTAATTTACCCCCTGGAAGAGCCCAGGACAAAAGAGATGTATAATGGGGAAAGGGGGCACTTTTCTTCCTCCTGATTTGTACTAAGCTCTCCTTAGCTAGAGCTGAGATTTGGCACTAGAGGGGTCCAACCAGGGTAAATGGCGGGGCTTCGGGCGCATCACATGAAATGGATAACGGGGTTCCCTCTCTAAATACATCCAGAGTAAACCACTGGCAATGGTGCATCCCACCCATAATGTGCTCTCGCACCCAGCACGGCCGTCTCTCCCACCCCTCTGGGACCCACGGCTGATTAGCTCCCCTCATGCCGCCATGTACGGGCAACAGGCTAACTCCTTACAGCTGCATGCTATTAGCCACAAGCACTGCCAAGATCGACCAGCGAGTCACCCTATTGTTCCACTGCTTCCCATTCCACCTCCTTTTGATTCCTTTTACTTTCACAGATTGCTATAATAATGATTATTGCCATCAATATTTTATGTGCACGTAATTGGTATGTTTTTCTTTGCAACAATGCCCTGGAGCTCCTTGATTGCCAGGGGTACTTCCGCCTATTCCCCCTTGGTAACGTTTCATTTGAAATCCACCTCTCTGTTCACTTGCTGAGCGAGCCCTCATCTTCCGTGCAGCAAGAGAGCAGTTAATCATGCTCGTTACCTGCTACCTTGCAAGAGTCGACTCAGCAGCTAGGTTTCCAAGTGAACACATTTGGCCTGGATATAAGATTTCCCAATGCGTTCGGCAGCCCCGAGCAAAGAATTCAGAGTGACACAACGAACTGCTGGAGCCGGTTGTCTAAATGCTACCCCGAATGCCTGAAGGAATCAGTCTGGAGTGCTTTCTGATTTTCTTTAGTCAAAGAAAAGATTTCATGTGAAAGACTGAGCTAGGAAGCTGCTGGGTGGTATTAGATCACTAGTAAGGAGGCAAACAAACAGATATTCCTAGGAGTGTTAGCTGCGGGAGCTCACTTCAGGCAATTACGTTTCATTTCTGCTGCAGTTTTAATGGAAGAGGACAGTTTTCTTCACTTTAGGTCATGTGGTGTTGCTGGGCACTGGGAAATAGCCACCGCTCCCCAGAGGTGGCTGCACGTCAGGCACAAGAGATTCATGGATACATAAAGAATAGTCCTGTGGCACCTTAGGGTACGTCTACACTGCAGAGGAAGATCAAAGCTGCCGCTGTCCACCTTCCAGGGCTTGAGAGGGGCACTCCAGTTGATGTCGGTAACCCTGCTTTCACGAGGAGTAAGGGAAGTCAAATGGGAAAGTGTTCTCCCTTTGATTTCCTGCAGCAGAGACAGCGCCAAAAGCAGAGTTAAGCTACTTGGACTTTAGTTACGCCATTAACGTAGCCAAAGTTGGGTAGTTTTATTCGACTTTGGGCCATAGTGTAGGCACACCCATAGAGACAAACAAAAATATATAGCATCACGAACTTCTGTGGGCAAGTGGTAGAAATGTAACCGTGTTAGTCTGGTGCAGCTGAAACAAAAAAACAGGACTGTATAGCACTTTAAAGACTAACAAGATGGTTTAATAGGGGATGAGCTTTCGTGGGCCAGACTCACTTCTTCAGATCAAATAGTGGAAGAAAATTGTCACAAAGGATACAATTAAAAAAAAGGAACACATATGAAAAGGACAAATCAAATTTCAGAACAGAAGGGGGATGGTGGAGGAGTAAGGGGGGAGGTAAATGTCTGTGAGCTAATGATGGGTAAGATAATTAGTGTCTTTATTCAACTTTGAGTGTAAAGTGTCGAATTTAAGCATGAATGACAGTTCAAAGGATTCTCTTTGAAGTGAAGTCTTAAAAGGTCTTTGAAGCAGGATGCAGGTAATCAAGTCATTGAGACAATGTCCTTTCTAGTTGAAATGGCAAGAAACTTTTTTCTTTGTGATCCTGTCTGATATCTGTTTTGTGGGCATTGATCCTTTGGCGAAGTGTCTGAGACGTTTGTCCAATGTACATAGCGGACGGACACTTTCAGCACATGATAGCATAAATTATATTTCTGGATGCACAGGAATATGTGTTCTTGATCTTATAACTCACTTGGTTCTTATAACCCACTTCTTCAGATGAGCTTGAATGGAGGAAAAAAGGGGGACTCAGAATTTATAACAGAAAAGGAAGGGAGAGGGGGAAAAGTACCCATCGATTGTAGTGTCGGTGCTAATGAGGCTGAGAAGGCTGCAAGCACCCTATACTTAGTTTTTGATGTCAATGGGGTGTTAAAAGTAAGGAAGACTGGTTTTATAATGGGCCATTCAATTAAGGTCTTTGTTTAAGCCCAGGGAAACAGTGTCAAATTTGCATATGAAGGTCAATTCCACACACACTCTCTCTCTGTGGTTGGCTTGTGAACCTCCTTTGTAGAAGGATGGCTACTTTTAAATCCATTACTGAGTGCCCAGGCAGGTTAAAAATGCTCCCCTACAGGTTTGTGTGGGTTCCCATTTCTGATGTCTGACTTGTGTCCATTTATCCTTTGTTAGACTGTCCAGTGTGGCCATTATAGATGGCAGATGGGCATCGCTGGCACTTGATGGCATAGATCATAAATACAAAAAGATTTAGGGAAGTGCATTGGGATCTGCCACAGTTAGAGGATCTCCAGAAATAGCTTGTAAGCCATTTGAGGCCGGCACTGTCATTCTTCCTATGTTTATTCAGCACCTCTATGTTTGTACAGCACCTGGTCGTGGCCTCTTGGCGTTCCTGCCATAAATAATAATACATGTAACCATCACCACTGCTTGACAATAGACTGATGAGCTGCCAGCCCAGGTTGTTTGGGACATAATACATAGAGGAAATAGAGGATGAAACCTGAGCAGATTCTTCCGGTCATGGTCACCGATTTTAAACTGACAATTTATTTTTTTAATTTCCACCTTCCACCGCAAGTCAATAGTTCAAAGCTGCAAAATAAGCAGCTTCCAGTCAAATATTCAATTGTTATTAGATAACTTTGCCTTTGTTCTCCCGCAGTGTGTAGGTGGGTTGCCAGGTTATGCACTGTGCATAGCATCTGAAATTGCATTTCGCATGACTGAGAAAACTCTCCAGTACACATAGCCAGAAAGGGTATTTATGGTTTTGGCTGCAGGTTATTACCAAGCTCCAAAGACAGAAAGCAGAATTTAAGAGCATAATGTTTTTTCCCTTCTTTTCTAGCTTTTCAACCTGCCTCTTAGGATATTAAGGGCAGCGGCATGAAATATAAGCATCGAGTTTGTCCAGTCCACATCTTGCTTTTAGTAGCAGTAAATGTAAGGGAGCCAGGCACCAAACAATGCCTAAATACAATTGCATCCTCCACGTAGCAGGTTTCTGGTTTAGGCTGTGGAAGCTGATCTTTGCATCTTATAATTTATCTTCACTTACTAACATTCTGGCTTTGCCTTGCCACCGTCTCAACCTCCCCCCGGAAACAAGCTCTTTAAGGGTATTCTCATGCTTTACAAGCCTACACGGATAGAACTGGCTCCAATAAGCTTTGGTCCCACAGAGTACCACGGCCACCCAAGGTACGGCAGAGCGTCTCACAAAGTACCATGGCCGGGGAGGGTGCAGACAAACCAAGTAGCAATTCTGTGCCCGTTCCTAGTTCACGCACACGCTGCTAAAACTAGATTGGTTGAGAAGACTGACCAGAATGTCTCCTGCTGCGAGATCTGTTATTTGTACCTGCATAGCACCTGGACACAGATTCAGCCCATTGGGTACGTCTAAACTACATGGCTCCATCGACGGAGCAATGTAGATTTGTTGTTTTGGCAAAGGCAAATGAAGCCACGATTTAAATGATCACAGCTTCATTTACATTTACATGGCTGCCGCGCTGAGCCGACAAACAACTGATCAGCTGTTTGTCCGCTCAGCGCGCTAGTCTGGACGCTCCCCTGCCGACATCAAAGCCCTTTGTCGGCAGCCCCGTTATTCCTCGTGGGATGAGGTTTACCGGGGCTGCCGACAAAGGGCTTTGATGTCGACAGGGGAGCGTCCAGACTAGCGCGCTGAGCAGACAAACAGCTGATCAGCTGTTTGTCGGCTCAGCGCGGCAGCCATGTAAATGTAAATGAAGCCGCGATCATTTAAATCGTGGCTTCATTTGCCTTTGCCTCTGTGTCTAATCTACATGCCTCTGACGACAGAGGCATGTAGTCTAGACACAGCCATTATGTCCTCTGCCTATGCCTTGGAGTAATGTGGACAGTGCTCTTGTCTCAGGCCAGATCTGCACTAGACCTGGAAGGTCGGTGTAACAGGGTGAGGTCGTGGAAGGAAGGCTGACACGGCCACTGCCACTTACCATCCTGCTCTCTGGAGCTTCTCACCACTCGGTCCTGCTGGGCCAGCTCCCTGGCTTCCCACAGCCCAGGCACTGAGCTAAGATCTCCGTCCCACCCTTCCCCTCGAGAAGCAGTGCAGACACTGAATGTCTTCAGGTCTAAGGAAAGTGCAGTTTAGGGCCCAGCTTCCTGGGATACCACTCCCCAGATGGGATCTGAACCCCAAAGGAATTATTTAGGGAAGCCCCCTTTAGCAATGAAACAGGGAATGGCCACACTGGTTGCCCCCCACCCCTCCCAGGTAACAACTATTTACACTGGGATTGATAGAAAACAGAAGTGGTTTTATGAAGTACAAGCAGTAGGATTTAAGTGGTAATAAGTGAGAACAGGCAGAGCAAAGTAGATTACAAACACAAAATAACAGAAAACGCTCAGCCAACATTGAAACCTCAGTACAGAAACATACTACAAACTCACCCTCAAACAGTTACTTTTCCTGTAAAGCCTTCCAAACCAGGGCTGTTCCTCACCCTGGGGTCTTTGGTTCATTCCCCTGGGTGTGCCTGCCAAAGACCGAGCACTCCAACTTTCCTATTGTGTTTAAAAAGTCCTTTTTTGCAAGGGAAGTCACCTGGCCAATTTCTACCAACCACTGCTAAGACTTGAGGACAAAAGGCTATTTGCATATGATCACCCAATCACTGAGGCTTCCCAGCAGTGGAATCATTGATGGCTTTCCATTTACATATTTTAAATCCATAAACCCTCCCCCTATGTCTAACTTTACACACAAAAATGATACATACACTAACATAAGATAAACAGATCCAGACATGAAGATCGATAGGTTACCTGAGATAATTTGCCCAAAGCATATCTGAAGTATGTATATTTGTTCCCATAAGTCCATTTCATAAAGCCATCACAGTTGGGCTAAGGTACACAACTCCAGCTATGTAAAATATGCAGCTGGAGTTAGCTTACCTTGAACTGAGCTTGGCACCATCTTCAGAGGGAGGCCGAAAGTAGGAAATGCTCCGGATAGCTTCCCTTATGCCTCAGGACTGTGAGGAGTACCGGCACTGATCAGAGCCACCCTCAGCATTTGATTTAGCAGGTATTAACGAGATCCGCTAAATCAAATGCCAGAAGATCTATTTCTGACGCACAAGTGAAGATGTGGCCTCAGTAACACATCGACTACACATCCTCAGGTGGGGATATGCCCCACAGCACAGTTTTCTGTGGTACATGAGTGCGCGTTACTGAATATTAAAAGACTATCAGTGACATCTGGGCCCTAACAAAGCCAATGGCAAATTCCAACGGTCCAGGCTATGGGAAAATACGCAATGGAGCCAGGATTTCATTTGTTATTTGGCAGAATTGGCTGGAGAAAGTGTTTTGCTGTACACTGAGGGGACATATCTTTAGCTCCTGGGAGGAAAGTGTTAACATTTCAGTCACTAACAGTGATATTCTCCCTATTGCAGGGCACAAACATGGGGTGGGAAGAAGAGCCAGTCAGAAAGACACCACCAGAGAATGTAAATTCATTAACATCAAAGCCTTTTCTAGAGACTGCTCAATTGCAGTGAAGGTGCACTGGAATCCTCAGTTTCCTGGCTTATTGGCTGCCATCCTGGGAGTCCTGGCTACGCCACAAGCCTCAGTCAATGAGCCAGCCCCGCATAGGCTCCCCTTCCGCCTGCCAGGAGGAAATTAATTCTGAAATGACAAACTAAACCACTTGGGTTTTTCACAATGGCGTATTTTTGGATCCTGTTTTGTGGGGGATGTGACACGTCAGGGTTTCGTTCCAAATCAGAATGAAAGGACGTGTCTAACTCCTCCACAAGACAGAACTACCATTCTTCGTACGGCGCTAGTCCGAAACCAACTGCTAGGCCCAGCCCCTGGCCGGCCAGATCTAGGCGCCGCGCCATGAAGGCCGCCAACTGCCAGGCCCAGCTGGCTGGATCTAAGCACCGCACCACACAGCCGCCAACAGCCGGGCCCAGCCCCCAGCTGGCTGGATCTAAGCACCACGACTCCCCACCCCGGGAAGACATCCGTAACCCCCGAGTGGGTCGTGACCCATGGGTTGTGCCCCACTGATCTATGACTCTGACTATGCATAGGGCACAGCTGCATCAGGTAAGATGATACCGATTGAACCTCTCTAGTCTGGCACACTCTGATCTGGCAAGATCTGTAGTCTGGCATGACTTTAGTTTGCAGGATGTCCACTTATCCTGGGTGTGGCCAAGTTTCCCGCGGTCTCATAAAATTTGTTCCCCCTCCTGCCCCGCAGTTCTGGCTCTGTGCTGTTAATTAGCTCTCATTGACCCCTCACTGTCTTCTAAGGGGCCATCAAGCAGTAGAAGTGTTGGTAATGCTGCTAAATAATATTGACCTCCCATGGACCAGCAAATTCTCCGGGTCAGCACTGGTCAGGTCCCAAGGGTGCTGGACTAGAGAGGTGCAACCTGTAGTAACTTCTAAATAGCCCCAGCAGAATGGCCATTGAAATCTACCCTGTCAGCCCACCTAAGAATTCTACACTAGCCAGCCCCATATTCTGATGGATGAAAATATGCCGTTCTACGCAGGGCTACTTATGACTGGAAAGCCATCCAGAATCCACACACCTCTGCCCTGTGGAGACCTCTCCTCTGTCCCAGACATTTCCCCCATGCCTGATGCTTATTTTCTTTCCCTCCTCAATGGAAAAAAAGAAAAAGACCAACAACTTCACACCCCGTCCACCATCTGCTCCTTCGTTTTTAATCTGCTGCTTTAATTGCCAACACACCTTCGCTAATGTCACACCTCTGCTGGGAAGTGGGCAATGGAAGGTAACAGCTCTCTCTTTCTCTCCCTATTTGGATCTGTCAGCACTTCCTTCTTGGGTGGTAACACCCCCGCCTGCATGCAGAAACCCAACCCGCTGCACACTCTCTTTGTCAGTGACCAGCGCCTCTTGCATAGCACCAAGCAGTCAGCTAGAATGGCCATTCCTCCCCCACCCTCCACTGCCGTCCCCGCCCAACAGCTGACAAGGAAATGGAATCTCCCTGCAGCTTAGCTTGCGGTCCCCATGTGCGACAGAGTGGCTGCAGCTGGCACCAGGTGGCTGTCATAGCTTTTATGAGGACAACGAGCTGAAAGCCATTAAGTAGTGCTCAGACTTCAGGCTTGGGCAAGACTGCTAATGTCCAGGGTTCTTTCCACGCCGCTCACTGGAACGACGGCAATTTTCTTGCGAACAGCCTCTAAATGGGTCTTAGTTTTCAAGTTGGTCCCTTGCACTCAGAGGCTGAGGCTGGGTTTCTCTCTATTCTGTTATTAAAATGAAGGACAAGGTAGTCTGCCAGGAGTTTTGAGCCTCTCCTTCCTAGATCACCTATTCTTATCAACATTTCAACAACAACATATTCAGAAAACGCAAAAGTGTAATTTCAATTAATTTCTCCTTTTCTTTCTAAAGAGAGAAAGAGTCAGATCATCTAGGATTCTATTACTAAGATTTCTAGAGATGAAAAAAATACATGTTCAAGTGGGTTTCGAAGGCCCTTGATGTTTTGGGATATGAAACAGACCCAGGTGGAACCCAAACTTTTGAAAGTCTCAGTGCAGTAATAATAACAACATTGAACTTATATGTAGATTTTGAAGAACTTTAAGGGTGGTTAGGAATGATCATTCCTTGTTTTACGGATAAAAAATGGAGAGTAACATTTTCTAAAGCACCTACATAACACAGAAGTCAAAATCCCGTAAGAATTCTAGAAACACTCACCCTCACAAGTCCTATGATTGTAAAGGCTCCTAAGTAACTTAGGTTCTATCAAAAACTTATTCGAAGAGACTATGGGACTTGCCTGATGTCTCCCAATGAGTCAATGGCAGAGCTGAGATTGGAAAACAGTTCTCCTGACTCCCCAGTTAACACCATAGTTAATGGGAACATAAGAATAGCCATACTAGGTCAGACCAAAGGTCCATCTAGCCCAGTATCCTGTCTGCCAACAATGGCCAATGCCAAGTGCCCCAGAGGGAATAAACAGAACAGGTAATCATCAAATGATCCCTCCCCTGTCACCCATTCCCAGTCTCTGATAAATAGAGGCTAGGCACACCACTTCTACCCATCCTGACTAATAGCCATTGATGAACATATCCTTCATGAATTTATCTAGCTCTTTTTTGAAACCCTATTAAGTTCCTGGTCTTCACAACATCCTCTGGCAAAGAGTTCCACAGGTTGGA
Organism: Pelodiscus sinensis; assembly: GCF_049634645.1. Classification (NCBI taxonomy): domain Eukaryota; kingdom Metazoa; phylum Chordata; order Testudines; family Trionychidae; genus Pelodiscus; species Pelodiscus sinensis. The sequence continues at coordinate 35,167,495 of NC_134726.1, forward strand.
CGTGCGCTTCATGAAAAAATACTTTCCTTGGTTTGTTTTAAACCAGCTACCTATTAACACGGAACGCACTGCCCCTTTCTAAAAACAGCTCTTCAGTGACATGGATATGTGAGAGGAGACACCAGCCACATAGCTGGGGAATGATAGTTAGGAGGAATGAATGCATGAGGAGAACCCAAAGCTGGTCCTTCCAGGACAGAGTTGAAGCTGATCTTGTTTCTGCCATGTGAAATTGCAGCATGGCCATTTACATTTCTCTTGGCCTCCAATTACAAAACAAACCCCATTCTCCAGTAAAAGTAATAGCGATCATTGCTGCAGGATACTGTAGTACCCTTTATTAAATAAAGGGCCAGACTTCCTATTTGCAGAAAGAGAACACTACTAATTAACATACCTGGGAGGCTTGATTCACTAATATTTTTAAAGAGCTTTAAGATCACGAGGAGCGGGGCTCTGAAACTGCAGAGCAGCTGTGTGAGCCCAAGAAAGGGATCAACTCGCCCGCTCTTCCAATTCTGGCAGCATCCACACACCTCGTTCCAAAGCCCTGCTTCACACTTCACATGGCAGGATCCCAAGGCCGCGAAAACCCACCAGAGTCTTGCAGCTGACTTCAATGGGCTTTGGATGCAGTCCATAACCGACTTTTCATTTGCAAAGTGATTCACCAATGTTAACAGACACCCCCCCCCCACACACACTCCCTGAAGGCAGCAGTATCAGGAACCTGCCCCTATCTGACTCACTCTATCTGAGCAAGAAGATCTGCAAGCTATCAACCGCCCATTATAGCGCCAGCATTTCTTCTAATGTGCCCAATTGTGTTTTACCAGCACTGCACAGAGCGGTGTTTTTTAATGTGTTTATTTATGTATTTATTTTTGCTAACACGTACGATGCCATTACATTTTATAGCTCCAGACACTGTAGAAATTGTTTATTTCGGTTAAAAAAACAACCCAGCGAGGGGGGAAAAAAGCCATAAGAATACATCATTATTTACCGTTAAAGTGAGTTTGTTCTCTCTGCCAGGCACGTGGCTGAAGAAAAAGGCTGTCTTTTAAAAAGGCCAGTTCTCACCAAGTTTTGCTGCTACTGGTAGGGCTTTTTTTGGGGGGTGGAGGTGGAGGGGGGAACCCTCTCAAATGAACTCAGTTCATAGAGTCACAGGCCAGAAGGGACCGCTGTGATGAATCAGCACTCCTGTACAAGACAGGCCATAGAAACTGCCCTAAAATAATTGCTAGATTAGATCTTTTAGGAAAAAGATCTTGATTGTAGAAGGTCAGTGATGGTGAATCCACACCCTCCCCTTGAACATTGTTCCCATGGTTAATTACTCTTACTGTTAAAAACCGACACCGTATTTCCAGTTTGAATTTGTCTAGCTTTAACTCCAAGCGATTGCATTGTATTGTGCCTCTTTCATCAAGTCATCCCTAGTCCTCTGCTTTCTGATGTCCCCATGTCTGATGTGTAACCAGATATATAGAAACAAATACCATTGATGGTTAATAACAGCAGTATGCTTAAGTTCACTGCCCTGACATCTACCATGAGCTACCCCCACCATCCTCATAATGGTTGCTTAGCAACCGGGCACTTAAAAAGAGAGGGGGGGGGAGAAACAGCTGCTCTCCAGAGAAATCCCTACACAGTTCACTCCAAGAATTTCATGTCTGTCAGGCAATGGAGTTCAATAAACAACAAATTCATGCCCCCTTTCTCTCAGGCGGTAACGTTTGCACTACGTTGCTACATATTTTCCCCCAATAGTACAGGTGGCAATATTTTGTTTTAGTCACAAAGAAAGTTCTGAAAATCAAAAAAATCAACCAGAGGATCTTCTTTTTACCAGCAGCACATTGACAAAACCAGGGCTAATGTCCACCCATACAGCACTCCTTTAAAAACAGGTGCAGCCGACTTCTTAGAAGAAATAGTTTTTGTTCCTTGAATGATTCTTAATTTGCTTTTGACACTTAGCATGTATCTATTTCTCGATCACTTCATGAGCCTGATGCAAAGGCTAGTGAAAAGAACAGAAAGCATTCCATTGACTTCAGTAGTTTTAGAATCAAGTCCTACTTGTTTCTGGGGAGGGGGGGACTTCAATAGACTTTATGGAGGCCTGAAACAAGTGGTAAAGTCATTGTTCTGCAAATGGGGAAACCGAGGCACAGAGCTTCACAGGAACTGCCTACGCCTATGCAGCAATTTGGTGGCGATGACAGGATTAGGTCTCATGTCTTCTTTGCTCTTTGGTGAATCCACTACATCCCTCTGCGTCTTTCGCCCATGTGTTTTCAGAAAGTGTATTGGTGGGTTTACTGACATGGCTATGGAAGGTATGGCAGGATGTTAATCTTTATTGAGATGCAGAGGATAGACTAATGCAACACATTCAGTACTGAAGTCCTATATTAATGTTCTCTAATGCAAACAGAGTACAGAGTATTCAGAAAGTGCATAAAAAGGAACTATTAAAAACATATTACCAAAGGGAATTTGTAAGCTGACTACTACGGCAAAGGAAAACAATATTTACACTGGAAGAAATTGGATCTGGACAGATTTTTTCATTGCCCCTTTTCTATTATTGAAGGGAAGGGTTTTGATAGGTGCTTTCTGCCTAGCCAGCTTCTACTGCCTGCATCATAACCTGGAGTCATGAAAACAATGCTGTCGTCATAAGCCCACATTTGTGATTATGGCAGAAGAGGAGGCTGTAAAAAGTCAATACAGGCAGTCCCCGGGTTACGTACAAGATAGGGACTGTAGGTTTGTTCTTAAGTTGAATTTGTATGTAAGTTGGAACTGGTACATATTGTAGGGGAAACTCTAGCCAAACATTTCTCCAGAGCTCAGTTTTATTCTCCCATACCTCACTTCCCTCAGTCCTTTATTCTCAAGCTGAGATGTCTGCTGAGAAAAGCCGCTCCGCATCTCCCTGGTCTGCTGGGGAGGGGGGGGCGCTAGCTTCGCGTCTCCCTGGTCTGCTGGGGGGAAAGCAGCTAGTGCGGGGTTGCCTCACCCCGTTTGTAAGTAGGGATCCGATGTAAGTCGGATCCATGTAACCCGGGGACTGCCTGTATATGAATATTTTTGGCATATACTTGGCAGTTGGCAACCACCAACCAGAAGTTTTGGGCTTGATGTATGAATTCCTAGGGGAAGGTCTCTGGTGTGTGTTAGGTTACACGAGATAATTGCAGTGGTCCTGTCTGGTCTATACATTTACGAATAAAACCCTTGAAGTTAATGAAAGTTCTGCCATTGACTTCATCAGAGCCAGGATTTCACCCTGTGCATCTGCAGACGTAAGGCAAAGTGATGAAAACTATATGAAAGGGAAATGCATCGATGCCTCAGTCAGATCGACTTGAAGCTTTTTTCCCATGTAAAACTCCCTCTCTAGATTCTTAGCCAGGCATAAATCGTGGCCTCAAGTAACAACAGCTGTAGCTAGTTTGTTGAACAGTCTCAGAGGAGTTGCTGGGTTAGTCTGTATCTGCAAAAACAATGAGTCCTGTGGCATCTTAGGGCATGTCTACACTAGGAAATTGTTTCAAAATAACTAAATCTGAAATAACTCCAGAAATAACAAAATTAAAAAGTGTGGGGGAGCCTTGAAATTAGTCCAAGGCAGGCTCCAATATTGTGGATGTACTACCTCAACTTAGAGCCCCAAGAAGCACTGGGAAGGGATTACTTTGAATGACCCTAGGGAGTAGCTATTTTGAAATAACAGCAGTGAGGCGTCCACACTAATGCCGTTTTGAAAAAACTATTCTGAAATAAGCATTATTCCCTGAGGATAGCACGAAAACAGATTTCAAAAGAACCAACCCATTATTTCAAAATAATGGGCTTGATAGTGCGGACACTCCACTTATTATTTCAAAATAAGAGGAGTTATTTTGGAATAACTCTTCAGTGTAGACCAGGGCTTAGAGACTAACAGCTTTATTAGGGCATAAGCTTTCGTGGGTAAAACCTGCTTCATCAGATGAATTGGAGTAGAAATTGCAGAGGAAAGTGTGTGTGTGTGTGTGTGTGTGTGTGTGTGTGTGTGTGTGTGTGTGTGTGTGTGTGTGTGTGTGTGTGTGTGTGTGTGTGTGTGTGTGTGTGTGTGTGTGTGTGTGTACACACAACAAAAGAAGTTACTTAAGTGTAGGACCAGTGTTATGGAGGCAAATCAAGTCAGGGTAGATGTAGCTCATCTGGTTTTTATCCACAAAAGCTTATGCCCTAATAAATTTCAGAGGGGTAGTTGTGTGACTCTATAACTTTAAAAACATTTAATAGTCCCGTGGCCTGATTTTTTAATTTATATATATATATATATATATATATATATATATATGAGAGATCATGAGCTTTCGTGGGTAAGACCCACTTCATCAGATGTGTTGGAGTGGAAATAAATAAACACTAACAAATCTGTTAGTCTCAGAAAGTACATTTACACAGCAGTATTATTTCGGCATAACTGGTCGTTATTCCAAAAAAAAACATAGTCAGTGTCTACACTACAAGCAGTTATTCTGACAATGTCAAAAAAATATCGAGCTGGAGGACCTCTTACTCTGACACCCATAACTCCCATTTTATGAGGACTAAGGGGAGTCGGCAGAAGAGGGCTCTTTCTTGGACTTCCACAGCGCCAAAAGCCTAAATAAGCTATTTTGACTTAAGCTACACAATTGACATCGCTCAAATTGCAAAGCTTATTTCTGCTTTAGCCCTGCTGTGTAGACGTGCCCTAAGGGGCCTCAGTGTTTTAATCTGTTGAAGTGGTGCTGATTCTTTGGAGAGAGGGACCCCTCTGGCGAAGGCACCAAGTTGTGGCTACGAGGCCATGGTCAATGACTTTGGACACACATCATTTCCCCCAGAGAGACGCTAAATCACTCACCCATAGTAAAGTGCACCTGGTAAAAAGCATCGTCACGGAGCAAAAGATATTCCATCCGTACTCCCCTAATGGATCATCAGAGTGCTCTACACAGGGTACCATGGAGACAAATGCGATGCAACCACCTCGAGAGCACTGAAAGAATGGCCTCTCTCTCTCATATCTACAAAGCAACAGACTCCGAAGAAGCTGCAAACGGTATAAAATGCAGTAGCCAAGCCTTCCCTCTGCCATGACCTGCTGATAGGGCGTGGGGGAAAGCTTAGTGTACACGTAGTCACAGGTTCAAATCTCGGCTGGCGTCTCAGACGGCATTTAAAACCACTGAGCCTTCGAGAGGAAGCAAGGTACAGTGGTTAGGATGCTAGTTTGGGACTATGGGAAATGCAGGTTCAACTTTCTGGCTATGTCTACACTCGTGGCTTCTTGCGCGAGTAATATGCAAATGAGGCTAAGTGTAGAATATCGCCCAGCCTCATTTGCATACCTAATGAGGCACCATTTTTTTTCAGAAGAGGCTCTTGTGCAAGAAGGAGCCTCTACATTGCCCCTTCTTGTGCAAGAAACACCCTCTTGCGCAATGCCGTTACACCTATTACTTTTCAGGAAGAACGGCATTGCGCAAGAGGGTTTTTCTTGCGCAAGAAGGGGCAGTGTAGACTCTCCTTCTTGCGCAAGAGCCTCTTCTGAAAAAAATGGTGGCTCATTAGGCATGCAAATGAGGTTCAGCGATATTCCTTGCTTAGCCTCATTTGCATATTACTTGCACAAGAAGCCGCGAGTGTAGACAGAGCCTCTGTCCTGTCACGAGTTTCATGTGTGATCTTGGGCAAATCATGTAAGCAAGAGTGATGACAGCTTCTGCAGACCCATAAATAAGGTGCATGGGGGAGGGGCCTGGCATAGTGCCCTGGAGGAGGCGGGGCCTTGGGCAGAAGGGGCGGGGTCGGGGGCAGCCAGACCTCAGTGCTACCCAGACTAAAGCATTGCCCCCCCAGTCTTTGGAGTGGTGCTCAGGTGGTGATTTAAAGTGCCCAGGCTCCAACTGCTGCTGTAGTGGCGGTCAGGGGCCCTGGGGTATTTGCCCCCTTTTCCCCTTCTGGCAGCTTGTCCATCTGAACAGCTAGATCAGGGCAAGGTGGGGAGTGACTCCAGCCTGCCACATATGCCTGCATTTGGCATAGGACTCACTCAAGGCGTATTAAACCAACAAGTTGGCTGGGTAGCAAAAGGCAGATACACAAGCCATCTTCTCTACCTTCTGCATTACCCAGAGGCCCCCATGCTGGAGAGATGGAGGTGCGGAATTTGTCTATGGTCTTGCAACATGAAGTCTCACGCTAAAGGGGGTGACTGGAAATTTCACCGAGCAGTGAACATGGTTGCCCATAGTCTCTGTGTGCCTCAATCCCTCATCTGTACAATGGGGATAATAGAACCGCCCTGCCTCACAGTGTTTTGTGAGGCTAAATACATGAAAGATTGTCAAATGCTCAGTTACTATGGTAACTGGGCCCTACAGAAGTATCTCAGATGCACTGCTTGCTGGGAACACACCACTCCATGTCCCCATTCTTTGCACCTGTGCCCCAAAGAACACAAGGTCCATGTCCCTCAAAGAAGATGTCCCAGTTCAATCTTTACATCCTGTAGTTAAAACCCTTCATGGGGTTTCCTGGTTCACTCTCTCTCTACAACAGTGATCACCTGTCACAGCTCCCAGTCATTGGAACCATAAGAGCGACCAGGTGGGTGAAGTGATCCAACTTTTACGGGAGCAGCAGCCGTTGGTGAGACAGGTCCTAAGGAAGAGCTGTGTGTGGCTCAAAACTTTGCCTCTTTCCCCAGCCAAACTTAGTCCAATTGAAGATGTTACGTCGCCCACCTTCAAGCTGTCTCTCTAATGGCTTGGGACCGATACGGCTGCAACAATACAACATACTGCAGCAGCCGAACAGTCAACCAACCAGAGGAGGCAGGTAGGTGCAGGAGCCCGAAAGCATTGTTACTAAGCACAAAGTATCATCATTTTAAGGTTGGGATTTGCTGATTTGCTTTGCACAACAAAAAATGCCTCTCGGGGGGGAAAAACAGAACCCTTCCCGCCCCACACACACAGTCATGAATTTGCGAAGATAAAGGCATAAAGTTCCAAGTCACACTATGTAATGCAAACAAGTCAACGGGGCAGGAACGAAAGGAAATGAGTGGGCACACTAACCCCTGCCGAGCGCCAGGGTCAGCTGCACATTTATGTCCTGCGGCGGGTGGCAGATCAATGGAAGAAGCAAAGGCAGATTCCCCAGACCACCATAGGAGGCCAAGTAGCAAGAAATCAGAAATCCTAGCAAATAGCCAGAAGTTGTGGCATTCAAGCCCCTCCCCCAATGATGAATGTCCAACCGTACTTGTTGTTATTAAAACTCAACCCACAAGAATGCAAGGGAGCAGAACGGTTGCTGTTGTCCTCCCGAAGGGTTGTTTTTCCTCCTCTCGTGCATTTTGAGCTGAACACTTGCTTCCTTTTCACAGCCTGACTAACCCTGGCTTACGTCTGTTCAGCAAACTCACAGCCCTCAGGAGAGGCTCTGATTGAGGCAACTCTGAACTTCACCGGTCCATCGAGCAGTTTGCAAAAAAATGGAGAGGCTAAACCAGGCTCCAGCCATTCTAATTTCTCCCCGTTCCTTGGCTTTCTCCTTTATTCCAATGCTCGTCCTCAGAAGAGACGGAGCAGTGGAATTTGTCTACACTCTTGCAACATGAAGTCCCATTCTGAAGGGCACGGGGGCTGGGAAATTCACCTACCAGAAAGCAGGAAGCCTCCTGTCTAGGCTGTTGGTGAGAGACAGGTCCTAAAGAAGAGCTGTGTGGGGCTCAAAACCTTGCCTCTCTCCCCAACTAAACTTAGTCCAATTGAAGAAGTTACGTCACCCACCTTCAAGTTGTCTCTCTAACGTCTTGGGACCGATACAGCTGCAACAATACAACATACTGCAGCAGCCAAACAGGCAACCAACAGGAGGCAGCAGGTAGGAGAAATCTGTTCCCTAATTAGACATGAAGAGTTCAGTCCCCTCAACTCATGCATTCTGCTTTCCGCTCATTCCAGGGACGATTGTACTGAATTACTGAACAAAGCTGAAGTCTACCCTCTCAATAGAAAAGAAGGAGGGGGGAAAACACTGAAGGGCACTGCTCCTCTCAATGTACCTCAAAGGTCACAGAAGAATCCTTCCTCTCTCCTAGGTCAGAAACGACCCCGTAGGTCAGAACGAGATCCATCTCGTCCAACAGCCTGTCTCCAGCAATGGCTGGCACCAGCCATCTGCGAGGAAGGTACAAGAACCAATTATGGAATAACCTGCCCACGGTGAAGTACAGGCCTGCCAATGCCCCGTGGCCCAGTGATTCAAAAGGGCCCACAGCTCCTGGTCACTGCTGTTACCAAAGGAGCAGCAGCAACCAGAGCCCTGGGCCCTTTAAACTGCCACGGAAGAAAAGACGTAAGCAAAAACGTACTGGATAGTCGTGAGTCCCTCAACTACTTGCTTCCCCCCTAGCTTGCTGCTTCTATCAGAGGCAGCGAGTGGGGGGGGGGGAGGAGAAGCTAGGGAGGAGAACATGGGGAGAGACTGCTTAAAAGCTGGTTCCCTCAGCACCATCTCCACAGGCAGCAGGGGGGGTAGCGGGACCAGGCACTAGACATGAATCAGCTGATTCCCAGCACACGACCAGTCCCAGACACAGCACCTCTGCTTTTTAAACATATTAAGAGCCTGCTCCATAATTGGTTCTTGTACCTGCTGGCTCTTAATACATTTAAAAATCAGAAGCGCACTGGGGGAACCCGATATGAGCTGAGCCAGCTGATTCCTGGCTCACGCAGGGTCCCTCCCGCTGTGCACCAGCCTTTTAAATGCATTACGAGCCGACGGGCTCTTAATATCTTTAAAAGGAAGAGCCACGGGGGGGTTAGCTCCGGGGGGCTAGGAGCTAACCCCGCTACGGCTCTTCTGCTTATCAACTCATCAACTAGTTGATGGAAAATCCGCAGTGCTGCACCAGAGGGCTCCGGGCGGCTCCGCAGAGATGGTCAGGGCGTAGCATGCTCTGGGTGACGCTGAGCGCCCCTTCTGCCTGAGACCCAGCTCCTTCTGGGACCATGGAGCCGTCCCCACTCCACCTTTCCCAGGGGCTGTGATCCTCCCCCTCCAGAAACCTATCTTCCTAACACACACGAGTTATGCCACGAACCGCCATGTCTGTAATGCTCAAGAATTGTGAAAGTTTTGGGTAGCAGAACTACTTCCCCATTGTGAAGCTGCTCAGACTCTTGAGTCAAGATGCCTGTGGGAAGTATTCCCTGAGCCACCATAGCCAAAAGCCATGCACTGATACAAACGTAAGTATGTACATGCCCTGTGCCCAGCAAAAGCTGGAGCTGGATCATTCTGAGATGAGTGAAAAAGGAGAAACGATGCAGCATCATATCAATTTCCTTAAAAGTCTGGCCTGCAGCTCTCCTGAGAAAGGAGTTAGGTTAGTGTGCAGCAGGTAAAATAATCCAGGACGGAAGAATGAAGCATCCTACAAACGCCAACCACATCAAGGCTCATGAGGACCCTCCAAGATCATGGAGCAGCCCTGTGTGTTGCTAATGCAAAGAGAAAACTAGTCTTTGGAAGGGACAAATGTTCCAACCAGTGCACCATGACAGCCATGAATGGGAGGCGCACGTTGCTCACAGAACCCTGCCCTGCCTGTACAGTTAGTCTGTCATTCATAACGGCTTAAAGTCCGGATGTTGGCCCACCAGCTCTCTCAGTCTGAAACATAATGTCCCCAAGAACGTCCCTGAGATAGTAAAGATAGTTGCTGGTGACGCCTGCCCTTCTTTTCTATAAATGTTACAGCCATGACTTTGTACCCAGGCCTGCAATGTTTGTGCCAGTTAAAACAATACTGCTGACGTGGGAGCCACTTCAGTTGCTGCCACCAATTCATTCCCAGAAGAATGAATTCATCATGACACCGGAATACAAAGACTAGGGGAAGCAAAAAGCACCTTGACGCTCTCCCCACGGAGGCGGGAGACTGTCAGGGAAAGCCAAACAAACCCAGCCAACGAGGCCATTTTGCAAATGGCAGATTTCTAGGGATGACTGAAAGTTTTCCACCCACAACATTTTAGATTGGAGTTTTGAGCCAATGAAAATTGGCCACAGAAAGGGCCTGCTCTCCTCAAAAATGGTTACATGTTCAGTGTTGTTGATGAATCACTGAAATTTCCCACAATCAAAAAACAACTTTTCTGACTCACTTTACAAATTACCTTCAATGGACAGAAACTGCACAATGAGCAAGTCCTAGGGGGAAAATGCTTTGCACCCCTGCATATAGCTGCGCTGATAGTCTAATTAGCATAATATCAATAACACTGTATGCTATATGAGAAAACTACAGGAGCTCAGAGATGTTCTATGGTGCGTGGCCCTGCTCTGAGGGCAGTGGACTAGTTGATCTCTCAAGGTTCTTTCCAGTTCTCTGATATGATACATTTCCATTTCAGTGGAGCTAGCTCGACTTCTCCATTCTGCTGATCCTCTTCCAACTCAATATGCCCAGCTTATTGGTACATTTCAGGCTTCAGAATTAGGTGGACTGTCTGGGTCTAGAAAAGGTCCAACAGCAGTGACCAGGCTCAATTTTTCTGCACAAACTTTTCTGGTTTCTCTTTTGCTAAATGTTCTCAGAAGGTGACTCTCTCTCTCTTTGTCTGTCTATCTGTGTGTGTGTGTGTGAGTGAGAGGGAGAGACAGGCAGAGAGAGGCAATGGCTATTCCTGTTTTGCAGCTCACAAAAGGACAAACATTAATGAAAATGATACCCACATTTTTCTTCCTGGTTCCAGACCATGGAAAATAGACACATTCATGGTCTGAGATGAGGTTATTACAAACATAGTAACAATAGAACCTACATGCAATTTCATAATGAGTAGTAGACTCACAAAAATATATAAAATCATGAGCTTTTGTGGGCAAAACCCACTTCATCAGATCATGACCCTATAGGTTTTTGTTAGTCTCTAAAGTGCCACAGGACTACTTGTTGTTTTTAAAGTTACAGACTAACATGGCTACCCCTCTTTACCATGCAATTTCATGTCACTGACCAATGAAGGATATATTCCGTTCGGTTTTATGTTTATACCTAGTGTCACTTCTGCAGCTGACACTGAGGTTTATAGAGAAATCAAAGAAAAAAACAGAAAACACTTTAAAAATTAATGTAACGGGTATTGGCACAAATACCTTAGTTGTATTTCAAGTGGCTGGAGCTCTCTTCTTTTCGTGTTGTTAATAATGCCACAGTCGATCAAAAGAATTTTTTTTAAATAGTATGGAAACCCTTATGATTAATAACTGCTTATTTTGAAACCAAAATTGGCTTCCCGTGAATGTGTACACACTAGTTTATACTTGCTCAGGAGTGCTAGGATATTGTCGGTGATTATAATGGAACACTTTGACCCAAGAACGTTTTAGGGGGTATGGAGTGGGATAGGTACCTCCCGATTCTGATATGTACATTCTGGTCCACAAAAGAGTGTCATGTGAGGTCTCAAATGAAAATTGTTGTCAGGCTGGTTATTGATACAATTGTGAAATACGTGTGCTAATACTACAAGAGACACAACGTGAGCGCTAAAACTACGTAAGACGTTATTGTGCGTATACTGAAAATTAATTTTACTCTGTATCAAAGTATTAGCCAGCAGCAGAGGTGAAAACCAGGTTTTCCATCAGACAAGAGATGTCTATTTCCCTCTTAGAATTCTAGGGCTGGAAGAGACCTCAGGAGGGCATCAAGTCCATTACCCCGCCCAAAGCAGGACCAACCCCCAACTAAATCATCCCAGCCAGGGCTTTGTCAAGCCAAGAGATTCCACCACCTCCCTAGGGAACCCATCCCAGTGCTTCATCACCCTCCTAGTGAAATAGTTTTTCCTAATACCCAACCTAGACCTCCCCCACCACAACTTGAGACCATTGCTCCTCGTTCTGCCACCTGTCACTACTAAGAATAGCCTCTCGCCATCCTCTTTGGAACCTCCCTCCAGGAAGTTGAAGGCTGCTGTCAAATCCTCTCTCACTCTTCTCTTCTGCAGACTAAAGAAGCCCAAATCCCTCAGCCTCTCCTCATAAGTCATGTGCTCCAACCCCCTCATTATTTTGACTGCCCTCCACTGGACCCTCTCCAATGCATCCACATCCTTTCTATAGTGGGAGGCCCAGAACTGGACTCAATACTCCAGATGTGGCCTCACCAATGCAGAATAAAGGGGAATAATAACTTCTCTACATCTGCTGGAAATGCTCCTCCTAATGCAACCTAATATGCTATTAGCCTTCTTGGCTACAAGGGCACCTGTTGACTCATATCCAGCTTCTACTGCGAACCCAATGTCTCTTTTTGCTGAACTACTGCTTAGCCAGTCAGTCCTCAGCCTTTAACAGTGCTTGGGATTCTTCCGTCCCAAGTGCAGGACTCTACACTTGTCCTTGGTGAATCTCATCAGATTTCTTTTGGCCCAATCCTCCAATTCATCTAGGTCACTCTGCATCCTATCCCTGCTCACCAACGTATTTCTCTCTCCCTGAGCGTCATCTGCAAACTTACTGAGGGTGCAATCCCCTCATCCAGATCATTAATAAAGATGTTGAACAAAAACGGTCCCAGAACCAGTCCTTGGGGCACTCCGCTAGAAACCGACCACCAACCTGACATCGACCCGTTGATCACTATCCACTGGGCCCAACAATCTAGCCAACTTTCTAGCCATCTTACAGTCCATTTATCCAATCCATACTTTCTTAACTTGTTGGCAAGAATATTGTGGGGGACCGTATCAAAAGCTTTGCTAAAGCCAAGGTATATCACATCCACCAACTTCCCCATGTCCACAGAGCAAGGTAACCCTATCATAGAAGCTAACCAGGTTGGTGAGGCATGACTTGCACTTGGTGAATCCATGTGGACTATTCCTGTTCACTTTCCCCTCTCCCCTCTCCCCTCTCCCAAGTGCCTCAAAATGGATTCCTTGAGGATCCCCTCCATGATTTTTCCAGGGACTAAGGTGAGGTTGACCAGTCTGTAGTTTCCTGGGTTGTCCTTTTTCCCTTTTTTAAAGATGGGCACTACATTTGCCTTTTTCCAATCATCTGGGACCTCTCCCGATCTCCATGAGTTTTCAAAGATAAGGACCAAAGGCTCTATAATGACATTTGCCAACTCCCTTAGTACTTCTGGATGCATTAAATCCAGACCCATGGATTTGTGTGTGTCTAGCTTTTCTAAATAGTTCTTAACCTGTTCTTTCTCCACCGAGGGCTTCCCACCTCCCTAGTGCAGTAGTCAGGGAGCTGACCTTGTCTGCGAAGACAGAGGCAAAAGAAGCACTGAGTACTTCAGCTTTTCCCACATCATCTATCACTAGATTACCTCCCTCATCCAGTAAGGGCCCTACACATCCCCGATCACCCTCTTATTGCTAACATGCCTGTAGAAATCTTTCATCCTTTCTCTCTGACAGGATGTAAATTTAGCATTGTAAGCGAACACACTGGATACCCATTTACATACAAAGTCAAATGTTAAGGAAGAGAGGTGACCTCACTAGGCTAGCAACACGGGTCAGAAAAAGAAACTGAGGGTGGTTTTCCTGTCTGGGAGCAAGGACCATGAATTTGGGGAGTCTATCTACTAGGCCAAGATTACAGACATTGTTTCATCCGGCACCCAGGGGCTGTGTCTACACTGGGCCACTTATTCCGGAAAATCAGCCGCTTTTCCGGAATAAGCTGCGAGCGGTCTACACTGGCCCCTTGAATTTCCAGAAGAGCAACGATGCTCTACTGTACAAAATCAGCCGCTATTCCGGAAAAACTATTCTGCTCCCACTCAGGCATAAGTCCTTATTCCGGAACACTGTTCCGGAAAAGGGCCAGTGTAGACAGCCCAGTAGTCTTTTCCGGAAAAGCGCGTCTACATTGGCCACAGACACTTTTCCGGAAAAAGGGCTTTTCCGGAAAAGCAGCCTGCCAATGTAGACGCTCCTTTTCTGGAAAAACTGAAAACGGAATAGTATTCCGTTTTAAGCTTTTACGGAAATTCATGCCAGTGTAGACACAGCCAGGGTGTAAAAAGATGGCGTGTTTGTGTACATGAAAACAGGATCACAGCCCTCCTTGGCTGAAAACTCTGCAGAAGACCTTGGTTGAGATAAAACTTCTTTAGACAGGAGGAGAACTTATTAGCTAAGTTGAGTCTCTAGAAAGAGTGTGTTTTATATGTACCCATTTGTTTCCATTATCCTTACTCGCTATCGCTTGAATCTTTAATAATAAACTTATTCTTGTGCTCACTATAAATATAGCTCAAGGCTGTGGTATTAAACAAAGTGCTATCTCATGCCTGGAATCTTATGAGCCGGTGAGTTCTGTTCCTTTGGGAACAGAGAGCCTGGCAGTTCTGTCACAGGCTGGAGGTCACACATGCACACTCCAAAGGGAGCAGGATGAGTCTCTTGTTAAACAGGGAGGGCTGGCAGTGCCCAGGGGAAAGAGACCAAGCAGCTGCAAAGCTAGGAACTGACACCTAGCTAAGCACAGCCACGAGGAGGTGGAGTGTAACAAGGTGACTCACGATCTGGGTGCCCCAAAGACGGCCACAAACACTTTTACTTTTGAAGCTCCTCCGTATCATGGATTTTGCAACAGCTCTACCGAGGGAGAGGGGGGAGGAGAGAGAACAGGCAATGCTTTGGAGCCCAGTAGATAAAACTGCATCTCCTTCATTGCTAGCATGCACTTCCAGATGACTGACCCCCCCCCCGCTTAATGCTCTTCCATCCACCTGCTGCAGAAGTGTGCTGCCCATCTCCCGTGGAATCCAAAAGTTCTGGCATGAATCATGGTTTGGAGTGGGAGATAAGTGCACTGGTCTCTGAGGGAGGAGCAAGAGGGAGAGCAGGGCAGCGCCTTCCTTCTTGGAAACTCTCCGGGGTTGTATACGCAGCAGTCGGGAGACAGGATCTACCTAGATCCAATTAGCTGCCATTTCACAGCACATGCTGCCATCACACTTCCTGAGAGTGGTGCCCACATTCCCTCCATCTGAGGGGAGCACCTGTGATTGCAGCTGGTGGAGTAGGGCTAGAAGAATATACAGCCTCTCCCCTTCTTTTTTGCTTGATCCTCTGTATAGTTATTGCCTCAAGCTAGTAGGGGATACGGGACGGTTTGGTTCACATTACGTCAACCTCCTAATGTTTGCTATTTCTTATCCACCCATTACTGGGCTGGGTGGAGACCTCTCTTTCCGCTCATACCTATACTATGTCCCCTCTTGTTGGCTCTCCACATATCCCCATGAATTTGGTTACTTTGAAACGTCAAGGCTTAAGACCCCAACTTTCTTGGACGGCAGTGAAATGCTTTATATTTGCTTCAGAGGGGTAGCTGAGTTAGTTTGTAACTGGGAAAACTTTTTAAAAAAAACAATAAATAGTCTTGCAGCACCTTAAGGTGCTGCAAGACTATTTGTTTTTTTTTAAAGTTTTATATTTGCTATGCTGCATTGCGGCAGGCGGGATCGTAGAAAGGTAGAAGTCGACATTTGCCATTCTGCTTTTTAAACCTACTCTTAAATAAGTGAGCAGATGTTGCCCTTTTTAAATGTGACATTTATTTGAAACCAGTGTGAATACAAGAGTATAAAAATTCCTATTTGCAAGGTCCATAAGTTCACGCTGCTTCGAGCCAAATCCTGCAGTGTAACTCCATAATTGTGTTCCTAATACTCCTGAAAGACCATTTACAGAACCTCCAGGTGTTCAGTTCAACTAAGAGAAGCCTCTCTTTCCACCTGACATTGAACACTTTGGCAGAACATTGCTTAATCTATTACAAACCTTAACCTCACACCAAAACTGTTTGACATCCCTGCCAAGAACGAACAAACAGTTCAATTGACGGATTGGGGCAATGCTTTCAAGGGGTTGGGAGCCAAGATGGAGTCCTTCCCAATCCACAGGAAGGGGGGGGGGGATAAAAAACTAAGCCCAAATGACCTACATAGAGGCTGATCTCTGGAAACATGGAGTTGAAAGACGCCCATTCCTCTTAACGTAAGTTTTCCGAAATGAAAGCTCTGGAGTCCTCTGTCTAGTATTAGTTTGGCAGGCCGGGACTGGGATAGCAGAATGGAGGATTTGTGTTTGTCATCTTAAAAAGACGTTAAAATGCCATCAGAAAAAGGTAAAGTAGAAACAAATACTCAAAGTATTTGTTGTCCATCAAGGTGTAACTAAGGTTGGGCTAGACACGGTACAAGCTCAATAGCATTATCTTCGCTGCTACAAAATCCAACTTTTTAACTGTGGCGCAGCTAACCTGCCTGGACTATCCTGAGGTAAAAACTATGAAGACAACATACTTTCCTTTGCCTAGTTCACCTTGTGGTCAAACTCAGCCAAAGGCAGGGGGATTCTAGGACTGCCACGAGCAACGCTTACCTCAGGATAAAATGAAAATTCACCAGCTCATAGTCTGCAGAAGCGAAGAGTGAGGGGGAACTTGATAGCGGCCTTCAACTTCCTGAAGGGAGGTTCCAAAGAGGATGGAGAGAGGCTGTTCTCAGTAGTGACAGATGGCAGAACAAGGAGCAATGGTCTCAAGTTGTGGTGGGAGAGGTCCAGGTTGGATATTAGGAAAAACTATTTCCCTAGGAGGGTGGTGAAGCACTGGAATGGGTTACCTAGGGAAGTAGTGGAGTCTCCATCCCTAGAGGTGTTTAAGTCTCGGCTTGACAAAGCCCTGGCCGGGTTGATTTAGTTGGAATTGGTCCTGCCTAGAGCAGGGGGCTGGACTTGATGACCTTCTGAGGTCTCTTCCAGCTCTATGATTCTATGAAAATGCCTCCAAGGGGCAGAGAGGGGGCATATGGGAGCACCCCATTTAGCAATTAAAATGTTGGTGGGGACATGGAGTGGGCAGTGCACCTCCCAAATGCTACCACGAGCAAAAACAGCTTCACCCCCCTCAACTCCCAGGATGCTACTGTTTCCAAGCTGCAGACAGGATCTGTACCCAGACAATTCCTTCACAGTTTGGGAGCTGGGAAAAGAACTAGGAAAGGAACAAATCTACCTACCTGCCTTAAGCATTGCTAAGGCACCTACCGACCTGCACGCAGGCTTAGAGTTAAGTCAGATTCCCTGTAGAAACTTCCCCATCTCACTACAGGGCCATTCCTTTCGATTCTAGTAAGTAAAGATGAATGCAAACCAAAATGCTGCCTGTGCTGTGCAATCCACAGAACACTTGGAACTTGTAAAGTAAGACACTTCAGTGTAAACTGAGTTTTACTGTGCCCTCGTTCACTCAAAGTGGATTCCACTGTATTAAATGGTATTCTGGTGGAGAGATGTTGAAATACTGAACTTTCTAAAATCTTTGTTAAATCCATTCCTCCACTTGAACTAAAAATAGCCAGGATATTTACAGCAGCACAGCATGCCTGATAGAAATTTGATTTAAAAGTAAAATTGGCCGGACTCCTTGTTAGAATATCATTGTTATTCATCTTTAAAGATGTCCTCCCCTCTCAGCCTTGTATCATCTACATTTCATGCTAACGGCAAAGATGTGGGGCGAAGTCACTGGAAAATTCTCTCGACAAATTTTCAACTCAGTATACTTTCTCCTTCTATTTGAGGAAGTCTTGACATTTACATAGTCTTCACAGATGCATATCTGGTTGTGTCCCATTTGTCCACAGGAAAAAAAAACACACATTGCAATTCAAACTACAAAAGTAAAGGACAGCAAACTACTTTAACAGAGAGGAATTCGTTATTTTTTTTGGATTCTGGAGGCAGCCAATTGGAGGGAAACAAAAAGAGTCCCACTTATTTGAACTTTATTTGCTTGTGCTTAGAAAGGCTTTCTTCCCCTGGCTGGTCTTGCTCACAAATAATTGTAAGTAGAAGTTTCTAACATAAGCCTCCTCAATGCAGCTGGCCCTATTAAAATCTTTTCAGTGCTACCTTTGCAAGCAGTTAATACTCCTGCAGTATTCACAATATTCCCTGTAATTAGAGACAGACAGGCTGTGAATACTATGGTGATATGAATTGCAAAGTTAGTCCTGAAAGATTTCAATGGCAGCCACTAATACTAACAACCCTAATTAATACAAATGCCACTAATTAATGCATTATCCGTCGCTGGATCAGTCGGTGACATGACGACTCAATTCTGTAGCCGAACAATCTAGTGTTGGTGACACCAGTGACCATGCTGGTGTGTTGCCAGTTCTCCAAGGGTACGTCTACACAGCAACCTTATTTCCAAATAACTAGCCTTATTTTGAAATAACATAGTCCACGTCTATACCGCAGGCAGTTATTTGGAAATAATGTCGAAATACTGTCAAGCTGGAGGACCTCTTACTCCGACTCCTGTAACCCTCATTGTACAAGGAGTAAGGGAAGTTGGAAGAAGAGCACTCTGTTTCACAATAAGTGCTGTGTAGACACTCCCAACTTCGCCGTAAGCTATTTCGAAATAAGCTACAAAATGGATGTAGCTCAATTTGCGTAGCTTATTTCGAGTTAAGCCCTGCTGTGTAGACGCACCCCAAGAGTCTTACACAGTTTTTCATGGAGATCTTTCTACCCCCAAATAAATGCATATATTCAATTTTTGCTTTTCTTACATCTTTCTTGATGAACAAAACCAAACTGATTACTAGTAATGAGAACCAAATCAAGGAGTCTCCAAAACCACGAAGGGTGGGGGGCAGATGGACTTCAGCCTGCTAAGATCATTAATTGCCCCAGAACATATCCCTACAAGAGACAGTGAGCTAGAGGGCAGCTGCAGAATAAGTTATAGGATTAGGCGAGCTGCATTTGGCTCTTGGGGCATTTCTGTTCTCATCCAAGTGCATGGAGGAGACAGGGCTGCATTTGTACTCAGGCAGCATCCCAATTAATTCATTGCCATCTGCTTTTATTTTTTGGTGAACCCACTTAAAACCAGACTCTCTACACACGCAAATTACAGCAGCTATTTATTTCAAAACTGGACCCCTTAAACTACAGTCATCTGAAAAAGTGGGCTGTGCCCACGAAAGCTCATGATACCATCTACCTGTTTTGTTATTCTCTAAAGCTGTGTCTAGACTGCCGAGAAAAACTGGAACACATGCAATTTGCATATCTTTTTCCGCTTTTTTTCCCTAAAGAGGCTTTTCCGAAATTTGGCCCATCTACATGGGGCCAAATTTTGGAAAAAACTCCTCTTTCAGAACATCCCTTCTTCCTTTCACTGAGAGGAATACAGGGATGCCGAAAGAACAGGTTTGCTTTCTTGGAAACTGTTCCGAAAAAGCAGATACTTTCCCTGGAGTCTAGACTAGGTGCTCCAAGGCTATTTGTTGTTTATGTTTTTCCAGTTACAGACTAACATGGCTACCCCTCTGAAACTTTTGAGCAGCTTTTCAGCTGGCTTTCCATGCCTTGGCTACTGGGCAAATGCCAGCCAGTTTGCATAGCAGCTCTTTCAACTTTACATTCGGGGACTTGCATCCCAGCTTTGGTCTCTGCTGAGCTGCACACTGCGGGTCTGGTGGGCAGGTTTGGAAGTAGATCACAGCTTTCGGCATTACTCAGCATCAAGGCTAGAAAGTACAAACTTTGGCCCATGAAGTATCCAAAATGCCCCTTGCCAAGAGCCTCATCTCCATGGCATTAGGAAGATTGGACTTATCAGACTTCAACCGTCAGCACAACAGGCCTTCCGAAACCACAGCAAGACTGCCTAAACAGCACGAGGAGAGGGGACAGTAAGAGACGCACAATGACATGAAACTGGTACCAAAGGGGGGGGGGGGGGGGAGAAACAACATAATTTGGTGAACGGCTACCGTAAAAGATACAAACCCACAAAGTCTCCCCTCCCCCTCCAATATTGGGCTGGGCGGTTGGCCTTGATAGGAAACGCTCTCTCTTTCCCTTGCAAGAAACATAGCAAAAGTGGGTGTCTGACTATTCGCAGCAGCGATACACGGGTTGGTGTCATGCTGCTCTATCTGGCTCTGTTTTAGATCCAGCCCTTCTGCATAGCAGGTCCCAGATACATAGGCTAGACACAGAGCAAACGCTACAGCCCATGCCTGAAGGTTCAGTTAGGATTGAGCTCCACGCTTGCCAGGGGCGGGGTCACAGCAAACAGGACATGTGGGTGACCGCAGTTGAACGGTAGCGTGATAGGTACTCCAATGCAGATGGGGGCCAAGACGAAACAATATTCAGAGACATCATAAACAGCTGTGGCTACCTCCACGTTTCCTGTTGTCTCTTGCAGTGGAGGAAAGCTTCCTGAGAAAATTACAGTCAAGGGATTGCCCTGATGTATTTGTCTTTGTTACATTGCAAGCAGCTGCTAGGGAAGGGAATTATCTCCGGAGCGGAGCTACGAAAGGCTTACGACACAAAGGTGTTCCGCACGTAGCAGCCCACAGGTCTAGGCACCGCTGAAATACAAACAACAAAGCAGCAAAACCTTTCCTTGGAGTTCAGTCTAAATCCTCAAGAGGAAAGAAGGAGCAGGAGAATGGAAGGAGAACTATTTTCCCACCTCAGCCTCTCCTTACACGGGTGGAGTTTACCCCTGAACGAGGAGGAAAGCCAGCAGTAACTAGAGACCTCCTTTCCGTGGTGTGATGGGGATGAGTGCTACTATGTATTCCTTCACCCAGTGCCACCTAGCTAGCATGTTCTAGCTTCCCTGGGCAAAAGATGATGGGTAGCCATTAGAATCCTAGGGTTGAAGAGACCTCAGGAGGTCGAGTCCAACTCCCGGTTAAAAGCAGGACCAAGCCCAACTAAATTATCCCAGCTGTGGCTTTGGCAAGCCAGGACTTAAAAACCTCTAGGGATGGAGATTCCACCCCCTCCATAGGGAACCCATCCCAGCGCTTCACCACCCTCCTAGGGAAATGGTTTTTCCTCGTATCCAACCTTGACCTCCCCTCACCGCAACTTAAGACCATTGCTCCTCGTTACTTCCTCCTGACAGCAGGACGGGGCCAAACTCAACTATGAAAAAAACAAAATCATGCGAGGGAGACACAGCATAACAAAGCAGAGGAGACTGATTAGCAGGATTAAAAGGGAGGTACTATAAATGTAGCCTGCAGAGCCTTAGGTTAGTCTGAGTGAGGACTATATATTGGTTGCACCTCAGCCTAGAGAGGAATACAGGTTGAACCTCTCTGGTCCAGGACTCTCCGGTCTGTTGGGACCATGGATGTGCTGGACCAGAGAGCTAGAACTGGCTGGGAGTGTGATGGCAGAGGGTCTGGTGCCAGGACTGGGAGCAGAGCCAGTCTAGCAGCTGGGAGGTTGGGAGTGGAGCCAGACCAGCAGACCGGGGCAGCAAGTCGGGCCAGGACCAGAAGTGGAGTCAGCAGCCAGGTGACACCCCCCCCAGGAGAGCCTGGACCTCCCTTAATCCAACACATTCCCTTCTTCAGGACCAGGCAGGTCCCAAGGGTGCCAGACCAGGGAGGTCCAACCTATATAGGGAAGGGCACTAGCCAGAGGGTGGGGAAATCTTGGTCCATTCCTAAACACTGCCCCAGGCAGCCTGCACAGTGTTGAGGAACTCACTTAGGTAGCACCAACAGACCCGAGCCATCAGCAGGGGAGTTTGAACCCGTGACCTCCTGAGCTAGATGTATGAGCCCCTCCTACATGCACGGAGAGTTACATGGCCTTTAGCCAATGCGGTCGCAGCCTCATGGACGTCTAGGTGCCCGTAGAGGAGGAAGAGTGCCACACCCACCAGGCAAGGGGTTACACTTTTCCTACAAAGCCTGTGCCACCCTGGAGTCCGTTGTAGTGAATGAGAATAGGAGATTTACTTTGCAAACCTCTATTAAATACATTTGACTTACACTATTTCAGTATTAACCTTCATGTTCTACAAGAACTGTTCCTCCAGCCCCAGTTTTCACTGTAACAGAATCTATCAACTGCTTCTATGGTCCCCATTACCATGGTGCAAATATGAATGTCAAGCATCACTCAAACCTTAGTCTAGCCATTCCCAATCTGCGAAACAGGAATGATAACCCCTTCCTACCTTGCACAGGTGCTGCAGAAGTTCAAGACCATGACGTGAGACACTCCAGTATCATGGTGATAGGGGACATACAAGTAACTGGTTGACTCTCTTATGCTTAAAACTGGCCACTAAGGAAGAATATCTACAGCATATGGCTGTTATTGCTGAAATATTGTACATTTAATTTATTTATAGTGGTTTTTAAATTAAAGTATCTTATTCATGATCAGTGCAATGGATTCTTTCAGTTGTTGTAGGGCATGGACAAAAGCATCTTCTGTATTAATCTGTTTTCTCTCTCTCTCTCTCTCTATCCATTTGCTCAATAAGAAAAGGTCAAGCAAAGGAACCGGCCCTCTGTGGAAAAGACAATTCTTTCCGAACTGTTTTTGCTCTAGGGTGCCCACAAGTGACAGGTGCACTGTCTGATTTCTGTATCTGTAAACATTCAACAGAGGTTTTATAATCAGTCAGGCATCGGGGGAGTTGTTTGCATGATTTGTTTGCCGCATGCGCTTGTCAACAAACCGGACACGTGGAAGCTGCGGCTGTCACACAAAGAGGATCCATGTGGCCGGAACACTGTCAGTTCTGCATGAGCACCTCAGTTCAAGGCTTCACCACGAACTGGGACATCAGAGTGCAACACAAGAGCTTGTTTTGAGCCTGCTTTGCTTGTATCTCATTTAATTTTAAAATGCCAGGCTTCCCAGCACACTAAAATGGAAGCTCCCAATAGTCATCTCTGAAACAAAGAGATGTGTGTGTGTTTTCCAGTCCTCACTGGTCCATTCCACTCACCTCTACTGCTTTCTCAGCAACTTTCCACAGCCAAAATAATAATAGTTAAAAAATCAAATGGAATCATAAAACCTGCATAATGACCCGCTGTTTTGATGAACCCATCCATCCCAAATATCAAAGCACTTGATAAATACTAAACTTTCTGCTCCTTTGAGTCAGTACCCACTCGCACAATTTTATTGAGGCTGGGACGGTACATCAGGCTGATATTCATACCGTCATGTACCATTAGTAAAAGCCTCGGATTTTGCAGTCATGTGCGGAGGGAAGCTTGAAAACATGGACGTCAGAGGCTCAAAAACCTGAAAGCAAATAAAAAGAATTCAAAGGTATTATTGTTTCAAATCTCAGCTTTTCAGGACTTGCCTCGTGGGTTTTGGAATGCTCGGGGTTGGCAGTACTGATTGCACTGATCTTATAGATGAACCGAGATACAGGGAGGTCGCAGACTTGCCAAAGGTTATGTGCTGACTCTTAACAGTTAGTTCACTAGTCACTCCTGAATTAATAGGACACAGTATATTTACAGAAAAAGTTGTTACAGATTGGTACAGGATACCCTCAGCATTCTGGGTGGATGCGGGAACCGCGAATGGCAAAATTCATGAATATGGGAACCACCTCTCCCAGTCCCAGCAATGATCATGGCTCCTGAACTCACTGTGAGGGCCGGGCACCCATTGGGAGCTCACCGCCGCTGCCAGAAGCCATGGGGAACTCCTGGCAGCTGCGGTGAATTCCCCGCAGCTCCTGAACCTCACAAAGTCCCCTAGCCTGGACAGGAGATTCGCAAATATGTGGAACCGCGAATAGCAATTCTGCAAATTGTGAGGATCTCCTGTAACACTCAACACTAGATTTAAGAGGTGCAAATACCTTTAAGGCGGCTCTCAGAGACACATTACTCTGTAACTTTAAAAACAGGTAGTCCTGTGGTACCTTAGAGACTAACAAATCTATAGGATCACAAACTATCAAGGGTAAAACCCACTACTCCTGAAAGCTCATGATCCTGTATATGTGTTAGTTTCTACACTGCCAAACTACTCGTTGTCTTAAAGGAGACATTATTTTCCATAATCTTGATGGCTGCTTGCCAGCATCATGGCCGGCCCTACCATGAGGAGAACTGAGGCGGCAGACTGTGGGCGGGAGGGGAGGCGCCACTAGGACCCAGAGTGTAGAAAATTGTGTCTGCTGCTGGTGCATGTGTATTCTCTCTGCTCTAGATGCACAGAGATGGCGGAGTGCTGTGCTGGAGGAAGGAGGGCAGAATTGAGACCTTTCAAAGTTTTGGCCCAAGCGAGGAGGCACGGGGGCGTCATCTGAGCTCCCCGCCTCAGGTGCCAAAATGTTGTGGGCCAACCCTACCTGGCATGAAACATTAGAGGTAAAGAATCGGGTGAAAACTCTTTTCCTTGTACAAGACATTCCATCAACCGCTTCTCATTTCCAGCTCTGACTATTGGAATGTTAGTGTAACCGGAACCAGTGCCAATACTACAAACACCACAGTATTTTTGTTTAATGGGGTGAAATTCTTTAAGCTCCCATCGAAGGAGCCTTGCAGAGTTATGATGTCATCAGACTTAAAGCAAAGCAAAACATGACTTTACAACCCATTAAGAGCGGGGGACTCGAAGGACCAGTGTCTCAGAAAATCCAAGGTCAGCAGGACCTCCGGAAAAGCCTTAGTGAAAGTGCTACTTATAAGGCTATCCCCAAATCTGCTTTCATAATAAAGGAGGATTTAACAATTATGTGAAGCCAGCTTATTTCTGCGGTTCCATCCAAGCGCGTACATTTCACTCTTTCCTACTGCCTGATTTCATCCCCTTCCTTGAAAGACCTTCGTTACAATGCAAGTACAATACAGAACATTAAGATCGATGAGCTCCAAATCCCACTTACTTTATTCAAGCAATTTTCCAATGAGTCATTGGGATTGCTCGTGCTTTTGGCAACCAGGATTTTGTCGCTTGATTCTGTACAACTGGGCTGGAAACAGAAATCCTGATCCGATCCAATTTCCTATGCTTCTTGTCCCACTGTCCTGCTAGAGATACCATGTTAATTAGTGGCATTTCACCACCTTTCCCTACCCTGACCGTTCTAAGGAAGGAAAAAGGCAACATACAAATTACACCAACTTTTTGCGATGCTTAAAAAAAGTTTGCCTGACTTCAAGGTGAAGATGTGGGTAAGTTCTTACATCCAAACAAGTTCCCACATCCTTAACTTAAAGCAGATAACTTCACAGCTGCTACAACAGATAAATAAAATGACCTGTGCGGAACCTTGCTACTAATAGAAATTGACCAGCAGCGTCAGTTTCACCAGCAGACTGAATCCAGATGCCTAGGACAGAGCAGCTGGGGTGCTGCGGGGTTGGTCTCGTAGCGCCGAGGGGCAGCGCTACGGGACCAACCGGGCAGTACCCCAGCTGCTCTGCCCCAGGGGTCCCCAAGAGCAGCTGGAGTGCTGCTGGGTTGGTGCCTTAACGCCGCCCCTCGGCGCTGCGGGACCAACCTGGCAGCACCCCAGCTGCTCTATTGCAGGCATCCCCGATTCAGCTACTGCTGAATCTGACCAGCAGCGGCTTAATCAGGGACACCTGGGGCAGAGCCAGACTATCGTAAGGGGGGGCTATGAGGGGTCTAGGGTGGCATCCCCTCCCACCCCACTCCAGACCCTTCATAGCCCCCCCTTCTGATAGTCCGGCATATCTGATAATCTGGCACCCCCTGGGTCCTAAAGGTGCCGGATTATCGGAAGTGTACTGTATATGGCTGCATCCTGCAGATGGCAAAACTAGATTCCATTGCAGCTCAGCCTCCAGGTTGCTGGCAGTGTAGAATGGCAGAAGCAGATGCATATTAACATGGAACTGTCTTCAGGATGAAATGAATGTGAGCAGAGCCTGTGGGCAATTAACATGGGCAGAAAACGAACAAAGGAATAGTCAAAAGCACTGTTTTGGAGTCGCAACTTTGACATTATAGAAAGAGTTCAGATATGAAGAGATAAAACATTCACTTCAGACTTAGTAAATCCATGGGGACCTTTTTGTTCAAACTGTTCATATATATTAGAGAGTCTGTCTGTCTGTCTGATCAAGAACTTCTCCTAAACAGTAAGAACTGAGACCAAATTCAGTCAATAGCTTCCTCTTATCATAACTTAAAGCAAGGTAAGGATTTGGTTGTGCCAGGAAAACAGGATGCACCTGGAATAGGATTGCTTCTCATAAAAACCAAACAGAAAAGAAACAGAATCACCAAGGTAAGTAGAGTCTCAAAATTGACATAACTGAGTGTGTTGAAAGAGACAGAAGCAAGCTGAGTCAGAAAAATAGGACGAACCTACAGTAGGACTGCTTCTTAGTAAAGCTTACAGAAAAGAGTTAAAACAGAGACATTCGGAGTAGTGCTCTGTTCTGGCAGAGATAAATCAATGCGTAAGGTTTGAAAAGTAGAAGACAATATTATTGGAAGCCACATTGATTCTAGCCCTTTTTTGTTAACACATAGCGAATGATAAGAGTTTCTAGAGATGAAGAAAAACATACACTTGATGAAATGCCCATGTAAAAAATAAACTTTATAAAAAGAACATGGTATTATTGAAACTTACAGTCCTTTCAATAAAGTATGTACATTTCCTTTTTTTAAAATTTTTTTAAATGAACTGAGTTAAGGACCCAAGTAGGATTTAGAAACTTATTTTACAGCCTGCTGAAATCTAAATTCAGAGTTGAAGGCACTAAACATTATTTCAGTCTTTCATGACTTATGTCAGTATTTCCAAGACCTATAGAAAGCAGAGGTGAAAGAGATGTGTCATGCCATCCTACCTATCCACAGTTAGTGTTGTATTGCTCCTTTCAATGAATTCTCCATTGATTTGACCAGTCTAGATAGAATAATTGCATGTAATTGGGGTTTCCATCATTTCCTGCTGTCACTGATAGGAAATTTGCCCAACATTCAAGTTAAAGTTTCTTTTCTTTTGTTTCTCTCCTATTAGTTCTACTTATATTCTCCTAGATCACCATAATTATTTTAATATTGAAGACATCTTCAGTTATCTAAGGACAATTTATCTAAATCTCTGCTCTACACTCTTCTTCCTTATTGTCCTAAGTTTTCCCATTGCGTCTGTGTCCTGATCTACATTGGGACTTTATTTTGATATAACGCCCATTCGATCAAATTGATAAGTGGAGTGTCCACACTACCAAGCCCATTATTTCAAAAGAATGGGCTGCTTAATTCGAAATCTGCATGCCTGCTTTTCATCAGGAATAACGCTAATTCCAAAATAGCTTTTTTGAAATAACAGTAGTGTGGATGCTCCGGTACCGCTATTTCGAAATAACTACTCTCCAGAGTCATTCAAACTAATTACTCCCCAGTGCTTCCTGGGGCTCTAAGTCTAAATTAGCACATCCACATTAATGGAGCCTACCTCGGACTAATTTCGATGCTTCACCATAATGAGCACATGCTATTCAACTCTGTTAAATCGGGAGTTATTTAGTCAAATTCAGTAATTTCAAAATAGTTTCTTAGGGTAGACATGGCCTGTAAGTGCTTGCATAGGTAGGATAAATGGAATAATTAGTATGAAGAAGAGCTCATGTCATTGATTGGATTCTGATCTGACACACTAGTGCAGGCTGAGGGAATTCCATGGGACTGAGCAAATACAAATGGAGCTGCATTTGGACCATTATTTTGATAATGTGTGTGAGGTTATTTTTAATTCTCTCCATGTAGCTGAAAACATAGTAATTTGTGCAATCACTGTATATCCTGAGCCAATCCATTTATTTCAACATAAATCTTTCACGCTTGCTGCGTGAGAGGATATATCTTGCAATCATAAAAATTCATGAAACAGAAAATATAGAACTGTAAATTAAATTAATGCAGCAGAAAGAGGCAATTGGTGCTGTCACAAAATACAACTAATATGAAAGTCTTGATACTCAAGATCAACACCTACATAATGCGAGAGGCTATCCATGCCATTCTGAGTTGGTACCTAAATCGACTATACATTTTAGAGAGTTTATTTGATCAAGAATTCCTCCTAAATGGTAAGTGCTAGGACCACCAAATTTGGTATGCAGCTTCCACTTATCATACACCTTCAAACAAGGTCAGAGTTTGGTGGTGCCAGGAAAATGGGATGTGCCTGGAATCAAACTGCTTTTCATGAAACCAAAGAGAAAAAAGAAAGAATCACCAAAGCAAGTACAGTCATCTGAATTGACATAACTGAGCGAATGTTGAAAGAGACGGAACCAAGATGAGCCAGAAAAATAGGATGAACCTAGAATAGGACTGCTTCTCAATAAACCTTACAGAAAAAGAGATAACACGGAAATTTGGAGTAGTGCTCTGTTCTGGCAGAGCTAAACCAATGCTGAAGGTTCGGAAAGTAGAAGACAATGTTATTGGAAACCACATTGATTCTAGCTCTTTTTTTGTGAAAACGTAGCGAATGATAAGAGTTTCTAAGGATGAAGAAATAAAAGCACACTTGATTAAATGCTCATTTTTAAAAATTACTAAAATTAACTTCATAGAACACTGTATTTTTGAAAAACACAATCATTTTTATAAAACACATACATTTTCCTTAAGTGAGCTAAGGACCTGAGTAACAGTCCTTAACCCAGATGGTCTCCAAAAACACTACTTTATTAACGGCAACTAGCAGTGCTGTGAAGTTTGTGCGTATTGCAGTCCATGCTCAAATTTTGTTGATTCATCACCAATGGCGAGACCCGTCCCCTGGTGATCACAGAAACGACAAAGACTGTGTGTGCATTCATTTCAGATTTTTCACTTCCATCCAGGATGCAAATGAAGTCTGTGCTATGACACAAGGTGCCTGATCAGAGTTTAGATTGTTTGCTCATTCCCCTGTTAGCAGAAAAGAGAAATTGGAATCCTCTGCAGACCACTACGGATTAGCAAACTGATTTTTCAACCCACTCTACATGTGTGCATGTGTGTGTGTTTGTGTGTGTGTACATGCTTGTGTGTGATGGGATGAGATATTATAAAGGGGAAGAAAATAGGTGGTTGACCTGGGGGCAGCAGGAGGGAGCATAAGAAATCTCCACCCCCTGCCAGGGGCACTGGTGCTGAGAGGGAATTGCCAGCTGTTCTGAACAGCTGGCAGTTTTCTCTGGGGGCGAGGGGCTAAAGACTTTGCACATTCTCCCACTCTGAGACCAATCAGGGTCTGTGTGTAGGGAAGCACGGAAGTGTTCCGGCCCCGCCCCTTCTGCCTGAGGCCCCGCCCCTTCCGGAATGGCCCGGGGCCACTTCAAAAATTTCTCAAGTGGCCCCCGGTCAAAAATTATTGCTGCCACTGTCTTAATCCATAATGCAGGCCCCTCTTTAGATCAGGGGGCAAGGGAAACCCCAAATCCTGAATCATCCTGGAAAATATCTGGGTTTATATCATGGGGTCTCAAAAGTCACAGCTTGTGGGCCATCTGCGGGCCAGTGGGTCCCCCGCCACGCTCCTCAAAGTGGTGGACGCGTTGGGGAAGTGGAGCAAGTGTGCATGCTGAGCAAATTACACTTTACACGCAGCTCCCGCCATCATTGGGATTGCAGGGGGCCCAACCACGGCTGCCGTCCCATGACAGGCCCCCACAGTAATCCCCGAGGCTATGTCCCTCAGGGAAGAGGGCGGGGTGGTGGCAGGAAGGAGACGGGCTTGGAGGACATGTTTGGACACATCCCCATAGCCCACCAGGTCTCCTAGGCTGGATTGTGAATATGCTCCGGAGTGTATAGATGGCCTGCGGGCTGTGAGTTTGAGCATCCTGGTTTAAATGTCAGAAGTACATGAAATCCAATTGTTCTAGTTTTGCAAATCTGCACTAGAGCATTTGAAGTCTGCCAGATAAATTCCATGGGAGTCACTCATCTTTACGCTATGTAGCAATGCTGTATATTGGTTCAAAGAGCCACATATTTTAATGCCAAAAGGGGCCATTCTGATCTTCTAACCGGACCACCTACATAATAATGGCTGTAGAATTTGTTCTAGTAATTCCTGCATCAAGCTACAAACCAACAGCAAAATTAGGCTGGAAATGAGAAGGTTGCTAACCATCCAAGGAGTGAGGAACAGTCTCCCCAGGAGCACGGAGGGCAAGAAATCTGTAAAACAATGAGCAGTCCTCTGGCACCGTAAGAGACTAACAAAAAAAATACAGAATCATGGGCATTCGTGGGTAAAACCCACCTCATCAGATGAGGACTCATGTGAGGAAGTGGGTTTTACCCAGAAAGCTCAAGATTCTCTCTATATATTTCCTAGTCTCTAAGGTGCCACGGGACTATTAATTTGTAAAGTTACAGACTAACACGACAACCCCTCTGAGACTTTTTATTTTTAAAACAGAACTTCATACACGATTGAACAGGATTATATGCTGGGGTTGCCTGCAAGAGTAGGATCCAGCCAAGATGTCCCTCCAGTCCTTTGACCCTAACACACATAGTTAACGTTCTTCTAAATATTTATCTTGCTGCTAATCGTAGGAAACTTGGATTCTCCAGATTATATTATTGGTCTATCAAAACACCAATACTGTAGTGTTCCAAACCAATACTGGTTCATGGGCGATAACATTTCCTCCTGACCACAGCAATCCTAGAACACTAGAACGGGAAGGGATCTTGAGAGGTCATCAAGTCCAGTCTCCTGCCCTCACAACAGGACCAAGAACCGTCTCGATCATCCCTGACACTTGTCTGTCTAACAAGCTCTAAAAAGGAGTACGACAGAAAGGGATCTAGGGGTTATAGTGGACCACAAGCTGAATATGAGTCAGCAGTGTGATGCTGCTGCAAAAAAGGCAAACCTGATTCTGGGATGCATTAACAGGTGTGTTGGGAGCAAGACACGAGAAGTCTTTCTTCCGCTCTACTCTGCACTAGTTAGGCCTCAGTTGGAGTACTGTGTCCAGTTCTGGGCACCGCATTCCAAGAAAGATATGGAGAAATTGGAGAGGGTCCAGAGAAGAGCAACAAGAACGATTAAATGTGTCGAGAACATGACCTGTGAAGGAAGGCTGAAATAATTGGGTTTGTTTAGTTTAGAAAAGAGAAGATTGAGGGGGACATGATAGCAGTTTTCAGGTATCTAAAAGGGTGTCATAAGGAGGAGGGAGAAAACTTGTTCATCTTGGCCTATGAGGACAGAACAAGAAGCAATGGGCTTAAACTGCAGCAAGGGAGGTTTAGGTTGGACATTAGGAAAAAGTTCCTAACTGTCAGGGGGGTCAAACACTGGAATAAATTGCCCAGGGAGGTTGTGGAATCCCCATCTCTGGAGATATTTAAGAGTAGGTTAGATAAATGTCTATCAGGGATGGTCTAGACAGTATTTGGTCCAGCCATGAGGGCAGGGGACTGGACTCGATGATCTCGCGAGGTCCCTTCCAGTCCTAGTATTCTATGATCTCCAGTGGTGGAGAGTCCACAACCACAAATGATCAATTTAAGCTGGTGGTGGGCTTTTATACACCATCAGGATAAGCGGCTGGCAGGCCACCAGACAGGTTGTTTAACTTGCATCCATGGGTATGGCTGCTCGCAGCTCTCACTGGCCACGATTTTCCGTTCTCAGCCGATGGGAGGAGCAGGAAGCACCACAGGGACTTGCTGACTGCCATTTCCCACGCCTCTCATTGGCTGGGAACAGTGACCTGTGGCCAATGGGAGCGGTAGACAGCCGTGCCTTCAGACACAAGGTAAACAGCCTGTCTGACAAACAACCTGAGGAGCAGCATGAGGCCTACAGGCCGCAGGCTGCTCACCATGGATTTAAGCTCTTTCTAACAAGATGTGGGTAGCTCAGCAGTATCTTACCAGCCGTGTTCCCTGTAAGCTGAACGCTAGGGGGGCCACCCAAGAGCAGTTCCTGGCAGCACAGCTTCACAAGTGATTAATCAGCCCTGGCCAGTCAGTCAGCTCCATGCAAGAAGCCCTGAGCTTCTGACTGGGCAGGGGTGATTGATCACCTGTGAAGCTGTGCTGCCCCGCAGCTTAGAGGGAACACTGCCCCAGGAAATATTCAAATGCTGCTCAGCTGATTAGCAGAGCGCCCACAGCATGGGTGTCTAGTGGTGGTGCGCAGCTGCACATGCCTTGGGGCACATAACATTTATTCTGCACATGGATGGAAAAAAAAACGAGAGGGAACAGTACCATCTATAATCGTATACATCAGTTATTGATGTATGACTGAGCTGGGCAACACATTCATTAGAAGACACATGGATTGGGTGAACATAAGAACGGCCGTACTGGGTCAGACCAAAGGTCCATCTAGCCCAGTGTCCTGTCTGCCGACAGTGGCCAGCACCAGGTGCTCCAGAGAGGGTGGACCGAAGACAATGATCAAGCAATTTGTCTCCTGCCATCCCTCTCCAGCCTCTGACAAACAGAGGCTAAGGACACCATTTTATCCCCTGGCTAATAGCCTTTTATGGACCTAACCTCCATGAAATTATCTAGCTTCTCTTTAAACTCTGTTATAGTCCTAGCCTTCACAGCCTCCTCTGGCAAGGAGTTCCACAGGTTGACTACACGCTGTGTAAAGAAGAACTTTCTTTTATTAGGTTTAAACCTGCTACCCATTAATTTCATTTGGTGTCCTCTAGTTCTTCTATTTAGGGAACTAATAAATAACTTTTCTTTATCGGCCTTCTCCACACCAGTTATGATTTTATAGACCTCTATCATATCCCCCCTCAGTCTCCTCTTTTCTAAACTGAAAAGTCCCAGTCGCTTTAACCTTTCCTCATATGGGACCCGTTCCAAACCCCCTGATCATTTTAGTTGCCCTTTTCTGAACCCTTTCCAAGCTTCCACTGCTGTTAGCACCCAGAGAGCAACATCAGTGCTACAGAGGGAAAAGTCTCATGCAGACACCCGGCTGAGTCATCCCAATCTTTTTTTATGCCATTAGGCTCGCTTTAGGCCAAGAGCCATGAGAAACTTTTCCCTTCAGCACATGGGTGAACATGTCACTCATTTCAGAAACACTGCGATGCCCTTTCCAGTGGAGATGTCAGGCCTTGGGATTGTACAGGCCACGCAAAGCAATTCGATGTGCTATGACAACGTTTCAAGTGCATTCTTGAAGACTGCCTTATTTTCCTCATTACAAGAAATAACTAAACAATAGATAATTAGTATGCCGAAAAGACAGGCTTCAATTTACACGTCTCAGTGGAGAAGAACCAACAAATGTCAATTACACTTCAGCACTATGTATGTTAGCATGTATTTATTTTTCCTCTAGCTTTGATCTCCCTTTCTTTCTCTTTGTAGGGACAGCATCTACAAAAAGCGGAACTGACAGCAGTGGAAAATGAAGAAAAGGATGAGCTGGTTAATTTAATATTTCTTCTCCCCACCCCCACCTCCTCCAAAAGATGAAGTTAACAGACAAAACTGAAATTGTAGATCAAAAGGTCTGTTTGTTTCTGGCAGTCAGCAATGTAGTGACTATAGGAAGATATTTTACAAAGTAAATGGTGAGGTATAAATAATGAATCAGAGACTGGAATGAAGAAAGATTTATATCCTCTCTCAGCACAAACAGTACAGCGCGTTCACTGTGTGCCACAATTAGCATAGTTGGAGAACTCTGGAAACACGTAGTACTTAGTGCTTATCAAATATCTATTTGAGAGAGTTTGCCTGTTTGCCTGCTTGTTCGAGAACTCCTCCTAAACGGTAAGAGTTAGGACCACGAAATTAAAGCGAGATCAGGGTTCAGTTGTGCCAGGAAAATGGGATGGGACTGCTTCTCAGAAAACCATACAGAAAAAAGACACAGAATAACCGGACAGGTGAAAGAGGCTGGTTAGGGGTGTACACCCCCCCAACCAGGACTACGTCAGCCACAAGCCTCTCCCCCTACCATCCTTTAGGGAGGGCAGAGGGAACTGAAGCTTCCCCATTCCCCAGATTCATATGGGAACATTGCTTGTTGTTCCCCTTCATCAGGGTGTGAGGAAAAAGTGCAGAGTTTGCTGCATTCCTCACTCTGGCTGGGGAGCGCAGGGGGCAGGCAAGCTGTGCACTTTGCTCTCATTCCATTTTTGAAAAACAATCATTTCAATAGAGCATGTACATTTTCCTTTTATTTAAAAAAAATCCTTAAATAAGTTAAGGACACAAGTAACACTGGATAAATGTGCTAGTCTTCTGTATAGAAAGGTCAGCTAATCAATCCCCATGTAATCCACATTAACCTGATATGGGTCTGTCTCCTTCTAATGGCTGGTCTATGTAAGGGGTTTAACACGTTTACTTCCCTCTAGTTAATTGGCTGTGTCTTTTATCTGACCAGAGAGGTTCTTTTTTTAAAATTCACAGGACCTGGTTCCAATCCTTGCCAATGTCCCAAGAAGATAGTCATTATACCTGCAAGAGTCCTATGGGTGGGGAGAGGAAGAGCCAAGCATTATACCCATTTTACAGATGGTATATCTGAGGCACAGATCAAGCGACATGTCTGAAGTTATTCAAGGAATCAGTAGCAAAGCAGGAACTCAAATTCAGTATCTTTTCACTCCTAATTTTGTGACTCTTCTCTAAGACCACACAGCACTGAGTGGTGCCACTTGTTTGCATACAGAGCCTGGGAATTTCAGTGTTTTATGTTACTTAGTTCTTAACAGCTTCCTCCCACAATTCCTGCTGGGGGAGAGGTACAGGAAGAATCCCAAACCAGAAACAGAAGCCATTAATGAACTGAAAGATTGTTAAACACCTGAAATTTTGGCTGCATATCCAGACTTCCCAAGTCTGAGTTTGGCTGGAAATCTCACAAGAACAGGCTCTGTTAAAATTTCCAGAGAGACCACAACAATTTTAGGAAAATTCCAAACTTTTCCAGTCCCTGTGCTGACCAGAACCATCACAGCAAACAGGCACAGAATTACAAATGGGAGGAAGTGGGTGAGAGCGCTCCTGTTTCAGTCTCACACTGAGAGTCGGGTCCGTTTTTATTGCAGTTAAAACTCAGCTACTCTGTTACAGTGTCTTGCTGGGTTGCCCCTCACCAACAAAGCTGGTTGGAAAAAAAAGTGAGGAAAATTTCTGAATGTTTTGTCAAAAAATTCTTGTTTGGGATGCAATTTAAAATAAAGACAGACCGTCACGGAGAAAAATTAAAATGAGGAATGTTTGGATTCACCCTGCTCTCCAACATGCCACATTCTGCCAAACGCCCCTGAGTTCTGGTCAATTTCTCCAGAGGCTACGAGCGAGTCGGAAAAACTCGGTGGCACCTGCAGAGCAGAAGCCAAACGAGTTGAGATCGATGCCACCACAGCAGCGACTCTACGCCTCGCTGTTGTCGTCTCTGTGTTCCCGTTCAGGCACATAGAGGATCCGGAAGTGAGGGAAAGAGGAAGTGGGGATCAAAGAGGCAGGTATGTTCGGCCCACGGGTGTCGCTGGACATCCATAATTTTAGGTCTTGTTTTCAAACTATGAGCCTCTTCCCCCTTAAGCCCCACAGTACAACCCTCAATAGGCACAGAGCGAACACACGCTCTTGCTGAAGGACTTTCATTCTGAGCTATCAGAGAAACGCTAAACCATGGGAACAACAGGTTGCTATGGACAGATAGGAAATGCACCGGGTTCTTGTTTCTTTAATCATAATTTAATTAGAAAACCTCCGTAGAGCTACAGTGAAGAAACAAGCATGCCGTAAGGTGCATGTGGGCACGTTATCGGCTCCTCAGCTCTCTGGAAGGTTTCTTGCCAACAGTCTAGTAGTTGTTACTTAACAAAACGCTTATCACAGTGAGAAGCATTCAGCTAAACAAAATAAGGCAAAGGCCCAGGAGGAGAAGTATCAGAGGCTGGGGCTGCTTTTGCAGCTAAAACCTGTAAAATACACTTATCAAATGCCCACGAACATCAATGTCATTATCAATTAAATGCCAATATTAGAAAAGCGTTCACGTCTCACTAGCAATTAGTACCACAGCAAGGAGTTACATGGAGGGATTGCTGCTGTGTGCTGACAAAGTCCCAGCCATGAACGGTTGCACCCCCAATTTCAAAGCTGGGTGAAATTTGCTCACATACTAAATGTTTTTAAAGGAGGGCACACAGCAGTACCCATGTCCCCATGTCTCATCGGATCATATCCACCCTCTAACGTGCTTTGGTTGTGTCCACCGGGGAACGGATTCTACGCCAGTAGCTGATCAGACCAGTTTCCATTGTATGATTTAATATCTGAATTACAGTAGTTTGAGGCTGCTGGGGGTTGGGTCTCCATTGGGCTAGATACTACAGGGCTGTGTCTACACTGGGCCACTTATTCCAGAAAAGCAGCCGCTTTTCCGGAATAAGCTGCGAGCTGTCTACACTGGCCCCTTGAATTTCTGGAAAAGCATTGACGAGCTACTGTAAGAAATCAGTTGCTTTTCTGGAAAAACTATGCTGCTCCCGCTCGAGCAAAAGTCCTTTTTCCGGAAAACTGTTCCAGAAAAGGGCCAGTGTAGACAGCCCAGTAGTCTTTTCCGCAAAAAAGCCCCGATTGCGAAAATGACGATCGGGGCTTTTTTCTGGAGAAGCGCGTCTACATTGGCCATGGACGCTTTTCCGGAAAAAGAGCTTTTCAGGAAAAGCATCCTGCCAATGTAGACGCTCTTTTTCTGGAAATACTTATAACGGAAAACTGTTCCGTTTTAAGCATTTCCGGAAAAAGGTGCCAGTGTAGACGTAGCCCATATGTGTAATAAAACCTCAGTCTCTGTCCCAGTGAACTTACACCAAGTACCTCCCATTGACCTCAATGGAACTAATCATGTGAGCAAAGACTAATTTTGTAAGTCAAGGGTTTGCAGGATTGCAGTGAAAGTTTGTAAGTTAACTCAGCCATAAGATATCAGAGGGGTCGCCGTGTTAGTCTGGTTCTGCAAAAGCGACAAGGAGTCCTGTAGCACCTTACAGACTAACAGATGTATTGGAGCATAAGCTTTCGTGGGCAAAGACCCACTTCGTCAGATGCATGTAGTGGAATAAGAGTTTTTTTTCCATTTATGGTCTACTAGAAGATTTACCCAGTGTTGCTTGGATCCTTAACTCTTTTTTTTTGCGGGGGGAGGGGGGGAGAAAGAGTATGAAAAATACAGTGAAAATGTCCATGCTTCATTTAAGTCATTGCTGTGGGGTGGGACTGGGGAAGAGGGTTTCAGGATGCAGGCTGCCGTGGGGAGAGAAGTCACCCCGGCCACATCCCCCTGCAACAGCTTAGGGCAAAGTGAGAAGCATCTTTCCATGGCTGCTGAAGCTCCAGTGGGTACAGACAGGGGAAGGGTGCATGTCCCCGGGACAAGACAGATCTAGGTTCATCTGCCCGTGCAGCCTCCAGCCAGAATGAGGTATACAGCAAACTGTGCACTTTCCTTCTTGCTCCCTGATGAAGTGGAACAGCCAGCAACGTCCCCATACGAATTGGAGGGAGAAGATTCACCCTCTCCTTAGCTCTTCTTAAAGTGGGGTGGAGGGAGAACCCCTTTCAACTGCTCGGTGATTCTGTCTCTTTTCTGTACGGCTTTCTGAGCCGCAATCCCATTCCAGGCACGTCCCATTTTCCTGGCACAACCAACCCCTGGCCTTGCTTTAAGTTTTACGATGAGGCAACTGCCTATCCAATTTGGTGGTCCTCAGTCTTACCATTTAGGAAGAGTTCTTGAACAAAACAAACTCTTTCAAACATATAGCAGATAACGCCCCATTCATGTGGGATGCTTTATAGAAAATAAACCGTTTGGCTAAGTGACAACTGAGCATATGGAAACCATCCAGAGACATCTGAAGGTTATGACCAGCAAAAGAGAGTAGTTGCTCAAGGGTAGTTAAGGGAGTGCCAGAAGTCCTAAACTGGGTCAAACACTTGTCTGTCTAATCCATTACCCTGTGGCAAACAGTGAACCAGATGCCTCAATGGAAGGTGTCAGAACCCCAAAGGCGGCAGAAGTTGATTAATCTGACATCATGGAGTTCTCATCTTAATCCCTAAAAAATAGTAATTGGTTTAAAACAGAAAAGAGGCATACCCTGTCACCGATTGCCAGCCTCTGACAAACGAGGCTACGGACACCATGCCTACCCGTCCTGGCTAATAGCCATTGATGAACCTATCCTTCATGAACTACTCTAGCTCTTTTTTTGAACCATGTTAAAGACCTGGTCTTCACACCATCCTCCAGCAAGGAGTTCCACAGGTTGGTTGTGCATTGTATGAAAACATACTTCCTTTAGTTTGTTCTATAATCAGCCTCTCTTTGTCTCCACCTTCCTCAGTCTCCTCTGTAATAAGATATCGCCAGCCTATCTATCCAGAAGACCTCTTCTAGCACATCCACCCATTCAGCAGAGCTGCTCCCATACACACTCCTTTTCCTCTTGCCTTCCATGCACTGGAAGGCTAATAATCTTAGCCATTACACTGCAATCCCTTTATGAGCAGTACTGTTCTATACTTCCACCCCCATCCCCCCACTTCCACCCACACACACAGAAAAATTAGTGATGGAAACCCCCATGGAGTTTGCAACTGCTGTCTTTCTGGCCAAAATAATAATGCTCTAGGTGACTGCACACACCATTACAAGCCAATCAATCCTATCGATTAAGATATAAGGGCAACTGTCAGCGCGCACACAAAAAAAGCAGCAGGAATTGCTAATCTAATTTGAAGCAGGCTGTAAAACATTACCACCTCCTTTGTTATACCTGAGCAGGAGGAAGGGCTCCCATCTCTTTTACTTTCTTGTTTTGTACAATTCAATTGGATAACAACTCTCAGTCAAAAAATGAAAAACAAAATAATTTTCCCCCTCTAGACTTCAAGAGGTGAGTGCAGAAGCTGAAGACAGAGAGCGCGCTAACCAGCTGCTGATTAAGGAAGTAATTCACACTAAACGTCTCTCCACCTTAACAACAGGCTGATCAGTGCTTCTGGACACTCCACCCTGATCCACAGCTGGTATAAATCCATGTAGCTCCCACAACTTGACTTGTGTCAGCTGCAGATATGGCCCCTTGGTCTCCATTTGATTTGTTCCCTCCAGGAAAGGCAGATTAACGACTGGTCTTAAGGCAGAGTCTAAATTGGGGTCAGTCAGATAATCAGCTTCGGAGTTAGGGAATCAAAGATGACATCACAGAAGATAATATTTTAATATTCACCTCTTCATAGTTTTCCTTAGGAATCCCCCATTCCTACTGCATCCTACCTCACACGAGTGACTACAAAAATTTTGTTTCAAAGATCAGAATCCTAGCTCTCATTTGTGGGTTTGAATGGACATGCAGGAGCACACTGGCAGCGGATAGGATGTCCCCAGCATTTTGCCACTACGGGTGTGTCTAGACTACAGGATTTTTTTTTAAAGTAGCCTTTTTTCTAAAAAACTTCACCTGCGTCTAGACTGCAGCCGCATTCTTTCGAAAGTAAATCGAAAGAACGCCGCAGTTTTTTCCAATCGCTGTAAACCTCATTTTACGAGGAATAACACCTTTTTTCAAAAGTACTCTTTCGAAAAAAGGTGCTATTGAATGCAAATTGTGCTTTTTCAAAAGATTCTTTCAAAAATCCTCTTTTGAAAAAGGCTTGTAGTCTAGACGTAGCCTAGGACTGGGGCTATTCAAACAGCATGGCATGCAATTTCATTTATGGGAGCTCAAGTGAACCTTGCTACTGCAGCAACTATTGCTGGTAGCTTCTTTATTTAGGCCATATCGTCACTGCTGCTGTGATCGAGCTGCAGGAGTTTGATTTAGTGGGTCTAGTTAAGCCCCCCTAAATCAAACCCAGAGGGCACCCCCGTTGGCAGCCAGTACTCCTGCTTCTGCAAGGAATAAGGGAAGCCAATGGGAACATTTGCTCCCGTCAGCCTCCCGCTATGGGGTCAGCAGAGAAACGCAAGACAAGGTACGTCCATACCAGCTACATAATTAACATAGCTGAAGCAGCGTGATTCGACCTTCCCATAGTCCCACTGAACCTCTAAGGCAAAGCAGTTCCACTGAGGTGTGAAAAGCCAGTGTTTTTCTGAAACCCCTGGGAGAACTTTGGGAGTGTATCATGCAATCATGTAAGCAGCTTTCCAAGGAACAATTTATTTATGCAGCAAGATTTATGCTGTAGTTTAGACTCGGAGACACAGGCACCAGAAAACAGAGGTAATCCCATATATTATATGTGTCAAATCTGTGGCTGTTTAGGAACTTCACATTATCAGTCACTCTGAAGTGCACCAAGGCCACTTAGACTTTCCCAGGGAAAGAGAAGCAGAATTAAATTTCTTTCTACAATTAAGAACATAAGAGCGGCCAGACCACCATCCATTTCCAGACAAACAGAGGCTAGAGACACCATTCCTAACTATCCTGGTTAATAGCCATTGATTGACCTAACCTCCATGAACTTACCTAGCTCTTTTTTGAACCCTGTTAAAGTCTGAATCTTCACAACATCCTCTGGCAAGGAGTTCCACCGGTTGACTGCACTAACCGGAAGAAAAAAAACTTCCTTTGGTTTGTTTTAAAAGAAAGGTTTTCTTCACACAGTGCACTAAGTTCTATTTCTCCCCATTTGCCTCCTAAACCTGCTGCACAGAGTAAGACTAAATGGACAGTGTCAAAATAGTAGAGGCTTTGTAAAAGGAAGAGGTAAGAAGGAATATGGCAGAGCCTTTTATGAATACAGGCAGTCCCCAGGTCACACGGATCCGACTTACATCGGATCCCTACTTACAAACGGGGTGAGGCAACCCCACACTAGCTGCTTCCCCCCAGCAGACCAGGGAGACACGAAGCTAGCGCCCCTCCCAGCAGACCAGGGAGACTCGGAGCAGCTTTTCTCAGCAGACACCTCAGCTTGAGAATGAAGGACTGAGGGAAGTGAGGTGTGGGAGAATAAAACTGAGCTCTGGAGAAATGTTTGGCTAGAGTTTCCCCTACAATATGTACCAGTTCCAACTTGAATTTGTATGCAACTTAAGAACAAACCTACAGTCCCTATCTTGTACGTAACCCGGGGACTGCCTGTAATTGTGGCTGGGGGTTGTTCCCTTCATTAGAATGTAACTCTTCCTCTGCCCCATATGTAATGAAGAGGGATGCAAGGCCCCAAAACTTGCAAGATTCCCGAGATCCATACAAGTCTGCCTCCCCAAACCTCTTCTTTCCCCCCTTCATCACACCTACTTTGGGAAAGGTGGGTGAGAGGAACCTCAAAGATCTGGCTTCCTTAGCCTGGCCCACTCTCACGGGCGAGGTTGTTCATCTTGCTATTTTGCTATAGGCCTGGGTATCTGATTTGATGTTGATGCGTCCTGCCAGACTGAAAGGCTTTAAGGCCACCATACCCCTGTCTTTGATGTTAGTGAAAACAGGACTTAGCCATTTTCGTTTCTGCCAAGTTCCTGTCTGTAGGAGGAGGTCAGTCAGTCAGCGTATGGTGAGCTAGGTTGATGATTCCCCTTACCGCCGGCGTGCATGATAAATAGCGAAAGGTGAACCATCAGGCCAGATGGCTTTCTTGGAGTGGATGGAAACCTCCCATGCGGGAAAGCAGCCAGCTGCTTGTTTTCTGTTCCTTACCGTTTCTCATATTTGCTAACGACTGCAGCAGAAGTGCCTTGGAAAAACCCTCTTGTTTTTTTCTGTTCTTATTTCCCAGAGAGATGGGATTAGAGAGGGGAGGCCTAAGGCAGGGGAGGAGAAGCAACATATGATGTAAGGCTTTTAGGGACCTAGCCGCACACCTCTCCAACTTTTAATACTAAACGAAAGCCCTGGTGGAGCTGAGGGAGCAGTGAAACATTAGAGTCACATCAGCCTACATGTCAACGGCTACGTCTTCAATCTGGTGCTAACAGCCCAGAAATCACCAGGCAACTCGAGCCCAAGGCAGGGGGATGTTTAGTACAAGTTCACATCTATAAATGGGAGCCCACCTCCTCTCCGTGCAGAAGCAGCGGAATCAACTGAAATGGGGACTGTGCGGCTGGAAAGATTTAAAAACGAAATGAAACAGAAACCAGAGCAAAAGAAGCTCAGACTCACGGACAAGGACAG
Source organism: Pelodiscus sinensis (assembly GCF_049634645.1). Lineage (NCBI taxonomy): Eukaryota > Metazoa > Chordata > Testudines > Trionychidae > Pelodiscus > Pelodiscus sinensis. The sequence goes on from NC_134726.1 coordinate 35,209,586, forward strand.
AGCCATTTGGCATCTAGCATCCAAACACCCAGCAGGACAGAGCTTGTCCAAGAAGCAGGTAACAGGAAACACATCGGAGGTGAATGCAGCAAGTCAATAGCTGATTTCATTCTGAAGAGGCCAGAGATTTTGCAGGGACTATCAGCAGTTGGGTCCTACAGCTGGCTTGGAGGACAGCACAGCTGGTCAGCCATAGGCGGCCAGTTCTCTGTTGAATAAAATGCATCCCCTCTGTCACATTACCGAATTGGAGGGAAGCAGCCAGATCGCTGCTGCACCCCTAGGTGGGGGTGTTGGCCCCAGAAATCTGTATGAAAGGGAGCCATGTGGGGTATTGAATGGGAGCTTGTTGTTTTCTGATCCTGTGTACACTGTTTATGTGAGTATATAATGTCTGTGTGTGTAGATCTGTAATCTGTGTGGAAACTGAAGATTTCCCTGCATGTGGTTAAGCATTGGGCAGGGCCGAGCCTGTGGACATGCTAATTACCTGTGGAACAATGGTTCTCAATGGGCCAAAGACACACCCAAAGAATGGGGGCTGTCCTGAGAGCAGCCAGCAGGGAACACAGAGAGGCTGAGGACCAGGTGACCTGCTACATACTAGAAGAGGCCAGGAAGGAGTATAAAGAGGCCATGTGGTCGATGCCATTTTGTTCTCAGCTCAGCACTTCATCCCAGAGGCAGCACTGCAGGGACTGAAGAGCCCGGAAGACCTGTGAACCCATCCTGATCGTAGGATGTGCAATAAGAACTTTTAAACCAGCAGCTGCAACATCTCTGCTAGAGCCTGCATCGAGAACTGGGAGATTCGGTGCATGTAACGTACTGTACTTTAATAACCTTACTCTCAGGCTTTTCTTTCTTGTGTTAATAAACCTTTAGATATAGATTCTAAAGGATTGGCCCAGCATGATTTGTGGGTAAGATCCAGAGGGTAAATTGACCAGGGATCTGTGGCTGGTTTCTTGGAACCGGACAGAACTTGTTTGGGGTAGGTGGGATTGGGTGCTAGGACCCCCCACCTGTGCATGAGGCCTGGGGCCATCGGGGGCACGGATATTGCTGGAGTGTCGGAGGGGTTTTGCTCGGGAGGCTTCAGGCAGGCAGCTGAAGCGCTCTGTGAGACTGGTTTGTGGCCTGTGTGGAGAGGTCGCCAGTCGGGGGCTGTAAGGAGCCCCGGATTTGAGCAATTCGCCCTGAGCGGACGCCCTCAGCTGTGCCCAGACACGGCCCGGTCCGTCACACCCTCCCCCTACCAAGCTCTCTGTGACAAGTTGAGGTCACAAATGACCCCTTGGGGGTGATTCCTGGGGTGCTGGCAAAGTGAGTGCCACCCTCCTTTTTAACTCTGGGGCGTCTCGCCACCCTGTTCTGCTGGGCCAGCTCCCTGGTCTCTCCCATCCAAGGCACAGAGCTGAGACCTTTGAATGAGCAAAACATATCAGCTGCATCTAGACTGCAAAAGCGACTGCTTATGCGCAAAAACTTGCCAGCTGTCTACACTGGCCACTTCATTTTGCGCAAAAGCACTGACGTTCTACTGTCCAAAATCAGTGCTTCTTGTGCAAATGCTTTGACGTTCCCATTTGGGCAAAAGCCCTTTTCCGGAAACGTTTTCGTGCAAAAGGGCCAGTGTAGACAGCTAAAAACTGTTTTGCGCAAAAAAGCCCCGATGGCGAAAATGGTGATCGGGGCTCTCTCGCACAAAACCGCATCTAGATTGGCACAGACACTTTTCCGCAAAAAATGCTTTTGAGGAAAAGCGTCCGTGCCAATCTAGACGCTCTTTTCCGCAAATGCTTTTAACGGAAAAACTTTTCTGTTAAAAGCATCTGCGGAAAATCATGCCAGTCTAGACGCAGCCATCATGTTTTAGGCCAGTTCAGCCCCCTTTTAGGGTAACAAGTCCAAGAGTCAAAACTAAGTATCGCCTACACCAAATCCTGCTTTTACCCCTCTTGGGCTATTTGTACCTCTCCACAGATTCTCCTCAGCGCTCCCCCATTGCCTTCCCTCACCAGATTCCGGAAGCTTCTCTTGGGGAACTTGCTGCTACGGTTGCCAAGTGTCCAATATTGGCCCGGTATTTGCAGACTCTGTCGGTTAAAAAAAAACAGAAAATACCGGACATGTAAAATGTCCAGTGTTTTCTGTTCTTCTCGAATGGAAGGCCGCTTAGGACATTCCCTCCCTGCTGTGTCTGGTGAGCGTGGGGATTTCTTTTGTGCTTTTTTTTTTTTTTTTTTGGCTCAACCAATTTTCCCGCCATGTTTGGTATTTTTTTTTTTTTTTAAGTATCTGGCAACCCTACTTGCTCCTATCTACAAGTCCTACCTCAGGGATACCCACAGCTGCCAGGCCTGCTCCCACTGCTTCTCTCCAACTGCCTTTCACCAGACCTGTCCCAAAGAGAGAGAACTTGCCGCCACTGCTCTCCAGGACTTCTTGCTCTTGACTAAGATCTCAGCTCTGGTTAAAGAGCCCTCTCTCTGATCCTCCTCGGCTGGGGAGAGATGTAAGTAAGTCTCCATTACAGCTGGCTGTGAGAATAGGTCTCGTCATTGGCAAGTCTGAGTGTGACTGATCTTAAAGAGCCAGCTAGCTGGTGACACCCGGATACTGGCAGATTTTCCTTTCGTTCTTTTCAAAAATGTTTAGTCCTCATCATTGTAGAGAAAACCCCGAGTGCACCTCCAAGGCTTAGAAATCAGAAACCAAATAATGAGAATCCCATATTTAATAAAAAAAATTCCCACGAGTTTTATGCTAGTCTTGTGATTCTGGGGGCCTGACTCATGATTTTCAAGTGCCGCAACATACTTACAAGTCTTATCTGGGATCATTACACATAAAAGAATATCAAATCCAACATGTTGTTCAGCATTTTTGCACTTTACTTTCTGCTATTCAATAGCTTGTGATTAACAGAAGAACATCAATCAATTACAATTTTAATCATAATTAGTGAGTAAAGAGCTTCAATTTCATTTTCTGGCTCTCATGTCCCAGCTCAATGCTGCAATGTTTCACCAAAAAAGGAAGGGGGGGAGCTTGATTTTAGCAAGCAGGGAAGGAGGTTTCCTTGAAGTTACAACTTCATGAACACATTTCTCTTAATTGTAGTTTAATAATTTCTATATCTTATTTAATAGCACGTGTAGTATCTTTCACACGTGAGTGTGCCTGGCTTAACAGAAATGTCTTAGAGTGTTTTCCAGGCACTTTTGTTTGGTTAAAGAAAGTATAATGCAACAGGCAGTTGTTGAAACCCATTAATATGTTTGCCTTATCTAGGAATAAAGACATGTTTCAATTCACCAATTCAGTGCCATTACTTTTGAAATTAAATGCATGGAAGCTGCAAGAATTTCAATATTCTGACAAAAACAGGTGAAGAACCTTTTTATTCTTTTCGTTTTCCACATTTGGGGAGAAACAGCCGGGACTCCAACTCATTTCAAATGTTTTGACAGGAGGTTATTTCATTGAATGACCGGTCAGAGACGGAGATTTTTACCAAAACTGACCCTTGCCATCTTGTCAACCCTTCAAATGAAATACAGTCTTCCCCCTCAAGCAAACGTTCATGCTCGGAACATTCACTGACACTTCAAAGTGGTTTGGGCCCAGGTTGGTAATAACTCCCTCCACGAATCGTGCTTTTGATTCAAGGGGATTTCATAGGACGCAAGATTGGAATCATTCTGAAGACGGAGTCCTGCGGCGCCTTCAAAACAGACACATTTATTTGGGCATCAGCTGTCGTGAGCTGCACCCTACTTTGTCAGATGCATGAAATGGAAACTTCAGGTTGGCAGGGATGTATACACATGGAAAGACGGGAGTGTTACTTTACTATAGGGATGGGAAACCTAAGGCCCAGGGGCTGGATGCAGACTCTGGCTTGCCTGGATCCAGCCTCCAAGGCTCAGTCCCCCCCCCTCAAAACTGGGGAGCCCATTCTGGCATTCCAGCCCCCTACTACGCCATGACAGGGCTGGAGCCCAAAAAAATCTTCTAGCCTGGGTCCCCTGAGGCTGTAGCGTGTGAGGGGAATGTGAGGAGTGTCTTTCTCCTTCTCAGAGGTCACACCAGTGAGGGGTTTTTTTTTCTTTGCTTTTCACTTGCGTGTAGGGTTGCCAGGTAGACCCTGCCAAAAAAATGGACACACTTGATCATGGGCGGGGGGGGGGGGAGGGGAAGAACCAGCCAGGGGGTGGGGAGGGCGGGAAGCAGAGCTGGTGGGAGGGAGGGGTCTGGGGGCCGCGGGGCTGGCCGGGAGGAAGGGAGGGCTGGGAAGCAGAGCTGGGGGAGTGCGTGGGGCTGCAGGCCTGGCCGGGAGGAAGGGGGGGCTGGGAAGCAGAGCTGGGGGAGTGGGTGGGGCTGCAGGCCTGGCCGGGAGGAAGGGGGGGGGCAGGAAGCAGAGCTGGGGGAGTGGGTGGGCCTGCAGGCCTGGCAGGGAGGAAGGGGGGGGGCAAGGAAGCAGAGCTGGGGGGGTGAGTTGGGGCCACGGCCCTGGCCGGGAGGAAGGGGGGGCAGGAAGCAGAACTGGGGGGGTGAGTTGGGGCCGCGGCCCTGGATGGGAGGAGGGGGAGCCCAGGGGCTGGCCGTGAGGAAGGGGGGGCCAGGAAGCAGAGCTGGGGGGATCGGGGCTGCAGGCCTGGATGGGAGGAGAGGGGGACCCAGGGGCTGGCTGGCAGGAAGGGGGTGGCAGGAAGCAGACCTGGTCGGGGGGGGTGGGTGTGCAGCCACTGGCCACAGCCGGAGTCCTTCAGGCCGTGTCCCCAGCAAGCACTCTCTTTAGTTGCAAGCAAAAGCTGGGTGGGGGCGGGAGAGGGGTTGTGAGTCATTCCGCCCACCCAGATTATGCAGGTAACCAGAGCCTCCCAGGTGGGAGGCGGGGCCGTGAATGGTGCTGGGAGCGTCTGGTCGCGTGTAAAAGCCGGGCGGGGGGAGAGACTGGGAGTCCTGGCCCCCGCCCCTCCCCACCTGGCTTTTGCACGTGACCACAGGGCTCCCAGCACCAATCGCGCCCCGCCTCCCAGTTGCTCCCCTGCCCCCGCCCGGTTTCCGTCCAGCACCCAGCCAGGAATTCAGAAAATACCAGACACTGCACATGTCCGGTATTTTCTGAATTTTTCTTCCGAACAGACGGTGCAAATGCCGGACTGTCCGGTAGAAAACCAGACTCCTGGCAACTCTACTTAGGTGCAGCCCCTGACTGAGTTTTCTGTGAGTCAGCAGCCCCCAACCCAAAAAAGTTTCACCACCCCGATTTACTAGCCGGAGGACCAGTGCTAACGAGGCCACTTCAACGACGGCGGATGTGGCCCATTCGAAACAGTTGATACGGTGAGGACGCCAAAGGGCGAGGGGCGATTATTTTTGTGTAGTGAGCCAGCCACTCCCAGTCCCTATTCAGACCCGGACTGGTAGCGTTACGTTTGCATATGAATTCCAGCTCTGCTGTTTCTTGCAGCAGCTTGGTTTTGAAGATTTTTTTGCTCAAGGACGGTAACTTTCAAATCTGATAGGGTATGTCTACACTTGCACCCTAGTTCGAAGTAGGGATGCAAATGTAGGCGACCGAAATTGCTAATGAAGCGGGGATTTAAATATCCCGGGCTTCCTTAGCATGATCTCGCCGGCACGTTAATCTGCTGAACAGCTGTGTTGAAAGTGAAAGTGCGCACTGGGACGGGTTAGTTCGAACCAAACCCCTTGGCTGGTTGGCTCCGTTCAGCCTGCTGCCTTTCCTCTTTGCCTTCTCCTCTCCTGGCGCCTGACAGGAGGCCTTGCGTGGTCTTTCAGCCTTTCCCAGCCACCTCTAGTAGCTGCTTCAGCCCCCCACTTTCAGCTCTTGAATTGTCATTCTGTCTCCTAATGCAACTCTTATCTTATCCCGGTCTCTTATTCTCCTCCAGCGGCTTCAGGAGGGCTTGGAGCTTTCAAATAGTTTCTCAGAGGCTCTGTGCCATGTCCAGATAAGATGCTAGGCCTACATTAAAGTAGCTTAAATTACATAGCAGGCGGGGTGGGGGGGGGGGGGAGGTGTCTTGCACTGGTCCATTGGGAGATGGCCCAATCTAGCCATGATCGTCATTGTGATGAATACATTGTATCTGTAGATCGAAAAGTACTTTAGCAGATGGGGAGGCTAAAGCGTCGAGAGGTTTAGTAAATGACTTGCTCCAGATTCCACAGCAAGTCTTGGACAGAGACAGGAGGAAGCCTCAGGTCTCCTGGCTCCTGGTTCTTTGCTCCAAATGCTCAGCGTTGTTGCTACTCAGACGCAAGTCTTTTCCATCGCTAGTGTCTCTGATTTCTGGGCAGCTGGCTGTTGCACGGCTTTGCATTTTTAAAGGGCACTGCCAATTTGACTTTTGGGGGCTTTACCACCACTTTGAGTAAAAGAAAAGGTTTTCTGGAAGCACGCCTGGGAAACCTTATGCCTGGGGACCAGATGCAGCTCCCGGCTTGCCTGGATCTGGCCCCCGAGGCTCAGGGCTCCCCCCAGTATTGGGGGAGCCCACACTGGCACGCCAGCCCTCCCCCCAAGGTTGGAGCACACAAGATTTACTAGCCAGGGCCCCCCTAGACTCTGGTGTGCACAGGGAATGTGAGGAGTGTCTTTCTGATAATCAGTGAAGGTTTGTTTATGTTTTGCTTCTCACTCATGTGCGGCCCCCAATTGATTTTTCTATGGGTCAGTGGCCCCTGGCCCAAAAAGAGGCCCCACCTTTGTTTTTAAAAGTCATGGCCAGCTCCTGAAAAAGTATTTAGGCACCCCTGAAATCAGGGTGCCAGCTGCAGCTGGGTCAGTCACCTACTGATGCGTGGGGCATAGCTGACCCTGACTGAGTGACTGGACTTCCTGACTGGCATGGGGGCAGAATTAGGCTACTACTTGGGCCTGCAATAATCAGAGCTCACTCGAGGGTCAGCTTTTTGGCAACCAGCCGGAGGCTCAACGCGTTCCACACCAAAACCGTGCTTGGTCCTGCTGCCTGTCCCTGCTCCTGACTCTTGTGTGCTCTCCCCAGCCTCAGGAGCTCTGGCCCACAGTGCTACTTCCCAACCATGCCTCTGGCTCCCCGACGGCCTTGATATTTGGCTTCTTGATCCTGGTTCTGACCGGAAACTCTGCTCTCGACTGCGCCCCCAATTATCACTTAGCTTGGACTCTCCTGAGTCCCACTTGGCTCCATTCCATCCTCCGTCTCCATGGCTCCCACCATTCTGCCTCACCATCCCGGTCCCGCCATCCCCGACAACCAGCAGCTACATCCCTTTGGGGATCAGGGCCCACATGCTTGTTTTGTTTTTTGCAGCTCCTTTTTAAAAATGATTAATGTTACACACCCACAAGAAAGAGAACAAGATGACGTCTTGAAGAGTCAACCACAGAGCAGCACCGATCCCGTCTTTCCTCCCAGCTAGCTCTTCAGTTTCATCCTTGCGACGGCTGTCTTGGCCAGGCCTGGCCTTTGGGCAAGGCAAGCAAGGTGGTCACCTTGGGCCCCGTGCATTAAGGCCCAGCTCCCGGCCATGTGGCTCAGGGTGCTCCCTTGGGCCCTGCACGCTCTTGGGGCAGACACGGTATTGGCTAGCCCCTTTCTGCAGGACTTGGGGACACGCAGGTACGGGAGCTCCCCTAATCCAAAGCACAAAAGCGATACTGTCATGGGAACTGCTGCATGAAACTGGGTATGTCAGGCAGAAACAAAACCCTGAAGGGACCCATGCAGAGAGAGATGCCAAATGTCTAAGAACAACAACAACTGCAGAAAATGAACAAATTTAAGGAACAGGTTTATTCCCCTCCTTCTATGGTCATCTCAGGGGCTACTTGTATTCAGAGGGAAAAATGGTCCCAGTGACAACAACTGTGTGTCCTCATCGAAGATGCTACAACAACACTGATGGCTTACGCTGACACAAGTTATTGAATGGAAGGGCGAAAGGCACCGTGACCGTTTGGCATCGTTTTGCCGTGAGATGGCAGAAGCCAACTGAATGTAGGCAACAAGACAAAGAGACATTCTTACAACAGTGTGTAAAGAGGCCATGGCTGAGAGTTGCAGAAGTGTCTAAGGGAGTTAGGGGGCCTAACACCTGCGGACTTTCGGTGGATTTAGGTGCTTTTCAAAAATCCCGCTCCTGAATCATATTCCAGTCCAACTTTTGTTTTGGAGGGTGGAGGGAGACTGAAAGTGTTACAGAAGAAATATGTTCAGCTTCAACCATGTGATCCAGATATTATTTAAAACTCCAATCCAGCACTGAGCTGACACCCTCCAGAGATCCAGAAGACAGTGTACAACATGGGCACACCACCAAAAGCAATCGATGGAATTATTTCCGTGTAAATCACTACAGCACGGCTGTAACTCTTTTACGCACGCTATAGCTTATTCCCTTCCTCTCTGACTGTCTAGACAGAACAACTGACAAGCCACTGCGAAACCCAAAGCCGTAATTTCATCAAGGTGACATTTTAAAAGAAAATCCCAGGAGAGGCCCTACAATGGAATCTCGAGGCATTCCGTCAATGCAGGGATGTATCTGGCTGGTTTCCATCCAAAACGGATGCATGAGAGCACGTCACATTAAAATAAAAAGTCATTAGCATTGACATTGTGCCACATGCATATTCATGCCGTGTTTTCTACTGCCCGCAGGAAAGGAGGGGTTCTTCTGACACTGTTACTGTCGCAAGGCTGGAACAGTGCCGGCATGGGAGAAATGCAGATACGGAGGATGTAGGGAGGGTGAACTGAAGAAGTATCTGGCCCTAAACCAGTGTAGAGCTAATGCCTTGGCACAGCCTTTCAGACGAGTACGAAGAGCTGACCCGTGAATATCTCAGACTCCTTTTCCCACAAGAGTAGGGGCGTACTTCTCGGTGTTCAGCCCAGTTCTGACTCAAGTAACCCCAGCTACCAGATTCCCCAGGTGGGTTCATTTGGATGAAATATTCTCCCCTTCTTGCCCTAAATGAATGTGTAGCACCGCGTTTTGTTAAGCAGACGTTGTGCTTAATCATAGAAGTGGCTGTATGTATTTAAATCCATGCAGCTACATAAATCCTGGAATACTGTGTACAGATGTGGTTGCCTCTTCTAAAAAAGAAAAGAAAAATATTGGCATTGGAAAAGGTTCAGAAAAGGACAACAAAAGGATCAGGAGTTTGGAACAGGTTCCATATGAAGAAAGATTAAAAAGACTCGGACTTTTCAGCTTAGAAAAGAGGAGACTAAGGGGGGGATAGAGGTCTATAAAATCATGACTGGTGTGGGGAAAAAAGTGAATAAGGAAAAATTATTTATTTGTTCCCACAATATAACTACAGTCACCAAATGAAATTAATAGGCAACAGGTTTAAAACAAACAAAAGGAAGGTTTTTTTCACTCCTCGCACAGTCCTTGCCAGAGCACCTGGTGAAGGCTAGGACTTTAACAGAGTTCAAAAAAAGAGATAAATTCATGGAAGTTAGGTCCATCAATGACTATTAGCCAGAATAGTTAGGAATGGTGTCCCTAACCTGTGTTTCTCTGGAGGTGGGTGTGTTCCCTCCCTCTGGGGTATCTGGTATTGGCCACTGTTGGCAAGACAGAATACTGGGTTGGATGGACTGTTGGTCTGACCCAGTATAACCATTCTTATGTTCATTTCTCTGAGGGGCAAATCTACCTTTTGTGAAGCACACAACTATCGAAAGGTGATAGAGATGCAGCTGTGTTAGTCTGGTCTAGCTGAAACAAAAAGACAGGACTATGCAGCACTTTAAAGACTAACAAGATGGTTTATTAGGCCATGAGCTTTCGTGGGCCAGACCCACTTCCTCAGATCAATTGAGGAAGTGGGTCTGGCCCACGAAAGCTCATCACCTAATAAACCATCTTGTTAGTCTTTAAAGTGCTGCATAGTCCTGTCTTTTGTTTCAACTATCGAAAGGGTTACTCTGCACATACAAGATTACTGAATGAAATACAGCCGCTTCCCGAGTTGTGAACGGTCGAGTTACGACCGTTCGCACTTATGACCAAAGCTCCCATGGAACGGTCGGAAAGGTGGTCCCCGAGTTACGAACGTAACCCGCGCTTATGAACAGCAGGGTCGCGTGTAACTCAATGGGGTCCGAGTTACGAACAGATCGAGTTACGGCCAAGTGTTTGGTCCGTAACTCATTCGTAACTCGGAGAGAGGCTGTACATTATGCAAGTTTAGTTGGAGGAAGAGCTAAGTAAAGACTTCAGGATTGGTCCCCAAAGGTTATATCAGCTGTATAGAAGATTTAAAACTAACATATATTCTGTAAGAATGTCATTTATTAACCACGCGGTAGGTACTCTATTTCACATGACGTTTACACAGGGACACAAGGCACATCACAGGGGTGTGAGGAATCATTCCTGGCAATATCAAACTATCGGACAACTGCTTTGGCTTAATAAGACTTCATGGGGAAATCCAAGCTTTGTGGGTTTTGCACTGAAAATTCTCATTAAAAATAAATTGCCACCTGAAATTCGGACTATTCTGTGGGAAGAGAGAGATTTTTCCCCAAAGCCTGACTCAAATCAAGAATATGCTGTTCTACTTCTGCATTAGTATTGTCTATCACTTCTTGATTCTGCAATGCAAGGGGTTCCTTTGTGCATAAAGAACAGACCTTAATAATAAAGGCACACACTGGAATCTCTATGCTGACTGTCTGTGCAGCACTGTTAGATAATCACATGTCACAAAACTAACCTGAGCAGACAGTTCAAGGTCTTTCAGGGTTTCAAGACTGAAACTTGCAGGAAAGGTGTATTCCTAGGAAGAAAGGGAGACTGGAAGCTTGTTTGTTTCTGCTGTAATTTTACAGCATTTGTCTTCATTATCTCTGATGTTCTCCACTCACCATGTGGTGACTTTCTTCAGAGGGCAGATGGAAATGCAGAGGGGCTTTTCAAGAACTGTGCAAACTCTATTAGCTTAAAAGCCTGCACTCCGATCAGAGTCGCCTGGATTCCTAAAAAAATAACATCTCCTTTCAACATGATGTGATCAAAAATGACATCCAAGAGGTTAAAAAAATCGAGTTGGCATAGCAACAGGAATAGTGGTCCAGACTCGTCAAAGATTATTAGTCTACAGAAAGTACATTTTTTCTAATTAAATTCATAACAGGTGGCATTTATCATAAGATGACCATTTAACATCTTGCTGCAGAAATGGCTATTTCTTACCATTGGAGGGTTTGATAACAGTCTGGCTTTGATGTAACTGAATTATATGATTCCTCTTTTAATTGAGCAGAATTTGGGTGTTTTATTTATGTGATAAAAGGAGTCAGAAATAAAAAAATTAAATTGGTACCCACTCACCCTCCGGCCTGCCCACCCCACCCTGATAAAGAAATATTGGCTTCACTGTCCTCTCATTTACAGTAATATAATCCTCTTGACATCAGCGGCGTTACATTTGATTTACCCCAGTGGAAGTAAGAAAATGTTACCAGGCTAAAAATTCTGTGGATTTCAGTGAGGTCAGGATTTCACTCGTACGGCCTAATGGTGACTTTCAGAAGCCTTATCGAATAGGAGCTAACTCCACTAAGCAAGTATTAATCCATAGGGCTAACGGCAAGGAGCAAGCAAATCAGACTCAGAGCAGAAATGTTGGGGAAAGGTATTTTGTATTGCAGGGCTACTCAACGTTGCTCATTAAAAGTGCTCTCATATGGGTAGAAATCGGGTAAATGTTGCATTTTATTAAGATCAGCAGAACTGACTTAAATGGGGCCTGCGTGTTGTGTAGTCTTGCCTTAATCTTTGTATTTATGCCTGTCAGTGTGAAGGAAGCTATTGGCAGATATATTTGCATGTATATGCAACCACACTTAAGTTATGGCCCTCGGCATGTGCTGTGAGTATCAATGTGGTCCCCGGGGTGTTCAAAGTTGAGTAGCCCTGTTGTATTGGATACGTCGTCTTGGAACAAAGACTAGACCCCTCAGGTACCCAGAGCTGACACAGATGTCAATAAGTCTCAAAGGAGTCGCCGTATTAGTCTATAACTTTAAAAAACAATGTGTAGGCCTGTGGCACTTTAACTATCCCGCGCTTCATTAGCATGATCTCACCAGCACGTTACTCCGAATGCCAGCTGTTTCGAAAAAGGAGTAACATTAGTTCGAACCAAGGGGTTTGGTTCAAACTAATGTGTCCCGGTGCGCACTTTCACTTTCAAAACAGCTGGCAGGAACCCAGTCAGGAAGGCTGATACCAAAGCATAGTCCTGCTTTACTCTGGACATTACGAGATGATCTCAGGTTCCAGACTTCAGAGAGTCACAGCAGGTTTCAATAAGTGGGTGGGGGGACAAGGGAATTACAACTTCCCCACAGAAACTGGACCTGGAAAGGGCTCTTTGCAGTCTATGCCCTGCCTGTGCAGGCTTGTGCCCCTTACAAAGTATTCCCAGGTGCATTGCTACCTGGGATGGTGATATACCTGATGAAAATGATTGAGGAATGCAGAAGATCATTTGTAAACTATAATTTTGGGTCCTTTTCTCTAGGAGTATGTCTACACTGGCGGCTTCTTGCACAAGAACATCTTGCGCAAGGATTCTTGTGCAAGAAGTCTTGCGCAAGAGCACATCCACACTGCCATGTGCGAGATGTGCTTTTGCACAAGAGTGCCCATGGCTGTGTGGATTCTCTCTCGTGCAAGAAAGCTCTGATGGCCCCTGCCATGCGTCCACACCGCCCTCTTGCGCAAGAGGGCTTACATTTGTTAGAAAAGAGTGTAGCTCTTGCAAAGAAGTCCTCTCTTACCATGCTTTACTGTAAATCTTCTAGTGCAAGAGTGGGTGGGCAGTGTGGATGCTCTGCGGAATAATGGCCGTTCTTGCGTCCAGTGTAGACATAGCCTTGGAGACCTTGAGAGGCAGGGAAGAATCTGGCTCTCGACTATGCTGGTGTAATTCTGGAGTGACTCCTTTGAACCAGATTGACTCATCAGATCAGTTCTAAGACAGCGCAAGGTAGTGAGTCCACCCTGGAGTGGAGCTAAACTGGTGCCAACAGCCCTTAGCACCTACCTCCATGGAGAGGGGGCTGGCTGGCCGTGAAGCCCCTAGAATGCATGGCTCAATCCCAGGAGTGGAGGAGATAGGCGAGGCATCAGGATCAGCAAGTCTCCCAGGGACGTTCCATCAACAAAGCTTTTATGAGCCCTGATTGGGCTTTAAAACTGCCCTTCCTCAGAAACATCGGCTGCTTCAGGGTGTATTCTGTAATCTCGGCACCCGTGAGGGTAAATCTGGGCTACTGGATTCAACCAAGCTGCTCCAGATTTACCCCGGTGGAATATCATTTCATCTTGGGCTTCTTTTAAAGAAGCTTATTTGCCACAAGTGCAATACAGTAGGCGGTTCTTCAGCACAGAAAGAAACAGGCATTTATTGGCTCTGTTTATGCTACGGGAAGAACAACATTAGCCTATCATCAATGATGTGAAATAATTCAGTGCAGATGGGTGCTCGTGCCATAACATTACAGTGCGTAGCACGGATTATTGCCACAGGGGAGGGAAAAAAAAAAACAGACTGCTGGGAAAAGGAGGGAAAAAAAGATTTTGTATCTTTCCTACTTGGAACTTCAGAACCCCTTGAGATAAACATTCTAAATTAAGAACCACAACATTCCACGCTCACTAGCGAAGGCACATATTTCAAAATAGGCCCCATATAAAAAGCAAGGCCTCTCTCGAGAAGCAATGTCGGAGATCAAAACATTGCCCCGGGACTCCAAATTGCCTTTTACCCAGTGAAATGATTCTAGGCCTTGCTTGCCAATGCTCGACTGGTCTGGGGAAGCTACTTCAAGAAAGATCATTAACTCCCCTTTTGGTTTCAATCTACATAATAAATGTAGAGCGACTGTACACCCTGCAGCAAAAAGCAGCCCGGAGAGCATTTGATGAAACATGGATCACACAAGCCAAAATGGGGAGGGGAAGGAGTTTTCTAATGAGGTAGCTCTGAGGCAACAACAAAGACCACCATAAGGGACAACTTTCACAGGAGTGGTTGAGGAGACAGGTGGAGAGCTGGCCAGCAGCGCCCCAGCCCCTTCAGAATACACAGCTGTTCACTGCCCAGCCCTGATCATGCCTGGAAACGCTGAGAGGAAAATCTGGAGCAGTGAAGAGAGCATCGCATCCGTGCCTCTCCTTGCGAGCCAGAAGGTTTTGTTTGGGGGACAGTTTTGTGAGCTACCAATCTGATTCTTATCTCTTCCAATGCACTGTATTCATTAGGAACATTAGAGCAGATGAGATGACTCCCATAATAACCTGACATCTGTTTAACAAAGAGATTGGATTAGATTTTTGGTACTTCAAAGCCTCCACGTGAGCCAAGCGATATCTTCAAGGATAAACAGCCTCATGTAAAATTGTGGAGGGGAGAACAACGATGGGACTTAATGGGAGGGAAGAAAAACGACCCTGTCTGTTCCTCCCCAGTCTCCTTAGACACAAGTGTACTGCTCTTAGCTCCATGAGCCAGCGCCATCCACGATCACTCTCGCATTTGGGACGCTTTGCCAAACCATCCCAGGGCCTGGTCTCTCTAACTGTCATGATCATGTGGGTTACTCAGCCTCCTGGGGACTAAGGGCTTAACTATGTCCCTTACCTAAACCAGGTGGCAGGCAGCCAATAGAAATGTAGGTAGGAATTTCAAACTGGGACAAAGGAATTTTTGGTTTTTTCCCTCCTTTGTCTCTGGGGTAGTTTCTCTCCAGCTATTGAAGGGACAGGATGTTTTCCTCTAGGAAAATACTCTTCACAGTCTTTAAGGAGGATAAAGTTTAGATAAATCCGTTAGATTATATAGTTTTATGGTTTGGGACATGGGATCGGGTCTGTGTATTTAAAAATGGGTTTTGCTCCCCTTTGTAACTAAGTTCCTGGCGCATGGTAAATTTCTCCTCCATAAGTATATTATTTTGTTACTGTTCCATCTAGTCATTATGTCTGCAACAGGAAAATTGTGGTATAATAAAAGTTCTCTCTCTTTTCTTTTTATTAACCTGGTATTGGTTAATTTTTGTGTCCTAGTTTGTACTTTAGGGGTGAGATTTCCCACGTAGTGTCTCTCTGGTTGCTTTCTTAATATTCAGGTGGTGGCAGTGGCGTTTTAGTCCCAAAATCTACGTTGTTAAGATTTTGGGGGGAAGTTTTATAGCAAAGCCTGGTAGATAAGGTTCTGGGGTACTTTTGCTGGCCCCCACTTCTGCATTTATCGTGCCAGAGCGGGGAAGGAGCCATGACACTAACCCAGTGGAGAATGAGGCTTCTTTTACGCAGGGCTGACATCAAGGAAGGGTAAAGGCTTTTCTGCCGCAGCTGAATGAAGCACATCTGACCTCTACAAACAGGGCCGGATACTGGGAGGTGCCGGGCCCCCTCAGTTCTTAAAAACGCCAAATGGGTCTGCGAGCTCCCACAGGAAGTGGCTCAGCCTCTTGCAGGATCAGGCCCCTCTAGAAAAGCAGATTCAACCCTCGCTTGCAATCTGCAGGCCAAGTTTTCAGAAATGCTGAGCAACTGCAAGTCACACTGAAGACACCCAGGTGGCGCCTTTGGGAAGCATTCCCATGATGTATCGTACCGTTACAAGGGATGCTGGGGCGGGAGGGGAACAGACCCTGGTTTGCAGTAGATGGTAAGTGCACTCAATGATTGTTAAATGAGTGTTTTAACTGGGTACTTATTCGGCTAGCTCAGATACTGAACTGGAACGTGCATCACAGAATCACAGAATCCTAGAGCTGGAAGCGACCTCAGGAGGTCATCAAGTCCAACCCCCTGCCCAAGGCAGGACCTATCCCAACTTACTCATCCCAACCAGGGTTTTGTCAAGATGGGATTTAAAAACCGGGACTTAAAAACATGCCTTTTGCACAAAGCATTTCTCGCTCACTCTTTCTCGTTCCCTTGGACTATCTGTACACCTGGTCACATTCAATTCCATGTCACACCGCAGCTCCTGGCCTCTTCATTTAGAAAGACTGAGAAAGGACTGATTTCCTTTGGCTTAAGAACTTCTACCAAAACCAAGCAAATCTTGCCAGTTACCTGATGAGCTTCTCATCTGTTTGTTTGGTTTTTTAATTTCAGTCCGAGCCAAAGCAATTTCATACTGTTGAGAGTCTATTTTCAGATAAATGTTACATTCTATGTATTGCTTATAACAGCTCGTTTGCTTTACGAGAGCCTCAGTACTAGATTGGTTTTCATTTTAGTCAGCTGTAAGAGGGATGTAATAATTCTTACCTACTTTGCAGCTATCAGATAAACTATTATTTCTCAAAGCCACCATTACTCACCCTATGTCATGCCCGTGCACGTACACATGGTTTTTCCTACAGCCATCATTAATACTTGAGAGCTTTCTCATTTAAGGGCATGAGTCTGGGATTTGGGAGACTTCAATTCCCTGCTCTGCCACAGAGTTCCTATGTGATCTTGGTCAAGACACTTAGCTTCTCTGCCACAGTTCCCCAACCCTAAGCTAACCGCCAAGCCTTGCCCTGACTCACCAAGATGTTGTCAAGATAAACACATTAAGGACTATAGCACACGTTGAGATCTGCTGATGTTATATAAGAGACAAGTATTGAGCTTTCACATCTTCTGACTAAACTAAACCATGGCAGATGAAAGGTCCCCTGAGATTTGCTATGCTTCGCTGGTGTTGCTACTGTCTAAAGTTTAGCTCACAGAGCCAGGATTCTGGATTCTTGTCTGCTATCCTTAGCACTGCCATTGTTTCACTGTGGGTGAGTTACTTAACCTCTCTAAATCCGTCCAACCCATCAGAAAACGGGGGATAACACTAGCAGCAATTCAGGTCTGATACTTTAAGTTCCGTAAAGTGCAATAATATCCGCTGATCAGCATTGCTATAAAAGAGTATGCTGTTATCACACCCAAAACTCCATGATAAGTGGAAGTCTGGCTTTGTAACCAATTGGTAACGCTGCTCTGTGAAACAACATACACGGTGATGGATTTACCCTACACCGTACTAGCACCAGCAGCATCTGTGCTTAGGCATTCTGCTTCTCTACTTGTAGACAATTTACAGTTTACAGCCTGTGCTGATGGCTATGCCATAGCTGGCATGGTGTAGAACAATCGTCAGCCCTCTAAGAAGCTAATAATCTATTATACAGCCTGACGTTGTTTGGCAATGGGAGATTGCCAGTAAGGCTGAGATTTCCCCCGTTGTACTGATCATACATAGGGGAACCAAAGTCACTTTATTTCTCATTACTGGCTCTTCTTGACAGACCCCCTTTCTCCCTCATGGTTAGATTGCAGCTGATGCTATTTTCCTATTCATAAACAGTAGCATTTCACCACGGATGCTTTGGATTTTACATTTTGGAAGGAACGGAATATTTACTATAGCTGACTGGTTTCCTCGGCCTGCCAGGAAAAACGTTGCCCTGAAAACCGCAACGTTTTCCAACACAAAACAACATTTGTTGGCTTTCAGTCAAAAACTTTTGAGGGTTTGTTTCTTTGACAAAAAGTCATTTTTTTTGCCCCTTGGGAAGCAGACACTCGCCATGAAAAATCTCTTCAATCAAACTTCTCAATAGTCCATCAAAAATGTTTTTTATATGGAAAAGCTTGGACCAGCCGCAAGACTGACCACGCCAAAATAAACACCGCATATCTCGGCCTCAGAGCGAGAGGTGGCCTGTCTTAATGAACCTGCATTGCATGTGTTCATGGCTCGGGCCTTTGCCGGCTCTCTGTCCAGAACAGACGCTGCAAGGTAATGACCACACTGACAGACACACATTGCCTATAAATGAAATGCACTTCATTTACCACTATCAGAGGGGTAGCCATGTTAGTCTGAATCTGCATAAACAACAAGAAGTCCTGTGGCACCTTATAGACCTTATGACATGCATCTGAGGAAGTGGCTCTTTGCCCACGAACGCTTATGCTCCAATAAATCTGTTAGTCTATAAGGTGCCACAGGACTTCTTGTAGTTCATTTACCATTGCTACCAGAAAGCTGGTATTAAACATGAATGCAAGTGTGTCCTTTCTTCTTCCTACCTCTTAAGTCACATCTACAGTCTGTATGAAAACGGTATTGATTGAAAATGAATCTAGAGCTAATGATTAATCTTATTACTGTTTGCCAGCTACATACATTAGCACAGACTACTACAACCCCTACTAATACAGCTCCCTTCTGGGCCTACAGTTCTATGAATTAAAATAAATATAACTATTAGCTGGCAAATAAAAACATGCTTTTTGCATTCCTCTAGGAATATACAAGGAGTGTGTGTGTGTGTGTGTGTGTGTGTGTGTGTGTGTGTGTGTGTGTGTGTGTGTGTGTGTGTGTGTGTGTGTGTGTGTGTGTGTGTGTGTGTGTGTGTGTGTGTGTTTTCTAAAAACAGAAAAGCCAACATATTTGTGTAATGCCTCACTTTGGTCTGATAATCTGCCCTGAAGTTCAGCAACCTGAGTCTGTAGTTCTTCAATTCCAGCCATGGTAGTGCTCTCGACCAGGCCTGGCTAGTGCTACCAGAACTCAACAAATAAACCAATGGGGTGGGACCCTTTGAATAGGATCCTGTTCGTGGCGCCAATTATGTAAGCGGGGGAATGGTCCCGCTATTGTGGGGAACTTTCCTGGCTTCTATACCACCCCGGTGAAATGGACCAGCGAAAGGATCTGAGTCCCCGCTCCCACTTCCTTTACCCCACGGCCTCCCTGATCCTGAGGGCTCCCCCTCCACTCTCCTGAGTAGCAGAGCCCTCAAAACCCCAATAAGGCTGGGCCCAGGTTTCCTGGGGCTTAATCCCCGACCTTGTAGTCACTAGGGGCAGGAGTTAGGGTGTCCCCACTCCGAGGTGCTCTCTTTACACTGCAGGCCTTCTTGCCCAGTGATCACTTCATAAGGTTCAAAGCAAATACAATTTATTAAACATCAACTGATTAAAGAGAATAGAATAAGAAACAAGGAGAATGGTTAAATGAGAACACACAGCCCTGCTCTGTAGCACAGGGACATCAAAACAGCAGCCTGCAGAGTGTAAGGACAGTCCACAGTCTCTTCCTTAGGGGCCCCTTAAAGGCCTTGGATGTGCTGCAGGGGGGGGGGGGCTGCAGGCTGGACACGCTTGCTCTGGCAGTGACCACACAGCCTCAAGCTCTAAGTGGCCAGACCCCTCTCCCAGTCCAGAGCCTCTCCCCACACTTTGCAGTTCCCAGCTGCTCACCACATCTAGCTGCAGGCTGAGCTGCTTGGCCAGTCTCTAGCTCCTTGCGTTGCTTCTCTGTTCCTTTTGGCTCTCTGAGCACTGCCAGTCTGCTGCTCAACACAGGGTCTGCACTCCTTGAGCCGTGTGTGTCAGGCTCAGCTGCTGCAAAAACTGCCCCTCAGCACACAGCTTGCACTGCTTGGGCAGTCTCTCAGCTCTCTGTTTGCTCAGAGAGAGCCAGAACAATCCCAGCTCACAGGGAGGACGGGGCCTGGCCTCTCCCCTTCCTCACTGGCCTGTCCAACCTGTCAATCAGGCTGAGCTGGAGTGTTGGCTGCTTTCCATTGTCCCTGGGGTCTGTCAGTCTCATGAACCCTTCCCTTTCTGAAACTGGGAGCTGGCAAACCAAAAAACTCCCACAGAGTTTTAGTAAGGGGTAACAGTCCCCTTACATTTGCACACACATCAATACAGAACATTTTTCTTCCCTGTTACCTTATGCACACTTGTCTGTAAGATGGTATGACCCAAGCCCTTTAAATTGCTCCTAGAGTGCCATGCAGTGCACTCGAGGAGGCTCTTAGGGTTGTGTGGCAAGGTCGGGGTGCTGCACGGCACACTCCAAGCCATGTTTGGGAGGTGGGGTGCTGTGGTCTGGGCAGTGCTGAGGGCCAGCTGCCCGAGGCCCCGCCCCATCCACCTGAAGCCCCGCCCTTTCCAGGAGTGTGGGGCTAGCCCCTCCCACCTTGCCCAGGTTCCTGCTGTAGCTCTTGACTCCTCTGTTCGTAGGTTACAGAGCAGAACATGGCTGTTTTCAGAGTAAGACTCACTGCATAAGAGAGGATCTCCTCTGGCTTCAGTTGAAGAACTTTCCTGACCTCACCTCATCGCAGATCACACCTGCTCCAGTCATGACCAGTGCTAAGAGCACCTCTGGCAAAGCAACTCTCCAGCTAACCCCACGAACCTAACTCTTATTTTAAAACCAATTCCCCGCCCCTCCTCCCCCACACAAGTTTATCAGAGGACATACTCTTCCTTGTGGAGAACATCAGTGTCCATTAGGGCATGTCAAAGTGCAACTGTTAGTTTGTTCGATTACTTAACGGACACTCTGGAGAAGACAGTTACATTTCATTCATTCCCTTCTGTTTTCAAAAGGAATCCAAGTGGCTCATTTTCTATTGAACAACATTTATTCAAGATTTAAGAAAAAAATGGCATGTTTTTGCAGAGACCAAAGCATGAAAAATGTCACCAAGATGTGGATTTTATTTTTTTATTGGTCAACTAAAAGCACACAAGTATGGGGGGGGGGAGGTTGTTATAAAGAAAACTTTGAACTAAAGTGAAACAATACCACTTGTATGCAGTAATTCCTCATTTAACACATGCCCACTTAACACGTTTTCACGATAGCACGATTTTTTTTTAGGGAACGTTTTTTGAATTACACGATCATCCCTGGAATAACACGATTTCCCCAGCCAGCTTGTTGCTGGCAGCTGTGTGGGGCTTCCCCCACTTCCCTGCAAAGCGGAGGAGGGTTCGCCGCTCACTGCACTATTCCCCGGCAACCCCCCCCCTTCGCTAGATGCAGTGCGGGTCCTGGCAGACCCATCACAGGGGCATACTCCCAACCCAATCCCCCTCTCCTCCCCTTTCTTTCCCCAGAGCCAAACACCTCCCCTCCCTGCTGTAACCCAGTCCTCTTTCTCCCCCAACCTTATGTCCGGGACCCAACAGACACCACCGCTTGAAACGCAACCCATACCTTTTCCACTATTTTCAATGGGAAAATTGACCCTGCATAACACGTTTTCACTTAACACGGTCATTTTCTGAAACATATCTATAGTGTTACATGAGGAATTACTGTACAATGCACACAAATACACACACATACAGTCTGTGATGTATACGCACCCCCACACATCCAACCTCCCCCCCCCCCGCACACACACACACCTGTTTTACCACAGTACTTTGTGAATAGTAAAGACTAGTGGGTGATCTAAAGGCCCAGAGTGTCTTTGAATCCCAAAGAAGGAGAGAAATATATGATTTAGTCCACTTAAAATCTTTATCCCCTCTTTTTCATTTCCCACCTCTGGAAGGTAAAAATGGGTTGAGCTGTCTAAAGCAAGAACAAAAAGAAACCTCACAGGATTCTCCCAACATCAGAACCGGCATGTGAAAATGATGATGCAGCAGCCAGACAATAAGGATGGAAAGGCCTCAGAAACCCAACATAAAAAATAAATCAAAACTCAAATGTCACTTCCTCTCTCAATTAGACAAAGTTCAGCAAAGTCAAGCAGACAGCAGAGACAAAGGCAGCATAAGCAGGCGGCCTTCCCGGATCTACTCACAAGCACATTCCACACATGATGCAGACTTACTCCCCTCCCAGGGTTTGCCACTAACTAAAGAACTAACCATAAGATAATAAAGGTCAATGCAAACTTTCTCTCCAGGCACAACTGTTCCCACAGATCCTCCTTCAGGACTCCTCAACCCACACACGGGGCCCTCTCTCCTTAGAAAGCCACAGCTACTTCCCTTGTGTCCCACAGGGATAAATGAACCACCCACCCCACTGAGTCAGAGTAACCCAGGAGTGGGCAATAAAAAAAAAAAAAAAAAAAAATCAGCAAGCCACCAGGGTTAGGCTCTGGTGGGCTGCCGCCACCGCTATGTTTACCTGGTATCGGAGGATCGCAGCTGTCACTGGCCACGGATGCTGTTTGTGGCCAATGCGAGCGGCAGGAAGCTGTGCGGACCGGGACGCCGCTTCCCACCGCGCACATTGGCTGTGAACGGCGATTTGCGGGCCCACAAGAGCTGCAATCGTCCAATACCTGCACTTCCGCAGGTAAACACAGAAATGGGGGCCTGCCAGGGATTAACCCCGTGGACCGGCCAGAATTTGCCCACCCCTGGTGTAACCCTTTACCAACCGAATCAGCACCTGCTAACAGAAGCGGATGGTCAAGGCAAGTACTGGTAGCCTAGTATCGCTATTAATTATTTCCATTGTGTTAGCCCGTAGAAGCCTCAGTCCAGAAGCAGGATTCCATGTTGTTATGGGCTATATGAACACAGAAAAGACAACAGTCCCTAACCCAAGGAGCTTAGACACGTTACAGTTACTAACATTTCCAACAGCCAAGCCTGGCAACCACGAAGAGGTTCAGACTGGATGAGAAATGGGCCCAATCAACACCCCCAAATCAGCATGCCCCAAAACTCGAGGCCAGGAGAGTTAAAGTCTGAACCCGAACTATTGTCACCTACATAACAGCAGGGCGTGGGATGCAGAAAACAATAACAGCTCAGAATGCTTTGGTCACATCCCCTCCAGCACCTGTAATGCTTCCTTCTGCCCTCACCCATGGACAGACACACAGACTGGTTTTTAGTGTTGTGCTGGCCGCTAAAACAAAGGGGATTCTCCCGGGA
Source organism: Pelodiscus sinensis (assembly GCF_049634645.1). NCBI lineage: Eukaryota > Metazoa > Chordata > Testudines > Trionychidae > Pelodiscus > Pelodiscus sinensis. The sequence continues at coordinate 35,232,353 of NC_134726.1, forward strand.
CATGTGTCCCTCTTCGTGCTGCCAGAGTGGCGTGAAAGGATCTCAGATGAATGGAGAATTAGCCCCGAGCATTGAGACTTTTCCTCCTTGCCAGCTCTCCTCCATCTTGTTCCCAGATGCCTTCGCTCTTCCCCAAGCTGATGTCAGAAGGGGAACGGGAAGGTCTCAGGAGTCAAGAGAGGCATCAGAGAAGGGGCCACCGAGGGAAGAATGAACAGCCAAGAACTCCACGTATGATGTTGTGTACATACAGAAACCATCTGTGACGTGCAGGCTCAGACACAGCAGGCAGGAGGAGTTTGTGGACTCCCGCCATCATATCCTGCCCCTGCCCCATAGAGATGCTACTATAGGATTGGCATCCTGCGAGACATGAGAGAAACACCAGCCGTGAGCAGGGAACATAGGTCTTCCCACTTGGGACTTTGTTACAGCTGCGACACGCCCAGGGGTATGGTGCATAAGAACAGATTTGAATGAACTGGGACAATCGTTCCTGCAACCCCACAGCACTGCTATACACAGGGTGCCCTAGCAGGTGAGAAAAACCTCACGGCTACTGACAACTAGCATCGGTTTAATTTACCCATGACCCAGTTGTAATTGTATTTTGTGTCCATGGAGAAACAACACAGACCATATTCACCAGAAGCCACTGATCATCCAAAGCAGCTGTACATAAATCCAGTTTATTTCAGCCAGTTAAACCAGTCTTTCTTTACCAGGGCAACACAAAGCACTGAGGCTATGTCTAGACTATGCAGTTTTTTTGAAAAAACATCACCTACGTCTAGACTGCCACTGCGTTCTTTCGAAATTAAATCGAAAGAAGGCGGTGGGTTTTTTGACAGTAGTAAACCTCATTTTACAAGGAAAAACGCCTTTTTTCAAAAGGGCTCTTTCAAAAAAGGCATTCTTGAACGCAAACAGGGCTTTTTCGAAAGAGCGTCCCGATTGCCTGGGTGCTCACTTTCGAAAAAGTGGATTGCTTTTTCGAAAGTGTTGTTGCTGTCTAGACAATTTCTTTCGAAAGAGGCTCGGAGTCTAGATGTACCCTCAGAGGTGAATCTGCCCCGGTAAGCGGACAAGGAGGCCATAGGAGGAGATGACAGAAGGTCAGGTTACCTACATGGTTTGGCTAACGAGTCTGCCAGCAACCTGGCAGATCACTTCACCCAAAGCTTCAGTTTACCAACCTCTAAAATGGAAATACTACTACCCACAATTCTCTGGGCTCCGTGTTGTAGTGCGGAAGCCATGTATGGTGCAGAGAGCCCTTCAGGCAAGGGCAGGGGGAGTTGAAGGGGCTGAGGACCTCCTCAGAAGTGCATAACACCTTACAGAATCAGGCCCTTGCTCCTCCCTTTGATTTATGAACCAGCACCCTGATTAAAAGTAGGTTTAAAAAAAACCCAAGAGATCCTATTGCCAAAAGAAAGGCTTTGTAGTCATGTGTGACTACATGAAATGAAGAAGCCAGGTATTGTAACTAGACCCTGCTGGGAGCTCTGATTTATCCAGGCTGAGAAGGTGGCCTCACATTCCTCCAGAATTGTTAGGCCCACCATTAATTCAAGGCATATTTTAACTCTTCCACCGGTAGCAGACAGATGCCACTCACCGCTCCAGGAAGCGCAGAGGGGACGTTTAGCCATGTAACTAGCTCTGTGGATAATCCAAAGCTGCCACATGACCCTTTGTAAAAGCAAGGATGTGAATTAATTACCTGGAGGCTAATTATCTGGCAGCTCTGCGAGATGGAGCCGGACACAAAGATCTCAGGGGACATTCCCAAGTGCCCTAGGCTTTCCACCCAATGCCATAATGCTCACAGAGCCAATGGATCAATAGTCTCGAGCTAAAGACTGATTCAGGCAAGGGGAGATGAGGAAGAGCGAGCAAGGGGAAAGCCAAATAATAGATGCACATGTAGGAAGTAAAGGGGGCCCGCATTGTAAACACATCAATAGGTCTTCAGGTGCCAAGCTAGCAAGGCAGCCAGAGAATAGGACCTGGTTTATTCTTTGGGGGAGATGGAAAAGAAGTAAAAGCCTCCTAACTCCTACATGGGAAAGAAGGCAGTCATGTGCTTTCATCTCCAAACCCAACTTAAATAAACGGAATCTTCCTGTCTCACATAACGAGGAGTTTTATCTGTCCATATGGGGGTGAGGCAGACGAGCCAGGCTGGTATTAGTGACTTTGGTTACCATGGAAACCTTATTACTAGGAAACTTGCCGGCATGGAGAGCCTGCCTTTAGCAGCTCTGACAAGGCAGAAAGGAAACCCCAGAGATTCATTAGCAAGGGGTTCCCATAGCAACTGCTCTAAACTCATTAATAATCCCCCCACACCCCCAACTTAATTTGGAGCGTGGGTGTCAAAATCCTCAGGGGGGAAGGAGAATGGTAAAATGGATGAGTGTATATTTTAAAAAGACCTCTTTGCTGTCCTGGCAATAAAGAGGACTCCTTAATATCCAAAACATCCCACTTCTGAATCAAGACCCGACACATTCACCAAGCAAATAAAAGCACCCAGAAAATGTGACTCTTGGTCCCTAACTCTAACCACTGCCTCTCAGTGGGTGGCAAAATGAAACCCTACATTTCCTGCCAGTATGGAGAACCTATTTCAAATGTCACAATAGCTTTTATCTTGAACAAGAACAATAAAACCTGATCTGTCTTGCAACTTATTTTTGCAAAGTGTGGGTTTTTTCCCTGACATTCTAAACAAGTGCTATAGATGAGCAGCATGCATAGAGGGAAAACTCTTTCAGAAGTCAAGCACTTCCTTTCATGAACCCTATTTGCATGCCAGCTTGGCTCAAGATGTTGGGTGCGATCTTTTCCACAGAAGAAGAAACGGCACCCACTGCAGAATTACTTCCGCCAACGTGGGAGACACCTGGCTCCCTCCATCTACTCTAGAATACTGTTCTGAATGGGAGAGCGATTGTGAGGTTTTTTTTTATAAGCTCTTTGAATGTGTTCATGCAGCTCCTGACGCAATTTACTATACTGTAAGTGATAAATATTAACGTTGTATATTTCCTACCCTAAAGCAAAGCAGAGTGATTTAGAACTGCCATGTTTTCCCTATAAAATATGCCAGTTTCTTAAGATTTGTTGGGTTGAATTTTCCCTTCATTTATAACCTCATGCACAAGTATGGCTGAGGGCAAAAAGTCATCCTTTCCTTGTTTGTCTTATTCCTGGTCCAACATATCCCTTTCAGGATCTCCGAGTTCAGTCTATAGTTTCAAAGTTTTAACAACACACAAAAATTGCTACTTACGGAAAAGCTTGGAAGCCTGATAAAAGAGCTGAAATAATGGGTTTAAAAAAATCTGATTGGCTTTCTTACATACACACATCTACTGCTGCCTTTTAGCAATAGTCTAACAACTACAAATTTGGAATAAAGTTAATACAAGGCCTGATTCTACCACCCTCACTGATTTTATTGAGTGTGCTCGTGGAGTCTGTAGGTATTTTTCAGCAAGTATAAGATCAGGACGCATAGCATTTTGTAGTAGTAAGCAAACTATAATTATTGTGCCAAACGACCATTGTCACAACAAAACACCTCCTGGGGAAAAAGAGTGCTTGGATTCTCTATTCGATTTTTGCACACAGGAGGTATATTCTCCACGGATCACCTAAAATAGCCATGAAGCAAGTCAACCTGCTTCTACAGCTCTCCTGGCGTGAAGGTTAAATGGAGCAAGAAGGCAGAAAGCTTCAGGCAGAAAAGACCCCCCCTGCCAGATCATCCAGTCTGACCTCCCGAGTATCACACACCACCAAATATCATCATCGCCCGCACGCCAAGCCAACTATCAGAACTGGGCGAACATATTACAGGCTGTAGGAGCCTAAACTATGGTGGACCACAGGCCACAGATAGGAGAGAGTCGGGGGCAGCAATGCCTCTAGTCCCTACAAGCAGCAGAGAACTGATTTAGGGTTCAGCATAACAGCAACCCATGCCTGGGGCACAGGCCTGGAAGATACCAACCCGCCTCCTGCATGGAGTGATGAATAGTCAGTGCCCAGCAGGAGGCGCTCAACACCTAGCAAAGACAGTCATGGTCAGAAATCTTGTGGAATTCTGCCCCCTCTACTGTGCAGAGAGGGAGGGAGCATGAGTTCAAGGTGTCCACTTGGAAAGTGCTCAGGGCCCTGTATACTGGAAACATCTACCAGAAGGCCTCAGGCACCTCCCAGGCTCCCATTAGCTGCAGAGTGACAGAAGGCATCCCAAAGCCTGACCAATTTAGGGACTGTATTTATTGCTCCTTTACAAGCTGTCCTGCGAGGTTTCCTAACAGCGAGGCCAGCAAAATTGTGTGTCTGTGTAGGGAGAAGATGCTCAATGCCATCCAGCATTGCAGGACCCCACTGGGAGAGGCAATGCCATCGGGGACACTCAGAGTTAGAATCTGCTTCTCAGAATCAAGAGGATCCCCATTTCCTTTCATCTGGTCTCTCCTCCTAAGCACCTCCCCCTGAAGCCGTGGCACAGCAGAATGTCTCTGCCCCAGCAGAGCCGGACACAGTGGCACGGGAGCACGACAGTTCTCTCCCTTCTGGTCTAACCTGTGGTGTGTTCCTGGTTGCTACCAAATAGCACCCCATTGCCCTTCATCGGAAAAGCTGTGCTGTTTCTGGGGTGCAACATCCATGATCTGAATCGCCTCTAAACACACAGGGATCTCGGTGAAGTTCCCAGAGATCTGGATAGTCGTGCCTCACCACGCAGCTTTCCCACTGGTGCTACTGAGAGGGTTGGTTCCTGTGCTTGGCTGCTACCAGCGGCGCTAGCAGGCTGGCTGTTTAATCAATCAGTAGGCTTCCTTAAGGCTAGCCAGCTGACCAGGACTCAAAGCGTGCCAGGCTAGACCTCTGTGCTTACATGTCACTATACCATAGTCACCAGGATGAAGACAGATCTTCAATTGCCTTAATTACTAGAAACCTCCCAGCCCAAGAGCTTCAGATAATCAGGGCGGTAGGGTCTGCAAAGCCCTTTCCGAACCCAATGACGACTTTCAATAGATTTCAACAAATCCACATCCACACGGATCATTACAGCATCAACGACATTGAATTTAACACCGGGCATCCCAAAGCATGCTGCATCAGGCAAACCATGTCAGCACAGAGAACACCTCATTAAAGATCAAATCCGTATCAGAAGAGAGCCTCTTGCAAGGGGTTTGATCCTACACTTGCAGGGGGATTTGATGTTTGTCATGTCCCACGGGTAACTTCTCCAAATCGTAGGACCGCAGACACAGGCCGCTTTTGAAGACTGATATCAAAGTTAAAAAGTTTCATAGAAACTGTGTTCGAACTGATACTTTTTTCCTTGAAAGTGTTTTGGGTGATGATAAATCCTACTCTGTCTATGACCAATTAATGCCGGGGTGGATTTGTGCTTAACTGTTTTGAAATGGTTCCATTTTTAAAAGACCTTGAAGAAAGGCAATGACTATTTTTGACATCGCTGACAATAGCGGGTGTGTCCCATTTTGTGGGAGGTGCCAAACAGGTCACGGGATCAGGCCCAAAATGACTCAGTTTCTGGTTTTTGAAAGAAACAAGAAGGATGTGACGAATCAGGGTCAAAAAAACTGCTGAGTCTCCTTCAGCATTCCCATACCTTGGTCCAATTATGAATGTGTAACCCACACACCTTCACATCAAATGTGACACCTTTGTCACAAATGAGGAGCTTTGGAACAGAGCAGAACAAGAACCACTTGACGTTCAAATCAAGAGACAAAAGTGGGGATGGCTAGGCCACACTCTCAGAAAACCATCATCCAACAAAGCCCGTCAAGCTCGCACATGGAACCCGGAAGGAAAACGCAAAAGAGGAAGACCTCTGACAACGTGAAAAAGATTTACTGAGACTGAAGGACAACAACTGGGGTACTCCTGGAGTCAGCTAGAAGTTTTGTTTCAAGACAGAGTGAAGTGGAGACTTGTAGATGGCCTATGGTCCACTCAGAGTACAAAGGTTTAAGAAGAATGAAGAACCCACATACCTCCTGGGTAAGGTGCACTGTCCCATCTAGTGGCACTGAGACCACTTACAGAGAGAAGAGTGAGTTTGCTCTACAGCCTTAGCTGACAGCCAGCTGGCTTTTAGCTCATGTGGTACAGGCTCCAGAGGTCCCAAGTTCGATTCTGCCTGCAGCCAACTTGGGTCTGCCAGCGTTACAGATGCATTGTAGGTCTTCTAAAATGTGGCCTTTGGAAAAACTTGAGCACCGTAATTGCCGGACACATTTTTTTAAAAGGGCAGCCTTAACCCAAAGTATTAACCTAATAGGGTGTTTAACTTGCATAACAAGCAGCAATAAAAATAATTTAGCCCATGTAGGATTACACTTAGATATTCTAATGCTACTTATTATGTCCCATTAAACACCACTATTAGGCTGATATTGGCGTTTTTTTTTTTAAATGTGGTCGTTATGCTGCTAGGGTTTTAAAGAGCTACATTTTTTTAGAAGGCAGTATTTATTGTACACGATCATTTACCTTAATGGCCTGCTTTGCTAAAGTCAAAAGGGAAATGCTATACTGACCTGACCTCACAGAAGCATGCTGATTGTAGACCACGGTTTTCAAAGGAGCTGGAAAAAGGCCAAAATGTCACTTTTTAGTTGAACAAAGAAACATGTGGGTCAAAGAGAGGGTGTGGAGCACAGAGACAGATGTCACACTGCAGGACAATGTAGCACTTTAAAGACTAACAAGATGGTTTATTAGATGATGAGCTTTCGTGGGCCAGACCCACTTCCTCAGATCAAAAAGACCCACTTCCTTTTTGATCTGAGGAAGTGGGTCTGGCCCACGAAAGCTCATCATCTAATAAACCATCTTGTTAGTCTTTAAAGTGCTACATTGTCCTGCATTTTGCTTCAACTACCCCAGACTAACACGGCTACATTTCTATCAGATGTCACACTGTACTTCTTCAGCCCATAAACGAACAGCCTACGTGAACAGGACAAACTAAAAATTAATGGAGATTGCCTATGTCCTAGAATTGGAAGGGACCTTGAAAGGTCATAGAGTCCAGGTCCTGCTGTGAAGGCAGGGGACAAGTACCCTCCCTGACAATTTTTGCCCCAAATCCCTAAATGGCCTCCTCAAGGATTGAACTCTCAACCCTGGGTTTAGCAGGCCAATGCTCAAACCACTGAGCTATCCCTCCCCCCTATTAGGGGGTCTTTTCTCCTTGGGGTGACTGCTGCAAAGTCCACCCATTTGGGAATGCCATTATTGCTGGGGGAGAAGGCTAGTCATGAAACGACTTCCTGTCTGAGCTTGAACAAGTCAGTTAAAGGTATTTAGGTGCTGCCGCACCAGCACTCAACTGTCAATCGGATTTTGGCTCCTAATTGCTTCTGAAAGTGAGATTCAGTTAGCCATTGCACTACTGAGTCCAGAAACACCTAAACAAACCTGCCAATGGGGCCGGGGGAGGGTGGACGCAGGGCCTGGCAATTCTAAAGGGCCCAGGGCTCTCGGCTACTGATGCTGCTATCGTAGGGGCCTTTAAATTGCCACTGGAGTGCGGCATGCCACACTCCGAGTGGCTCTAAAAGCTGTGGGCAGCCAGCGTGGCATGCTCCCAGTGGCACAGAGGGCTGGCAGTCCTTGGCCCCGCCCCTTCAGTCCTCCACCCCGCCCCTTCCAGGAGCTGGGAACTGGACCCCTCACATACACCCTGCCCAGGGGGCCACCACAGCTGTCAGCTCTCCGGCATCTAAATGCCTTTGGCTTTGACTTTCTGCGCCTCAGTTCCCCTTCTGTACAAACAGCTATGCTCTGGGTGTCGTGAGGATACATACATAGATTCAATGATTGTAGGATGCTTAGCTACAGCAATGAAGGGAATCAGATACTAGACAAAGGCAAAGTAAAATTGGCTGGTCTTTGTTCTTTTCAAATATTTCAAGGAAAACAAAAGAGCATTTATGTTGGTTGTTGTTTTTTTCCCTTCTAAAGTTCTCAGGCTTTTGCAATTAAAAAAAAAAAAAAAAACACTGAACACACCGAATTATGGGGAAGGTTTTAACTAAAAATGTTCTATTCTCTGCAGCTGAAAAACTTTAAACAGTTTGAGAAGACGCTGAAAAATACATCATAAATGGATTGTCCCTGAGGCAGTGTCCATTTTAATTAAGTGATTTGGGGGAGGGGGAGGCAACGAAAATCCTGTTTTGAACAAAAAATTTCAGCCAACTCCAATCTCCAGGGCATTTGGTTGCCTCGGTGAAATACATCCATGATAACAGCTCTGTCCCGGGAAAGGTCTAGAACACTAAAACCAGAGCAGCAGCAGCAGCATTAATAAGCATTGGCTGAGGCCTAAGACACAGGCCCTGGTAGCTACAGGTGCACAGTTAGTCACTGGGTCAGGTCTTTAATTGGCAGAAGAGCAGGGGCAGCAGGTACGATCAGCGGAGGAGCACTTTGCCTTCCCAAACCGTCAGCCTGGCCCCGCCCAGACTCCGCCCCCAGAATGCCCACTGTAGGTGCACTGAGGGCGGAGTGTTGCTGCCCCCTACTGCTTGACCTCCCTGAGCTCTGAGGCCAGAGAGGCTGCGGCTGTGTGGTGGGTGGGGGAGGAGGGGAAGGATTGACTCCCATAGGGATGGGGCCTTGCTAAAGGAGGCAGGGCTTGGGGCAAGGATGGGGACTTGCCTCTCCCTTCACTCACCACCCATGCAGAACAGCCTGCTCGTGCTTCCACTGACATCAATAACAAACATGCACCATCTGCAATAGGAGCAGGATTGGTCCCTGCACTGCTTCATATGGTCCCTCAAAGCAGGGCTGCAGTGCATTGGCTTTTCCTGTATCCACCTGGGCTGTACTTGCTTTGTCAGGTAAAGGATTTCCATTACCAAGGCTGCCCGTCTGGCATAGCCAAAGTCACTGGACACTCACCAGCTTATAAAGAAAAGAAAAAAAAATCAAACTATTTTACATCCTTGTCTAAGAAAGAGGTTTCTTACTCTTTCCTCAAGGGCAGCATTTGATCTTCCGTGGAACGAGAGGAAAAAATCCCATCAGACCAAGGCAAGAGTTAACAGTGCTATGCAAACAGCTCTAGGTTCCCCAGCCATTCGGTATCTGAACCACATGGCTTCAGAAGATGGTTTAATCGCTCAGTATCTGAAAGGTTTACAGACATCCAGTCGAAAACAGAGACAGGGCATAGCCCCTGAGGAACTCTCTTGTATCTGGCTTTCTTACCACTTTGTGTTGAAGAGATTTTTCAGAACACCAAAACAAAGGGAAGAAAAGTGTCAAAGAAACGGCAAAAAGATTCCAGCTCTCCAGGCAAAGAATCAAGACTGCTCCAGGGAAACTGATTCACCGAATAGCATTACCTTTAAGATGGAATTTTCAAAAACTGTTTCCAGCCTCAGCATGCAGGTAGCCCAACAGCACAAAGGAGGGATTCAGGATACTCACTACTGGCACCAAGAGCAGAATTTCCCGCTAGCCATGACGTAGGATTGGTCTCTGACCCTCTCTAGCTAGTCCCACAAAAATCAGGGTATCACCAGTGAAGCCAGTCAGGATTACTGACCATCATTAAACCAGAGCTTTGGGGGGGAAAAAAAAAAAAAAGAGAGAGCTGTGACTTTAAGGTGCCCCATTTCAGACATCCTGCACCTGATTTTCAGAAGTCCTGAGCAGCCCAACTTCAGTGCTCAGCGCTTCTGGGCGAAAAGAATCTGGCACCCAAGATTTACCAAACACACCCAAAGGCTACCAGCCCCTGTTCATCTGGGCCCCATTTGCTCACTGCGCTCATGTGCCTAGAATTGCAGGGGAGGGGGTGCTAATGTAACCGTAGCAGAGCTGTGATTGGATGCAGCTCTCACGCCCGGCTCTCACGGCCAATCAGCAAGCAGCCACCTTCATGTGCCCTTTATTTACATGCATGTCACTTCTGTAAGATGGGTAGGAAAACAACGCTGTAGACGGAAACTAGAGGAATCTGAACAGCCCACCCCAGACAACAGTAAACAAAATGTCTCATGGGATACCTATAGAATCCCAATGGGCCACTGGTTACCCACCCCTGAAGCAGGGCACGTGTAGCTACACACTGCAGTAAAAAGCAAGCTGTGTCCACACTGCAGGGGCATAGCTCTGCACACTAGTATCCAGCAAGAGGTGAAAATGCAGCGAAAGGGGTTCTGGCAGTAGGGGACTACCAGGGCTTTCCTACACTGTGTGAGTTTTTTCCCCACCGCCTCCCTTCCCAGCATCTTTCCCTGTGGCAGGGAAAGGTTCTGGCAACAGGGAAGAGGTGGGACTTGGCAGTACTAAAACCAGCAGCGTAGACTTGGGGGAAGGTCATCGGGCGTGTAGAGCACCATGTCAGGTACGTACCACAGGGTTCAGTGTGTCTTTGCTCTGCTTGGTTATTGCTCCAGCTTGTTGCATCAGATCTGAAGGAGATGTGCAGATCTTTGGGGCAGGAAATGTCTCTTCCAATGTGTTTGTTCCATGGGCCCTTAATGATTGTAGCGTCTGGGGAGAGCCCAGCAAATCTGCAAATATCCATTGTATATCCAAGGGTATTCACATCCGCTCTGTTTTGCAGCTATGGATGCAGGTGCAGATTCAGATTTCGTATTGAGAACCGTGCGAATTGGCAGCTATCTGTGGATGTGGATCTTGGCGGCTCATTTTTGCAGAGGAGGATACAAATTTTGTATCCACGCAGGGCTCTACCTCTGGGCATTAAGTTACTGGAGTCACGCCAGTCATGGATTGAGTTTTGGCCCTAAGAATAGAGCGGCCATGCACTAGTGCTCTCCAAGATTTCTACACCTGATGTAAGTTGGCTCAGAACGAAGCCTTGATTCTTCTGCAACACCTGGGTTAGGGCGAGATGCCCAGGTATGCTTCGTCTAAGGATGTGTGCGAATTTCGTTGAATAAGCTCAGACCAATCCCCATGCCTCAAGCAAAATTATCATATCTTGTGTTATTGGCCTCTCCAGTTCAGAAGCATGGTGACCGGACCTCTGATTCTAGTGAAAACTGGCACCATACATAAATGGCAAGCATCTCTTTCCAAGGATCAAACAACACTTGAGCCAATGCATTTTTACTGTACGCTAATTCTCCAAGCTGGCAAGCATTGCAGATGCGGTGATAGTTCAAGAAAATGGCATGCAATACAATGCACTTGGAATGCGAAATTATAATGCAGATTGCGCTGTAGTTTGGCTGGTGTCCACTTTACACACTCTGTGCAGCTAACAGTTCAAGGAAAATCAATTATTGTATCCTGCCTGTGTTTGCCAACACCTCCACCCAACAGGCAGAATATGCTGCTCTGAACTTCATGAGAGCTTCCCTCTGGCTGCTAAGGCCTTCTCTACTCTAGCTATTATTAGTCTCCATTTCAGCCACTGGCAGCCAGCAACTGACATAGCGTCACTAAGAAAAACCACTTCCTGTAGACAAGAAGAGATGCAATTTGGACCAGGTGTGCTTACCCTGCTTTCAAGCAACCCTCAACTAGTAAAAATTGTGGCTTTGCCCGTCTACTCTTGGGTTTTGCACTAATGCAGCAGTTTCACCAGGAAATGCTAGACACACATGGAAGTAGATGAAGTAAGATGGAGACCTAAAACATAAGCCAATGCAGCACAGTCCTGGCCTGAGGCCTAGCTAACAATGGACAAAACATGGCTAACAACGCAAAGCTAAGCTGTGAGCAAGAGGCAGGCCCCAGCTCAAAGAACTTGGCCCAAACAGGGCTGAGAGTACAAACGCTAATTGGCAATGGGCCCTGGTGTAGAACAGTAATTGGTGCTGATCATAAGTGGAAAGCACAAAGTATCACTAGCTCATTAGAAAAGGCCTTGGTTCTCACTCCTCCCAGGTTCAAGAAAAGGTCTAAAATGACAGCATGATGGATAGAGATGATCTAATCAAATCATGAAGTAGAGGGTGTTGGGTGGTATCTAAGTAGCATCAGAGGGTGGTAACCTGACAACGTCAGAGGATGGCAGGCTGGCAACGTTCGTAGTGAGGTGTGATTTGTTTGTACTTGTATATAAGGTGGTGTCTTGGGGGGACAGTGAAAATTTCCCACTGACTGAGTCATTCCATTGTGGCAAGTACAGGTGTGTAGTGGTTCAGTAGAGTCTACTGACAACCGTTACTGTACTTCGCTCTACAATAAACCTGGCCTGGCACCTTCGATCCTTATCTGGTTTGTGGTCTTTGGGGGCCCTCTCGGGGTCTGCTGTGGTCATTGGGCTCACATCATTGAGCATGCATGCAAGCAGCCTTCTGGTTACTATCATCGACAGAGCCAGAGACCTGTGAGGACACCCCGGCAGTAAATCCACCCACCTACAGTAGACAGTGGGGGAAGTCGGCTTTCCTACTGTTTGTGCTGTTCAGTCTGGGACCCTTCACGAGCTGTACAATGAATAACCCTCTTTGAGCTTGTCCCATTCTCAAACCGGACGGGGCTCTCACCAACATGACTGGCCAGAAAAATTCCATTTTGTGCAGACCAATGACGTTTCAAAAGTTGCTTTTGGGCCAAAGCATAGTGAGCACCAAGGCCTTCCAAAATATTCTGTGAAAAGTGAGAGGCACGTCTGCACCCCCCAAAAAGCCACTCCCCTGGGATGCAGGAAACCCACATGCAAATCCCTGCTCTGTTTTAGTCCATATCCCCTAATCACCACGCTATTGGGTAATCCATAGCAGGTCTGCTCTCACACCCTTACCCAGAAATTCCATCTGACATCTGGAGAAAGAGCCCACCCAAACTTTTTATCGAAACCTGTAACGTTTCTGCAAAACTTTTTATCGAAACCTGTAACGTTTCTGCAAAACTTTTTATCGAAACCTGTAATGTTCACGCAAACGGCACGTTTCGACAGGGGGAAAAAAGTTTTGACCACTTCTTCCTCCCGGCCCTTAGAGTGTGTTAAATAAGAGCCAGGGGCTGCTCAGATTTAAATCTGGCTGCCAATCTCTCCACCTGCAATAGGAGCCCCTGACAGGGTGCTCCGAAGGCTCTGTGGGGACATAGAGGAGACAATGCTGGCTGACATCACCTGAGGAGTTCTTCTGTGCCAGGGACTCTCACAGCAGGGAAACCGGCCTGTTTTACAGGCTGCGTAAGCCACTGGCGCTAGCGAAAAGGGGCCTCACTGAGAATCTGGCCCATTATGGTGACACTACAAGTCAGTGTCAATGTCTACGCTAGATTTCCCAGCTCTTCTTCCCATGCAAGTCAACCTCTTGAAGTTATTTTAAGCCTAGTTGCTTTGCATTTAACATTGTTCTACATTGATTTGCTCCATAATGAGGCTATAAAGAGAGCACATCAATCCAGATTAGGTTCAGTCTGGTTGCGGTACAGCTACTTACTCCAGGCTCGTGAATTCACCTCAGGCACTGATAGAACCACAACTAGGCGCACTCACAAAGAGGTGGGCCTATGCAAATCTATCAGACGAGCCTCCAAATTGGTCAAGATCTGCCAAAAGTTTATTCCACTCTGCAGGATGATGTGCATCAGCGTGGAGCCTTCTTTTCGTCTCCTATTGTTTTTTTTCCCCCTTTGAATCGCAAAACAGAAAGGGAGAGTAGCCTGGAAATAGATATTATCTGATTAATAAAAAGGCAAATTCAACTTAAGCTTCAAAGAGAGTTTCACCCTGTTTGTAACAGGGACGAGCGTCCTTCTGGCCATGTTGGGAGCTGCGAGTCCATTCCTGGCTCTGCTATGTGACCTTCAGCAAGTTGCTCCAATTCTCCATGCCACAGTTTTCCCCTCAGAGAGGTGAGAGTAATAATAATAATAATAATAATAGCGCTTTTCTTTGCTGTCCCTAGATACAAGGTATATGGCCCTAAGTTGGAGGAGATGTGATCGGATTTCAGCCGAGAAGATCAAGACCACGAGCAGTAGTCTGGACTAGCGTTGCACCATGGGATCGAGTCAGAGTCAAGGCCGCTGAGTCAACGCTAAGGAGGCGGCTACAGCAGAGTTAGTGGAACGGAGGCAGAGGACCAGGAGAGAGAGGTGACGTGTGCGAGCAGGGTGGGGCTAGAAACTATGAACCCGGCGTCAAGGGTGGGCAGCAGGGTCTGTATAAAGCAGCAAACCAGGCACCCAGCTAGTTGCCCAACCGCCAGGTGTTTTCCTTACGCCTTCAGCAGCAAGCTTGGGACAAGTGGAGAACCCTGTCGGCTCTGCCAGTCGGCATCTCTGTGGGCAGGACAGCCCGGGGTGTTAGACCCGGTGAGGCCCACAGGGCTGCTGATCCCGGCTTTGGCAGCCTCCCTTACAGTGATTGGACTGAATAACAAATCTGCTGGGCTAAATTCTCTCCTGACTGCCGGCATGCCACTGCCTCACAGGTGGGATTCGCTCCTCCTGAGGCGGGCGGGGTTTACACTCCACCAAGGGACAGCAGCTTCCGTAAAGGTCTCTGTAAGAACCACCCGCATGAAGGGAGATCACTGTGACTGTGCAAACTCTAGTTATGCCAATCCGCTATGGGGCTACTTCTGAGAGGAGGGGTATTAGCCGCTTTCTACAACCACATTCCTCTGCCTACTCCTTCTAGGGCAGGGTTGAGCAATAATTTTCACAGGGGGGCCTCTCTGAACTTTGGTAAGCCATCACGGGCTGGGTCTAGGTCCCTAGAAGGGGTAGGCCCAAGGCGAGAACGAGAGAGAGAGAGAGAGAGAGAGACTCTGTATGCATTGTGAGAGACAGACTTTGTGACACTGAGGGTGTGTGTAGACTACAGGGTTTTGTTGACAAAAGTGGACTTGTCGACAAAACTATACCTGTGTCTACACTGCCGCTGAGTTCTGTCGATGTAACATCGACAGAACTCAGCAGTTTTGTTGACGGCGGTAAACCTCATTCTACGAGGAATAACGCCTTTTGTCGACAGAGCTCTATCGACAGAAGGTGTTATTGCAGCTACACTGTCCTTTGCGTTTACACCAGTGTTTCCCAATTTTATTTGGCCACGGAACCCTTTTCAGCTTAAAAGAATTTCAAGGAACCCCTAAGGTTGCCAGGGTAAAATTTGTTAAGCAAATAAATAAATAAATAAATAAATAAAATAAAGACTCACCAGAATTGGTTGAGCCAAAAAAAAAAAAACCCTGCAAAATAGATTCTGTCTCTTTAAGAGGGGGTGGGGGAGTGCCGCATTCTCGCAGAACCCCTTCTTTTGTTTCGTGGAACCCTGGGGTTCCACAGAGCACCAATTGGGAAACACTGGTCTACAATGTCATGTCGACAAAGCGGCTTGCTTTGTTGACAGAACTGGATGTAGTCTAGACGCTCTTTGTTGACAGTATCTGTCCACAAATCTTCTCTCGACAAAATCCTGTAGTCTAGACAAGCCCTGACTGTGTATGTGTGTGGCACAGAGACTGGGAGAGAGTGTGTGTGGCACAGAGACTGGGAGAGAGTGTGTGTGGCACAGAGTAGGTGTGTGGCACAGACTGCATGTGTGGATGTGTGAAGAGACTGTGTATTCTGGCTGCTGCTGGGTAAGTTTCTGAGAGACACCATGAGCTGTCTCTTTAAGACAGGGAAAGCTGTTCTGCTCTGTCATCTCCCCTGCTCTGAAGAGATGGAGTACAGGGATAGAGGGACACCTTGATTTCATCACTCCCTTCCTGTTCCCCCCTCTGCAAAGCTAGTAGGAGGGTCCTGGGAGCAGCTGCAGAATGGAGTAAGGTGGAGGGAGGGGCAGCTGAACACATACTGCCGGCAGGCTCTGCTAATAAGCTTAGCAGGCCCGATAAAAAAATGCAGGATGGGCCGGACTTGGCCCGCTGGCCATACTTTGCCCACCCCTATCCTAGGGCCAGCCAGCTTGCTAGTGGCAAAGATCCTGATCTTCGGGTTATACCAGGGATAATTCTGGCCTTTTCTATGAGAAACACAAGGTCCAATCATGTGCCCGTTGAGGGCAAACCTTCCACTGATTTGCACGAGAATGAGATTAAACCCACAACGGCTGAGACAAAAACATGCCGACCACTCCTGGTTTTCCACCCGACATTCATATTCCTGTGAGGCATAGACATTACTACCTTATTGATTCATAAATGGCTCTTGCGACTCATTTTAAGAGCACCTCAGCAAAGGAGGAGATAAGGAAACATCTGAAATATTTAAAACCACCCACTGGGGCTCCATCTGTAATGTCACATTGCTCTAGAGCACAAATTTATTCTTCACACCGCAACCCCCCCCTCCCATGCCTTCATGGCCCAGAGTTAACCAACACAGCGGGATCTCCCAAGGAACGTCACTGTCGAGTCTCCAGGACGCTGACAGCTGGCCAGCATTCCAGCCACCAGCGAAATCAAAAGTAACCTACACCACACTTGTAGCCTGCCTCCAAACGGCCAGCATAAATGTGATGCATGTGTGTGAGAGTATCACTTTACTCTTAAGAATCTGTACCTATAAACAACCCTAAATGCAGTTCTGCTCAAGCCCCCTTTGTCCGGGTTTGTTCCTCAGAAGGTTTGAGGAAGTGCAACACACCCCACACTGAGAAGATGTGTAGCTTACACATTGATCATGTACCCATCTCCATAGGCCCGGAATCAGATGTCCAAAGACTGTGGAAACTGTGGCATGCAAAAGCTAAATAATCTGTTCAAACACAAACAAGCATGAGGAAGAGCCAAGACCATAACCAAACCATCTCTTTAACTCGTCCCCATTTTAGCAATCTTTTGGTTTTCGTAACCATCATGAGACACATCTTTTCCTCTTAATTCGCTCTCTCCGGGCTCCTATTTTTTAAGCTTGGTGTTACTTAACTCTCCAACGTGTTTTGAGACACAGTTTGCACGAAAGACAAACTATGCCGAGTAAAATTGAATCTTTTGTTTTAATTTGTTTCAGAGGCTAATTACCAGTTTTATTGGGTTTCCGAGCGTGAACATGTACTGCATTTTATATCTGGCACAGCTGCGTTGCAGAAAGTGGTCCTTGGAGTATAAGAACTTCTGCATTTTGTTTTTTAAAACAGTTGGGGAACAGGAGATAACAGATGATAGCTGCGCATTAAATAGGTTCCATCTTTCATGCTTATCTTTTCCTCAGTGTCAATATATAGATTTTTCTCGTAGGTTTTGCCACACAAGCTACACATCCTCAGACAAAGAGAATGAGAGGCAATAGTGACCCAAATCAGTAAATGACCGCTTCTGAGGATCTCTTAATATAGACACATTGGAGCATTATTCTTGAAGCAAGAGAGTTTCGAAATGATAAGACTGTTCAAATGCAGCTGTCTGAGAAGAGGCCCTGGCCTATTTCTGTTTTCTCCCAGGCAGTGCTTTTTTTGTGATGGTTCTGCCCGGTACACACTACCAGCACCTCCAGACGCAGTACCAGCACCTCCAGTTAGAGCTCAACAACTTTTCCCCTGGAATACCGGCACCTTTTTTCTTCCTTTTCTTTTTTTTTAAAGCATTCCTCCCAGGAGCGGAGTAAAGGCTAGTGATCGTAATCCTCCTACTACCCAAGAAATAGCCTATGGGAAAAAGAGAACTCCACTTTAGGTTACTGTAAAGATTTATCTTGTTTAGAAATGTTCGAGTAGCTCAGATCAGGGTTAAAATATGAGCAAATGCAGCTTGAAATTCAGAAACCACTTCAAGTCTGGGAGAATTAGGAGGCCACCTTTCTTGAGCAGCGAATGAACAAGGGGAAAAGTGATTTGTATGCAGCCCCCGTGAAAACAGGTAACACCGTTCCACTTTACCACCTGCATAACGATTAATCTGAGCCCTGCAGGAACGGTGTTGAAATGAACTACACTTAAAGAGGCATTGGCGGGATTAGAACGTCTTTGTTGTTTGTGTTAAACCAATATTTAATAATCCCTTTTTGTCATGGGGTCATGACAGATTAATTTGAAGAGTTCTGCAAAGGTATTCAGACGCATCTGAATGAATTCATGGGACAACTGCTTAACAGAAAGCCAGGGCCGCCCAGAGGATTCAGGGAGCCTGGGGCAAAGCAATTTCGGGGGCCTCTTCCTGGCACTCCCTGTCTCAGACATTCTCGTGGGGGCCCCTGCGGGGCCCGGGGCAAATTGTCCCACTTGCCCCTCTCTCTGGGCAGCCCTGCAGGAATAAAGTACCCACCAATAGCTGCAGAAGGTCTTTGGAGGCAGTGCATTGAAGAGCAATGGAACCTCTTGCAGAGATTGATCCAAAACCCACAAGAGCTAACGGAAAGTCTCCCGTTAACTTCATTGGATTTTAAAGAAGACTCTCTAACCCTGAAGTCTGAAAAACAGATCTGAAATTAGAAAGAATTAGTTACAAACTATTAATTATGTTCGGGGAGGGGAAGAATCCATTTTTAAAACGTATTCACAATTTTTTAAGATTCCCCAGCTTGACAAAAAAATTCAAAACCGAAAAAAAAAATGGTTTTCTGGTTTACGTTATTTCCACCCCGCTTCGTCCCCACTTTCAGTGGAAAAATGGAAAACCCTGGAAGGATGGGGGAGGAAATGGGGAGAGAAATGGAAATTATAAACTGATTTCGGGTTTGGGTTTTTTGGTTTTTTTTTTTTTTTTTGGAGGAATGGAAACATTGAAAAAGTCAATGAAAGTTTTCATTTTTGAAAAATAAAAATTGTGGGTCGAAAAAAAATCCTTTTCTTTTGCAGCTAGGCCTCTTCTTTCATATGCCTCACAAGTTGATATCTAAATCACTCAGCCCTCTGACTGCTCCTTCATCGAGGGTAGAAAGTGCAGCAGTCTGCCCTTTTATACTCTAATTCGGGGGTTCTCAAACTTGTGATAACACAACCCCCCTCTCAGTTGCTCGCGACCCCCCCGGGGGTCGAGACCCACAGTTTGAGAAATGCCTCTCTAATTGACTCCACCATATGGGAGGCCGTCTGCACCGCTGCCCTGCAGTGACACTAAGACGGGGCTCAGCCAAATTTCCATATTTTGGCAGCTGCTCTGCCATTCCAGTCAGCAGCCTGTTAAATCCAGCCCAGCCCAGGCTGCTAACAGGTGGAAGTAGGTTCTTCTGATATCCATCGGCATGCTTGCTTCCTTCCCCTAGCCCAGATCTTCTCCCATTCTGTGAGGACAGAGCCGTTGGCCCTAAGATGCCGCTGTTCACCCGAGATGGGTGCTTGGCCAACACCACCGGCTATCAGTTGCTACAACATGGCATTATAAAGTCAGTCGTGGCGAGTCAGCAGGAACTGTAGGTGGAGGCTGGCAGAACTACCTGCAGGAAGCGTAGGCGACTTATTTGCACACATTGGAACCATCGCCCGCTTTGTATGCCATGGGCTGTTTTCATGTGTCACCCCTCCCCCCCATGCCGGTTTAAGAGCCATGGCATCCCACCAAAATCTGGAGGGAGCCGTTCTGAGTCAACACACATAAATCAGAGGTGAATGTGCAGTTAAGGCAACTCCTAAGCATATGGGTGACTGGGTTCAGCTCCAAAAATTAAGGAAATGCACGTGCTGTTCTCTGCCCCAAGTGCCGCATAACATTCCGCTGGAGCGAACACCAGCACTAGAATGGCACGGCACTTGCCTCTCCTCCGTTGGTGGTTCCTGCTTGCTTCAGGATCCAAAGGCTACGTCTAAACTGCAGGCTTCTTTTGGAAGAAGCTTTTCTGGAAGAGATCTTCCAGAAAATCATTTTTCGAGAGAGAGTGTCCACACAGCAAAAGCACAACGAAAAAGCGATCTGCTTTTTCGAAAGAGAGCATCCAATCAATGCGGATGCTATCCTGCATTTCAGTTGTGGTTACTGGGGATGGAGTGACCACCAAGGCACCTGTGCTTTTTCCTGGAGGCCTCTTGCGAAAAAACCCTCTCTTCCCCATCCATACACGCATTTTTCCAAAAAAGCCTTTTTTGGGAAAAAGGCTTTCTCCTCATACAATGCAGTTTTCTGCTGTCAGAAAAACCCCTCCATTCTTTCAAATTTCTGTCGAAAGAACTCAATAGCAGTGTGGACATGAGTGTAGTCTTCCCAGAAAAATGAGCTCCTTGCCCACATCTGTCTAGGTCAGTGGTCCCCAACACCTTGCCCGCAGGCGCCATGGTGCCCGCCGGGCCATTTCTGTGCACCTGCCAAATGATCGGGGC
Source organism: Pelodiscus sinensis (assembly GCF_049634645.1). Taxonomy (NCBI): domain Eukaryota; kingdom Metazoa; phylum Chordata; order Testudines; family Trionychidae; genus Pelodiscus; species Pelodiscus sinensis. The sequence continues at coordinate 35,252,574 of NC_134726.1, forward strand.
CAGCCCCGCCCCCGGGCACGTGGTGCATAGGCGGTGCTGGACCCTGGGTGCACAGCTTACGGGTGGCCCCGCACCCGGGTGCACGGTGCAAGGGCTGTGCTGGCCCAAGCGCGCGGTGTGCACGTGTGCAGCTCCGCCCCCAGGCGCACAGTACATGGGCTGTGCCGACCCCGGGCGCGTGGCATACGGGCGTCCCCGCCCCTGGGCGCGCAGTGCAGGAGCAGCGCCGGCCCCAGGTGCGCAGTGTGTGGGTGATGCCGGCTCCTGGGCGTGTGGCACAGGAGTGGCGCCGGCCCCGGGAGTGCAGCACACGGGTGGCACTGGCACTGGGCGTGCAGCGTATGGATGGCCCCGCCCTCAGGCGCATGTGTAGTCCCACCCCTGGGTGCCCGGCACATGAGTGGCCCTGCCCCAGGGCGCCTGGCAGCCCCAAAAGGTTGGGGACCATTGGTCTAGGTGTATGGAGTTCTTGGGAGGCCAACAGTATCCACTGTTGGAACCTCCATCCCTAGAGGTTTTTAAATCCTGGTTTGACAAAACCCTGGCTGGGATGACTGTTGGTTATTAACCACCAACTGACTGGAGACGACTAAGCTCCGTTGGGGTGTAATTCATAACCACAGGAAACCTTTATTGGAGTTGGGCTCAAATTTCTTTGGCAAGCAGACCACCAGGGAATGAGTGCATGGTTCTGGCAAGCCACCACGCCCGGCCTCCCTTCCAGAACGCTTGTTCATATACTGGCCTTTCATTGCTCAGCAAGCAGAGGCCACTGATTTATTTTACAATAGGGGCACTTCTATCCCACTTTTCAACCATAGCTCTCAAAGCACTTTACCAAAGAAGGAATGATTGTACAGATGGGGAAACTGAGGCACAGAGCAGGAACGTGATTTGTCCCATGTTGGTGGCAGAGCAGAACTCAGGGCTCTAGCCATGGGGACATGTTGCCTCTCATCAGAGCTGGAAAAAGAAATGAGCATACCCTTTCAGCTTTCCTTTCAGTGCAGGTCTCACCTTGGAGCCAAATAATCCTGTATCTAATCCAGTGTTTCTCAACTTTTTATTTTTTATAAAGTACCCCTTTAAAAAAAAATACACACACACACACACACACACACACACACACACACAGTACCTACAGTTTTCAAACAATTTTTTTCTACCATTGTTGCAACACATTTGTTTAAATAACTTAATCGTCACTGGGCGGGCGATGAAATTTTTGGGTGTAAAAAGTACAAAAATAATAAAGCACTGTAAAACTTAAAACAACAATTCAGTTTTCTCCAACTTTCCATTGTGTTGACGTACCCCCCCAGACTTCTCTCGAGGGCCCCTAAGGGTGCACGGGGGTGTACCTGCACGCCCCAGGTAGGAGTGCCAGCAGGCCAGGCCACCCTTCTCCCTCCCAGCTTGTTACGGAAGCGCCCACACTGGCTGACTATCTCTCACGGCGGGGAAGGCACAGGCCAGTGGCTTCAGCCCACGTGGCGGCACTTCTCACCACTCTGGGGAGTGCTGGAAAAAGGCAGATAGGTAGGGGATGGAGCAAGGGGGGGCGGGGGGATGAAGCCAGTATCCCCCCTTCTTCCCTGGCCACACATCACTACTTGCCGAGAAGGTGATGGGGAAGCGGCCCAGGGAATGGGAGCAGTCAAAGGGAGTGAAGGAAAGCAGGAGATGGCTGTTGCCAGAGGGTCCCTGGGTCCCGCCCTTCCCCTTTGACCACACCATGCCACACTGGAGCATGGCCTATACAGACGGTGGCATCCCATGAGGCAGGGGGCTGGACTCTACGGCCCAGGGAGCATTGTCAGTCAGTAGGGAGAGCGGAGCGATGACGGGGGAGACACCAGCCAGAAGGTGGCGCACTCCAGAAAACTGAGCTACTTCCAGGTGTGACCAGCAGGAGGCGCGGCAGCAGTGAGATACACCCGCCACACTGACTTCTTCCTCTACTTTCTATATATGAATTATGAATCTTACTCAGAAGCATCCTCACCCTATTGCCACCGGAGACAGGCTGCCTGTCGAACCGGGCCATTGGCTTGTTCCAAGATGGCGGCGCCTTTCTCCCAATTAACTTCAGTCTTTCAAAACGCGTTGCAAATCCATGTTAAAAAGCCTCTGTCCTATTCTTGGATAAACTGACACCGTCTGGATTCTATAACCCAGGGCACTGAGACACAATTACACGGTGTCTAACAACAAGCTTTGCCCTCCCTTGTGAAGCTCATAAAATTACCAATTTCATGGTTGATTTTTCTCTTTGCTCTTCTCTGCCTCTACCGCGAGTGTTCCCCACCTGTTTCCATATTCTGGGCAGGAGAAGAGCATGCTGTGCCAGGGACTTTGAAATGGTCTCAAGCAATACAAGGTCTTTCTTCATTATGATGGAAATATCCATGCAGTTTGCTCCGCTCAGCACCCCCAGCCATTTCCTTTCAAGTGCACTGCAGAGCGCCTCGTGCCATTCAATCGCGCACACTGGCACTGGCAGATCCTACAGCGTCGGCCTTTTGGAGCATTGAGCTTCAGGCTGTGTGCACAGCAGTTCAAAGCCACCAAACGGTCCCTGCTGTCGTTCATTCCTTGCTTTTCATTGCGCCCTCCCCGCCTTGCAAAATTAACAGCTCAGTCACTTTCGGCAAGTTCTCCCCTCGTTCTTATGACACACATCCCAGGGCATCATGGTCTCTCAATTGCTGCTTCTATGCTCATTCTTGGCTTTTGTAATCTGTAAGAACTTTAGCCAGAAGGAAAGATGAGGCGGCCAAACTGACAGATAATGGAACGCCTTATGATCAGTGTTCCCTCTAATTTTTTTTCCAACCAGGTGTGGAATAAATTGCGTTGCATGAACCAAGGCATGTGCAGATGTGCACCACCAATAAAAACCCATGCTGCTGGCTATGAATGGCTGTGGGTGCTCTGCTAATCAGCTGCGTGGCATGTAAACCTCTCCTGGGTGGCCACCCAAGCTCACGCTAGCAGGGAACAAAGTTACGACTTCAGAATCCTGATAGCTTGTCCGGTTTGTCAGCAAGGTAGCCTGTACAACTCTCAAGGTCTGATCCGTATTGACACCAATGCCCCTTTACATGCCTCTGGCGATGTAAAAGTGCGCTGCAAGGGGCATAGGTCACATTTATCCCCAAATGAAGTGGCAGCCTGCTGGAGCAATCAAGTGGCCTCAGAATAAGTCAAGGCCAAGTGCACCTTCCAGGGGTTTTCCTGTGAATGCAAGCGAAAGGCTTCCCATCTCCGCTCGCTGTTTATTTATTTCATTGCTGTCTTACTCCACACTAACTGTTGGAAACACCAGCAGAGATCATCAGCCAGCACAGATTAAGAACATAAGAATGGCCATACTAGGTCAGACCAAAGGTCCATCCAGCCCAGTATCCTGCCTGCCGACAGTGGCCAATGCCAGGGGTCCCAGAGGTAGTGAAATGAACAGTGATTTCTCTCCTGCCATCCATCTCCACCCTCTCAAACAGAGGCTAGGGACACCATTCCTTAACCATCCTGGCTAATAGTCATTAATGGACTTGACCTCCATCCCTTTATCTAGCTCTTTTAAAAAGCCTGTTATAGTCCTAGTTTTCACAACCTCCTCAGGCAAGGAGTTCCACAGGTTGATTGTGCACTGTGTGAAGAAAAACTTCCTTTATTTGTTTTAACTTGTTAGCCATACATCTGGAGCATCACAGGTGTCACAGAGAGACTCATTAAGGAATGAATTCCATCCCACTAGTCACTACCAACTCCACGAATGGAAGCGAGAGGAGAATCAAAGTGCTAAGTGCTGCTGCGACAGAAACAGCATCGCATTTTAATAGAAAGCGCCAAGGACACCTCACCTGCCCGTGTTTCATTTCGCATCCCCTCTGCTCTGTGAATGAGATGTGAAAAAACACGGGCTCCATATCAAGCAAAAGTTTCAGATATTCATTGTGAGCCGCCAAGAATCTATTCAGAAGGAGAATGGGGAAGATCAATCATGCACAGATTTTCCCCCATGTCGGGCTAGTTTTTATTTAATGGCACAGTTCTCTAAGTCAGACATCTCAGGTGGCTTTGCTTTAAGGAAGCACAGCTTGATGTGGATAGCAACAAATCGGATCATCAAATGGAGTCTGGAAATTGACAAAGTGTTTATTTTCCTCACATGAGGAATTCTTATAAAGCTGTTGAAACGTTCCATTTAAAAGTCATTTACATGGCGATGCTCGGGGTATTGTCATAAATCAGGGGAAGCATCCTGAATGATTTCACAGGTCCTCCTGCCAAAAAAATCATCACAGGCTAGAATTGTCTCTCTGTGGCTTTATAAAAGAGCGCCAAATGTTAAGAATAGGGGGTAAATAGACCCAAAAAAGGTCTGGAAGTTTGGGGCCCAGGTCCTGAGAGTCATTTAAAAGGTATGTATGATGAGTGCCAAATCCCAACGGTGATGAATGCAAACTGGCCAAACCCAAATCCTCTAACTCCCATGAGTCATTCTATTGGTGTGAATGGGGCTACTCTCATGAGAAGGTGAACTGGATTCTGCCCAGCCTCAAATCCACCAGAGTATTAATTTAGTTGATAGTGGTAAGCCATAGAGTTATACCCCATTTCAGCGAGGCACAATATTCTCTGAAAACAATTAGTTCCATCACAATAGAGTATGGCAGAACAAGGAGTACTTCAAGTGCCTTACCAGAGAACTGCCTAAATGACGAACCTTCTCTGAGGTTTGAATAATTGTGATTCATTTGAGACCAGGGTAAAGGCTGTGATTTGCAAAGCTGCTTAGAAGGGGGTTGGAGGCCTAATTCTCAATGAAATGTAATATACCTCTCCAACTGAGCGGCCAAAAAAGCTTGGGGAAGTTTGGTAAAGCTTTGAACGCGAAGCACAAGCTTTTGGAAGGCTGCTCAACCCGCCAACAACTACGGGCTCCAATAAACCCAACAAAGCAACACCACAAGATGTTGCTTGACCTGGCAACTCTTATTTTTCTGACTAATGCTAATAGACCTAATGAGACAGCTCACCTTAATCAAAATGAGGCACTCGGACACAAAAGCACACAAGGAAGAGGTCTAAACTCTTTGCTGTAAGAGGCAATAGCTAACCTTACTGGCTAGTTAGCCTCATAAGGCATTGGTCATCAAGGGACAACTAAAAAGTGCATGAAAAACAGACAGGATCCAATCTATGACCGCATCAGGTTCAGGCCATACTCCATAGATCAAATACAAGTTGAACCTCTCTAGTCTGGCAGCACTGGGACCTGACCAACATCAAACCAGAGAATTTGCCAGACCGTGGGAGGTCAATATTATCTTCTACTGCTTGCTGGGCTCTTAGAAGACATTTAGGGGTAAAGTAGAGCTAAAGAACAGCACAAAACACAGAGAGCCAGGACTGGGGGCTATAAAAAAAAACTTTATGGGACTGCAGGAAACTTAGCCAGATGTCTATTTATCGTGGGTGTAGCCAACTCAAATAATTCCGGACCATGGATGTTGCTGAACCAAAGAATGCCAGACTAGAGAGGTTCAACCTGTATGCACTTTACTTACATTATAAGCTCTTTGGGGCATTGTTATTGTTCCTAGTCCAGAATCCCCGATTGTGGCCTCCTGATATTACCACAACATAATACCCAATAACTTCTGGAGTAATTCCAATCAGTAAGGTACTCCAGAGATGAATTTGGCCTTTAGAGTCATCCCCTTTGCTAATGCCTTCTCCCAGACATAAAGCAACTGGGTTTGTTAGCTTTTGTTTCACCAATATCTTATCTGTTTGGCATGATGTACTTACTTTCAGTATCATGAAATTGCTCTGCCTGCCAAGAATGAATGTTAGTGAAAGGAGGAATCAACATGATAAGAAGTTTCAAAGAGCTTTGCAGAGCTGGTTAGAGGGAATGAAGAAAGAGCAGCTCACAGAAACAAGACTATATTTACAGAACAATGGGGCTAAAATAGGTCTACAGACATAGTAGGACAATACAATATATAGCTCTCTTCAGGAATGCACCCGCTTTGAGCAATCAAAGCATCTGATTATACATTTCCATGGGTTTTAAAAGAAACCATTAAATGCCCACTCCCGTAAACACAAATCACATGCTGCATAGATGCGAGTTTTAAAAGTTACATTCAAATCCCTCCGTGGCCTCAAAGCAGACTCGTGCTTGCCTAGTGCAAAGAAAAAGAAGTGTGCTGTGGATGGCTCAGCTCGTTGTCTCCATTTTATTTAGAACAACCCGACAGAACAAAAAATAACGGGCTGCAGGAGCGGCGGAGAAAGATGCTGAAGTTTGTGTTTCGGTTCTTTGCCCGCACCACAAAGGCAGCGCTCAAACAACGGGATGGGTCTGTCTTCCATCAGCCAGAGCCAGGAAATGCAGGGTTAAGGCTGGCTTGAACGTGGTCCTTAAGTCACCCGGTGGAGCTATGCGTTCTTAAGACACCACATCCATTGCAATACCTCCAGCGTCAACGGGATGAGTTATGGTTTGCTATTTGCTCTCTTACACAAGATGAGATTCCAGAGGGGTTTTCCAAGGGCTCCTGTATTTCCCTACCTTTAACCCTTCCCCTCCTGTTAGGGCAACCCTATCTCCATTGAGGAAGGCTACGAACATTGCCATCAAATGAACAGCAGCAATCTATAGTTGGTAATATAGAAGTACTGCATGGTTCTACCCACCAGAAGCTCGGTCTACAGGACACACCCAGCTCCTGTTAGCTCAGAGGTTCCGTGATCTTGCGAGCCACAGTCTGACCTGACATTGGTGATGTTTTTTCTGGACAGTCTGACCTCCTGTGTAAATGTCTAGAGCCGTGGTCACCAACCGGTCGCTCGCGAGCTACTGGTCGATCTCAAGGCCTCGACCAGTCGCTCGCGAGGCGTCCTGTCAGCCCTGCCTCCATTTCCCTCCCACCCGCCAGAAGCCCCACTACTTACCTCGAGAGAAGACGGCGGTAGTGTCGGCTTCTGGCGCGCGGGGGTTTGGCCCCGGGGCTTCCCGGCGCGGGGAGGGGGTTGGCGCCAGGACAAGCGCCCGTGAGGCTTCCCTGCACGGGTGGGGGGGTCAGCCCCTTGGGCAGGCGCGCGCAAGGCTTTCCTGCACGAGGGGATTGGCCCCGGGGCAGGCGTGCGTGCGGTGCTTCCCTGCGTGGAGGAGGGAGTTGGCCCCGGGGCAGGCGCGCGCAGCTTCCCTGCGCGGGTGGGGGGTGCGGCCCCCTGGGCAGGTGTGCGCTGGTTTCCGGGGGGGGGGGGGAGAGGGAGGGGAATGCTGGGAGGAGGGAGTTGCAGGGGATTCTCTGCCTCCACTGGCATCCCACTCCCCTGTCCCCAACTACAGAATGCTGTCCCCATTCGCGTCCCCACTCCCCGAACTCTGTCCCCACTGGCACTCTGTCCCCTGCTGCAGAATCCTGTCCTCTGCCCTCCCAGCACCCTGTTCCCTCTCCCCTTCCCGCAGCCACAGTACTCTGTCCCCACAAAATGTATAATTACAAATGTTTCATTTTAGATTTAAATAGCATGAATAAAAAACAGACCATTTATTTCATAACTATAAACACGTGATTTTAATTGTATGTATCGCATAATTTAAAAATAAACTGTTTATCAGAGTGTGTAAGTAAGGGCTGGGGATAGCAAGTGATGGACAGGAGGAGAATAGAGAGAGCGGGGCTTCAAGGAAGGGGAGGGGCTTCAAAGAAGGGGAGGGGCTTCAAAGAAGAGCCTATGTAGATTAGTTTACTAGACATACCCAAATGAAGCGATTCATTTATTTATTATTTTATTTATTTATTATTATTAAATAATCGCCGCTTCATTTAAATTAAAATGGCTGCCGCACTGAGCCGATCAGCTGTTTGTTGGCTCAGCGCGCTAGTCTGGACGCTCCGCGGTCGACATCAAAGGCATTTGTCAACCGCCCCGGTAAGCCTCATCCCACAAGGCATAACGGGGTGGTCAACAAAGGGCTTTGACGTCGACCGCGGAATGTCCAGACTAGCACGCTGAGCCGACAAACAGCTGATTGGCTCAGTGCGGCAGCCATTTTAATTTAAATGAAGCGGCGATTATTTAAATCGCCGCTTCATTTGGGTATGTCTAGTAAACTAATGTACACGGCTCTGGCGACAGAGCCATGTAGTCTAGACATACCTAGAGACACCCTATTTAGAACTATACGGGCAGCTCTCAGAACGAAGTCATAAGGAACTGGCATCCGTATCTGCATTATTTTGCCTTCCTGTCCTGATGGAGGCTGGATCCTCCCTCCCTTACTCAACTGAGTAGCCCTTTGGCATGCGGTGAGACTGGTCTAATGAGGACACAGAAGGATCTCGTCTTACAATGACAAAAGAATGGTGTAATGCGAATCGGCGTGCATACAACTGTTCCTAGAAAAGTAATAGCGATAGCGATAATTTCTATAGTACTTCTATAAACGGTTCACCTATTGTTGGGTTTATTCCCTGGCCCATAACCTCTGTGTCTGCTTGTCCAGCTTCAGACAGAAAGATGCCCAAGTATAGACTGCCTGTCCCAGAGCTTGGAACACAGTGGATACTACTGGGAATAAATAATGTGACCACAGTTCTCTTTGCTCCCAGGGCTACAAAGTATTTTAAAATAGCTTCTAGAAAGCACAGGGAATTTGACAGAGCTAGCAAAATATAGAGTTGCATGGTGGTCCAGCGACTAGGGGCTCTGTTAGACGTCAGCCAACTCTGGTTCCAATCCCATGCGCTTAGGCAAGCTGTTGCTTCTCTCTGTATCTTTCTTTCCCTTTTATATCTCTCTTCTCCATGAAGAATGTCAGATCTCTGAGGCTGGGACTGTGTTATTATGTACCTTGACAATGCTGGGCACAACAGGGCTCTGGTCTGGGGTGAGGCCTTAGAAGACACTAATACTAATTAATAGTCATACTATGACAGGCTAATTGGTTCCATAATTGATTGTCAATACACATGAGAACCCATTCTGTGCAGCAAATCCCCTTACAATATGCATCTGGAAAAAAAAATACTCCTGTAGCAAGTGTGCTATTCATCTAAATAATAATCCCAAACATGGGGTGTACTAGCAACTCAGCAACGTCTGGGAAATTTCAATAAATGAATAATAAAATTACTGAACAATCATGATGCAAGCCATCATCTGAACTCAGTGAAGAAACGGATTTTCTCCCATCTGCACCGCATCGTACCTCCCCCAGGTCTGCAGGATATCATAAAATAGATCCACCCACTAGTCTTGTATTTCAAAGGTGTAGCGTGATGTGGGCACAGCGATATGCAGGACTCGAGTCTAATTTCACTTACACCACAGTAAATCAGGAGTGACTCTACTGAAGTGAATGGAGTTACACCAGTGTAAACAAGAAGAGAATCAAACCCAGAATTCAAGTGTGAAATTCCAGTCCCATTACAGGCAAGGGCAACATTTCTGTTGGCTTTAAAGGGATCAGGATTTCACTTTGACTTGCAAGTGACCAGTTCAAACCCGATCCCGGTTAGTTGTGACCAAAAGCGATTACTCAGAACGACTTAACAGCATCCAGGAAATGACCTGGTTTCTCACTTTAGTTCCGACAGGACAGGCAGGGCCCACACCACAAAAATACAAGAATCTCACAACAGGCCATGATCCTGGAGTCCTCATCACAGACACTAAGGAACTGGAATGGTTCCTAGTGTCCAAAGAGCCTTCTCTCACAGAGTAGACTTGAGGCTGGACTATGTGATAAAACTGGCGGTGTCTTCATAAGGGCAGTTAATCTAACACTTTCCATAGATTCTATATTCACCTAAAAAGAAACCTGATTCAGCACAGAGTGAGTTTTTACTGCAGCCTTAAGAACCATTAGGGAACAGAGGGTTATAATGGAATGGCTGAGAGACCCTTAGCTACAGTCTAACGATGCTAGATGGAGCTGCGCTAATAAACGTGTTTCCAGGGAAGGCCTCCGCTTGAAATGGCAAAACCAGTGTTCAACACCAGAGCAAAAGAGAAAAACGACACGAGTACATTGCAAACAAAAGGCCCTCTTGGCTTCATTTCTTCCGTGACTGGGTTTTGAGAGAGCCAAAATTGGAGCCTGCCTCACAAAGGAGAGACAAAGGCATTTCCAGCACTTTTATTACAGACCCTGGCATTTAACCAGCTCTCCTGGGAATGGATGGGAAATTCTGAATAGGCAAACAGACATAAAACTAAAGCTACCATTCCATGGTGTGCTTCTCCTAATTGCTAACCTTTCCCTGCATGTGACACTAACTCTGAGGCTGTTAAACAAGAAGAAAATTGCTATAGTCCTAAAAATACGGGAGAAGGGGGAGGGGGAGAAGAAGAAGGGATAATTTTTCCTGCAGTTGCTCAGTGTCACCGATGCCTCCAGGCTACAGAATTAAATAATCCTAATGAACAGATATGTGCCAATCTATCGAGTCCCCACTGACAGCACAGTTGATCTATCTTAAAAAAACAAAATTACAGTGTGCAATATACAGTCAGACACTCCAGACAAACATGCTTATAAGAGGTTGGCAAAGCACAATGTATTCAGGGCTAAATCCTGCTCATGCAGCCGTAGGCATGCGTCTTATTAAACTCTGTGGTAGCTAGGTGTCTGTAACCTAAGGAAGAATAGGGCCCTGGCTTTAATAAAGCAAAACTGCTCACTACATCCGTCCTAGAAGCTATACTTCAGGGTGAAATCCCAGCTCCACTGAAGTCAAGGACAAAACTCTCTGACTTCGGCGGGGCCGGGTTTTAACTCAAGGACTAGCAGCCGTAATTAAAAAGCAAACTAAGAAATGAAATTGTTGATAATCTCCTGTGCGCAGAGTGCTTTGACTTCTTTCGAAACCAAGAATGAGGTGCAAACAGCTCAGCCTGGTAGGTGGGACGGAATGGAAATATTAGTGCTGGTGCAAAACCCAACCTGTTGCAGCTTCTTTATTTTACAGCCTAGACCTTACCCATGGGAAGGGACACCCTCATTGAATTACCCTATTTATTTTGCTGGCAACACTGAGAGGACTTCGAGGGGATGGAAGAAGAAAATCATGGTAGAATCTAGGGCACATCTACACAGCAGTGTTATTTCAGGGTAACAGCTGTTATTTTGAATTAATTTCAAGCTGGAGGACTTCTTACTCCAACTCCTGTAACCCTTATTTCACGAGGAATGAGGGAAGTCGAAGGAAGAGCATTCCTCCTTCAACCTCCTGCTGCGTAGACAGCGCCAAAAGCTATGCAAATGATGTAGCTCAAGTTGCGTAGCTTAATTCAACTTTTGCCCTGCTATGTAGACACGCCCTAAGAGTTCAGCACAGTAGCTTCTCCGGAGCATCTGAGAGCAATGGGGTGGAGGATTGGAAGAATTTTCTGACTCTTGCTTATTTGTCACATTCATCAAACACCACTGCTGCTCAAAATTGTCCTCCTTCTGGAACCTGACAGATGTTGCAAACAACCATCAACCATAAAACTTGTGGTTTACTTTTCCTGCAGCAAAATGTGCCAGAACGTTCACTATTCAAGCAAACATGCGCCTCGTTTGTTCGGAACTGATGGAAAGAGTAGGCGAAACTTGCAAATATAACTTGTATTCCCCTTCTTTAAAAAAATCCAATATCATTTTTTTTGGATCACTTTCATCAGCACGGCTTCTGACTGAAATGATTAGACACTACTGGCTTTGTGAAAGCATACAATTTCCATCTGTTAAAAGGCAAATTAAATCTTGATTCTGTGCAGTTAGACTATTACCAAACCAGCCAGACTGGTACAGTACTCAAAACATATTTTATTAAGAAGGAAAAAGAGAAATTGTCTCCTACAGTTTACTTTTGTCAAATCTCCACTCAAGGAAGGCCAGTTCCGGAGTGACCCGTATAAAATTTCATGCAACAGGAGGCTCTGAATACTTGTGGAAGGCTGTACAGAGCTAATCAGCAAACAATTCACTTTCAATTTGTCTCTATGAAGGCTGAAGACTTCTAATTGCCGGTTCAGAAATACAGTATGTACCCTGATGATTTTAAGTTGTGCCAAGTGATTGCAAAATTAACTGTTAGAAGAGGCAGATAAATTCCCTTCCATCGCATGGAGCTAAATATTCACTTAAAAGTACAGAGAAATAGGACCTTACTTAAAAACATAGGGCTGCCGCTACAGCTGGATTAAAGGATTAGATGTCATGCCAGATGCTACCTTAAGAATTAAGGCAAAATCTGGACCAATGTTCTTTTAGAACATCTGTGTAAATAGAGCTAACATATTTTTACGCGAGTTTTAATGCTGGTGGCAAAGGTTTTTTGCTGCCTGGCTTGGAGGCACTCCTGGTTTGAATTGAGCTCTGGAATGTGCCACAACTTCACAGTGGAAGGGGGCGGAGGAAAGCATCATTCCCATTGATTTTAGTGATTTGCACCAATGTACGAAAAATGAATTGCAAGAGTCATAGTTATAATTCAGTAGAAAGCCAACAAGCGAGGGCACTGGAGATTAGGGATGTGAATGGTTAACCAGTTCACTGGTAAGCATCACCCTTACTGGATGATGTTTACCATTAAGGTTAACAGTCGGGGGTGGGAGAAGCCCTACACCAGCCATGGGCAAAGAGCTGGTCCAGGCCTCTGGGGTCAGGAGCGGCTCGAGGTGAGCTGCCGGCAACTGGCACCCTAGGTGAAATGCGCGATCGGCGCCCCCGCCTCCATAGCCCTCAACGGCATTGCGTCATCATTGGGCACCACGTTAAACACGGCACCCTAGGCAACTGCCATGGGCCGCCTGTCCAATGCAGGTGGAGGGCTGCTCCTGCCAGGCTGTGGCAGGTTGGGGGACTGGAGCGGCCCCTCCTGCCTGCTCCCTGTTTAATGAGTTTAAGCTTCTGTTAAAACCATTAACTCATTAAACGGGATTTTACATCCTTACTGGTGATAGGTTGCTGTGGATGCTCCTTGACTTGAAGTTGAATACAAGAGGACTGCTTCAGAGCTCACTCACTGCAGATAAAAGACAAATATAACACTAAGGATCACAGCGAAGTAACTCCAATGGGAGCGGTGAAGCAGGCTTAGTTTAGACAGCACATGCCCCCTGAAATATATAAGAATGAATATAAGATCCTGCTTCCAAAGAGGTCTAGTAGTATAGACCGCAACAGTGGAGAAATCAGAGAAGGTCCAGAGAAGAGCAACAAAAACGATGAAAGGCCTAGAGAACATGAGCTATGAGAGAAGAATGAAAGAATTGGGTTTGATTAGTTGAGAAAAGAGAAGACTGAGAGGGGACGTGACAGTTGTTTTCAGGTATCGAAAAGGGTGTCACAAGGAGGAAGGAGAAAAATTCTTCTCTTTGACCTCTCAGGATAAGACAAGAAGCAACGGGCTTAAATTGCAGCAAGGGAGGTTTAGGTTGGACATTAAGAAAAGCTTCCTACCTGTCATGGTGGTGAAACACTGGAATAAATTTGCCTAGGGAGGTTGTGGAATCTCCATCACTGGAGATATTTAAGAGCAGGTTAGATAGGCTTCTGTCAGAGATGACCTAGATGGTGTTTAGTCCTTCCGTGAGGGCAGGGGACTGGACTTGATGACGTCCCAAGATCCCTACCAGTTCTAGTGTTCTATGACTACTCCTAATTGACCTCGATAAGCATAGTTTTTGGACTTCTGCCTTTAAATAGAAAAATACAGAGTAAAATAGTGCAATAAGAGCTGCAACAATCTGTGTGTGGCTAGCTGACTGTTAATGATTCCTTAACTTCAATGACTATAACTTTAAAACTCATCCTCATTTCAAAAATTTCTCTGCAGCTCTTTCCAACTGAAAAAAAAAATCTTTAGGAAAAATTAAATTAACATTTGATGCTTGGGAAAAGATCTAACACCAATCTGGGACAGTACAGCATAAAATCCATTTGTAAAAAACAATATTTATACTTTAATTTCTTAAAGCATAACTACCACATGTAAAATATACACATGAAGTAGATATATGGGCCAACGCTCCCTGTAAGCAGAGTGCTTAGGTGGTCACTCAGGAGAGATTCAAATGGCGCTCAACTGATTAGCAGAGTGCCTATAGCCGCCCACAGTATGTGTTTCTATGGATGGTTCACATCTGCATATGCCTTGCAACTCTTCACAAAATGTATTCCACACATGAATGGAAAAAATTAGAGGGAATATTGCTATGGGCACAGAACCATGGATGGTATAAATCTGTGTAGTTCCATTGCCTGCATTGTGCAAATTTATATCACCTGAGGATTGGGCCCTTGGACGCAATAGAAAAAGCAAACATACCCATGTCTAGCATATGTGAGCCAGCTGTAAACAAACCTGACCGCATGTTTTGGTTCCTATCAAGCAGAAAATCCAAAGATTATTGCAAATCTTTAACAAGATCCTTTAGGGTTAGTTTTCTCCATAGGCTTACAAGTTGCCAGTTAAATTTTCAGGGGTTTTGTGATGTGAAATATTTCAGATGCACTGAAAAAAATAAGAACAAGTATGGGACAATTACAGTGAGGAGATTAGGAGTAACCTTGAAAAAAAGATACTGGAGTAACAATCAATTCTCTTTACAATGCCCTTTGGCAGATAATTTAGTAGAGAGCAAATTCAAAAACTCAGACAATAATGAAAAATACATGTAAAAGTTTCTATATAATGTCTCCGATGAGATCATATCAACTGTGAATATCGTGTGTGTGATGGTATAGTTTTAACTGTTGGGTGAACTGGTATTTTTGGAAATAGAGGTAACTAGATTACGGCCTGCTGGGGAAATATGTAGACATTTCCTGTGAACATTTCCCAAATGAATACTGATCAGCAGCACCTCTTGCAAACTGGGTTTAGGCTTTTACTGACCAAAGATGCATAATGTGGTGAGTGGTGATGAAATGAAACATCCACTAGGGACAGAGAAGAGGCTATTGTCAAGGTCATACAATTCACGATCATCTTCAACATAGGTGAGTAAATCAAGGAGTTTCTACCAGAAATTAATTTGGGCCCATATATTTGAAGAAAAACGTGACTTGTGTTATTAACGTTTATATTTAATACCAAAATCATGTTAGCGGCCTATTTTAATTTTCACGATTTATGTTTATTTTGTCACTTCGCTCCGCTTGGATAATGAAACTGACTTGTCTGTTTAACCTTTAATATAATAAATTTCACTTTCTTGTGCACCAGAACAAAACACTGCTATATCTAAGTCCACTATACACATATGGTCCAGAATACTCTGCTATCACAAAACTGACACCGAATTTCATTCTAGGCTGCAAAGCTATGATTCAGAATTTCAGCTTTCATGTTAAAAAAAAAAAAGTTTCTAGCTCTTATGAATGCAAATATCACCTCAAAATACAAGCCGAGTTTAAACTGATGTCCACGTGAGTCTGCAAAGAGCCTTTAACAAAAGGTGACTGAATAATGATTCAGCAATAGTCTCACAAGCCGTCAAACACAGAGATACACCTACATTTACATAACCCAGGATCCAGATTGGATTAAGACATGACGAGGCCCTAAAGTATGTCAAACATAAGAGGCCCCATAGCATTACCAAAAAAGTCTATTATTCTAACAGAAAGGACAATGAAAATAGAAACAATAAAGTTTTATATTTGCATATCTACCAGCACGTAGGCAAGGATACAACTAAAAACTAGTATCTTTTTATATAAAGGTCCCTCATAATCTGAGGTTCTAAGTGTAGTTAGGGTTGCCAGGACCCTAACTGTAGTTAGGACAGTCCGGTATTTTCGCTTCCTCTCTGGTAAAAAATTCAGAAAATACCGGACACCTAGAATGTCCAGTACTTTCTGATTTTTTTCCTGGCCAGAAGGCAAAAATCCCGGATACTACAGGGGAGCTGTCCAGCCTGGAACAGAAAGACAAGATGGCAGTCTGCTGCTGGCAGCCTGTTAGGGCCAACATGCCTCAAAAGCATTTCTTAAGGAGCCACGCTGGTTTTTTTTTTTTGCTCAACAACTTTGGTCTCCCCCCCCCAACAGAATTTTTTTTCCCGGTGGGTTTTTTTGGGCGGGAGTGGGAGGGTGTGTTAGGTATTTTTGGTTAAACCATCTGGCAACCCTAAGTATAGATTACTGAGTCTGTGCATAAATCTGGCACTGCCAGGATCACATTAGCTATTTTGGCCACAACGTCACACGGGCAGTGTGTGAATTATGCACCACAATCCTCAAATCTTTTCCAGAGCCACTGTTTCCTAAAATAGGGTCTGTAAGGATGGCCTATATCAGTGGTTCCCAACAGGAGGTCCATGAAAAAAATAAAAGATAAATAAAAATTATCTCAGAAAATAAGTTTTAAATAAATTGCAAAGTTACAATCTATTATTATTTTTACATTAAATATCTTCCAATGATGTTATTAATTGCTGTCCAAAAATCTGTGCTGTGGCACCTTTGTGTACGGAGACAATCGTGACGGTTAGAAGCATACAAACATTAGCCATACATCCCACATGGATCTGTGGCTCAAGTCAGGCTTGCTGAAGAGAAAGAAGACTATTGAGCAAAGTGAAGCACCCACAAGTGGAACGTCCAATCAAACAGACATAAGTAAATGAAAAGTGAGAAAATACTCGGCTGACTACTAGAATTGTGGCTAGAACTGGCTTTGATGGGGGGGATCTGTGGATGGTTTGGGGGTAACTGGGGATCCACACTAGTGAAAAGATTGGGAACCATTGGCCTATATTGTTTGTTCCCTGGGCTATGTTTATATTAGCCATATTAAAATGCACTTCTCTTTTATACTAAAATAACTTAATTGATTAGTTAGATACAGCCCATCCTTTCTTGATGTAAGATCAGTGAAATTAATTAATAAAAAACAGAGATGCATGTGGCCAACTTATTTTCAAAAGAGTAAATTACAAGGATATTCTTTTTTCCCCCCTTCCTCATTGGTGTTTTGTAATTGCTTGTAAACCAGTACAAGAT
The DNA here is from genome assembly GCF_049634645.1 of Pelodiscus sinensis. Taxonomy (NCBI): domain Eukaryota; kingdom Metazoa; phylum Chordata; order Testudines; family Trionychidae; genus Pelodiscus; species Pelodiscus sinensis. The sequence goes on from NC_134726.1 coordinate 35,269,603, forward strand.
TTCACTAAGGGTATGGTATCTGCAATTCTTGTTGAATTCAATAGGCACAGTGTATGCTCAACAGCTCTCATGGTTAGACCCTTCAATATTTTTGTTGTAATATGATGGGTTCCTCCAGTGCATGTTAAATATTTTATGTAAATTATATGCAAATATTTATACCAGGCAAAATCCAATTCAGGGATTCAGCAGAACGCCCACTGACTCATCATACGTTTGACTTAGCGAGAACAGACTAAAAGTGGAGTAAAGGTTTCATCAAGGCTGATGCAACGTTCTCTCAAAAGCAAACACACATGACTGAAGTTTGGGGTTAAACTCCTGACAATTCTCTCTTTTTGTGCCTCAACCAAAACATGACTGGATAGGCGAAGCCCTGAGGTCAGAACACAGGTAGATGGTTGTACAGCATAACCACCACTGTTCATAGTAACAGAGGGTATGTCTACCCTACAAAGTTAGTTCGAACTAATGGACGTTAGTTCGAACTAACTTTCATAGGCGCTACACTAGCGCTCCATTAGTTCGAATTTAATTCAAACTAACGGAGCGCTTAGTTCGAACTAGGTAATCCTCATTCCACGAGGATTAAACCTAGTTCGAACTTACTAGTTCGAATTAAGGGCTGTGTAGACCCTTAATTCAAACTAGTGGGAGGCTAGCCCTCCCCAGCTTTCCCTGGTGGCCACTCTGGCCAACACCAGGGAAACTCTATTGCCCCCCTCCCGGCCCCGGACCCCTTAAAGGGGCACGGGCTGGCTACGGTGCCCGTGCCAGGTGCAAGCCTGCCAGCACCCAGCCAGCAGACCCTGCACCTGGCACGGATCGAGCCACCCACCCGATGCCCCCCAGCCCTCCCCCTCTTCCCAGGACCAGGCTGGCGGCTCCCGGGAGCTTGCCCGGGACCGCAAGAGGCAGGCACCCGCCTGGGTTAGTGCGGACATCGTGGACCTCATCCACGACCTCCACACTAGGCACAGGAAAGTGGCCATCTAGGGCAGGAGAGCTGCCAGCCTGGCCACCCAGGAGCAGGTGTGCATGAAAATCAAGGTGGTCCACTGAGATCCCCGACCCTAAGCCCTGAGTTTACAATGGCCGTCCTGGGTCAGACCAAAGGTCCATCTAGCCCAGTAGCCTGTCTGCCGACAGCAGCCAACCCTAGGGACCTTGGAGGGGATGGACTGAAGACAGTGACCAAGCCATTTGTCTCGTGCCATCCCTCTCCAGCCTTCCACAAACCTTGGGCAGGGACACCACTCCTACCCCCTGGCTAATAGCACTCCATGGACCCAACCTCCATGACTTGATCTCACTTCCCTTTCAACTCTGTTCTAGTTCTAGCCTTCACAGCCTCCTGCAGCAAGGAGTTCCACAGGTTGACTCTTTGCTTTGTGAAGAACAACTTTCTGTTACTAGTTTGAAGCCTGCTACCCATTCCTTTCCTTTGGTGTCCTCTAGTCCTTCTTTTTGGGAACTAATGAAGAACTTTTCTGTATGCACCCTCTCCACCCAACCCCTGCTTTTAGAGACCTCTATCCTGTCCCCCCTCTGTCTCCTCTTTTCTAAGATGAAAAGTCCCAGTCTCTTTAGCCTCTCTTCATATGGGACCTGTTCCCAACCCCTGATCATTTTAGTTGCCCTCCCCTCTCCCAGCCTCTCTCTTCCCCTCTCCCACCTCCTTTTCCCAGTCTCCCCCAGTTTTGTTCAATAAAGACAGATTCCATTTTTGAACACAATTGTCCTTTATTTTGTACATCAAGAAAAGGGGCTAGGGAAGGCTAAGTGGAAGGAGGTGAGGGAGGAATGGGGTACGGGCCCCCGATGGGGAGGACTGGGCTGGCTCTGCGGGCTTCTGGGGGTGGAAGCTCTCCTGCAACCCCTCTCCCCAGATGGCAGCCTGCGGCAAGTGCAGCCGGTCTGATGGCCGAGTGCTGTGATGTGCCCAGTGTGGGTACTCCGGGCAATCCAAGCCAGGACTGCTTTGCAAGCGGGGCACCCCTGAGAACTGTCTGTCCGGGGTGGGGGTCGGGACCCTTTAAGCACAGCCCTCGGCTAGCCTGAGACAGCATCTCCACGCTCTAAGTCCTCCTCTGATGCCCTGCCGGCACTGCTTCCGGCCATCCGTAAGCCTGGTTCAGGGGCCACTTAATGTGGACATGCTAGTTCGAATTAGCAAAACGCTAATTCGAACTAGTTTTTTAATCTCGATCTGTTAGTTCGAATTAGCTTAGTTCGAAGTAACGTTGTAGTGTAGACGTACCCAGAGAGATAAGAAACTAAGAGGCACAAATCCAAGGTGCCTGTCCAAAAACACTCATGCATGTGGGCCTAGCAGCAAACTTCTCAAACAAACCCAAACAATCAGCTTCTGTTGGGAGCATGTTTCATTTGATGAAACGTGTTTCCCCCATCCCAAACGGATTGGGTTCTTAATTCCATCTCTCTTTCCCCACCTAAAATTCCACCATACCATGCTTCAGGCACTTTGGCTGGATGCTATCTGATCTGCCTCTCTCCTGCAGAGCTTTAGGAACAAGAATAGCATTGCAGTTTTTGGACCAGATCCTGCACTGCTTCTACTGGCAAGAGTGCCAATGGCCTGCCGGGGAGAAGGGGCTCAGGGAAGGCCACCCAGAGGGGCAGGGAAGGGGTATCTCATTTCGCAATTACAATTCTGGCAGGGAAATAGGGGGGCCATGCACTTTCCAAGCTGACCACAAGTCACCTGTGCCTGCTGGTGCTCTTTTTCAGGGCTTGACCCAAGTGTTTTGAGGGGAAAGCCAAGCGAGGTGTTCAGATACAAAGTTAGTGGGCCCATACAGCTACCATAAGCAGACAGGCAGATTAACCCAATGCCCCCTGAAATCCATTTGACTTCAATAGGCCTTAGATTACATTCTTAGTCAGAAAAGGGCAACAAAAATGAGTAGGGGGTGGGAACGGCTTCCATATGAGACTTTTCAGCTTAAAAATGAGGAGACTAAGGAGGGATATGATGATGGTCTATGAAAACATGACTGGTGTGGAGAAAGTGAATAAGGAAAAGTTATGTACTTGTTCCCATAACATAAGAAATAGGGGACACCAAATGAAATTAAGAGGCAGCAGGTTTAAAACAAACCAAAGGAAGTATTTCTTCATGCAACACATGAAGTCAACCCGTGGAACTCCTTGCCAGATGTTGTGAAGACCAGGGTTCAAAAAAAAGAACTAGATATATTCATGGAGGATAGGTCCATCAACAGCTATTGGCCAGGATGGGTAGGAATGGTGTCCCTAGCCTCTGTTTGCCAGAGGATAAGAATGGGTGACAGGAGATGAGGATTACTTGATAATTCCCTGTTCTGTTCATTCCTTCTGGGGCACCTGCCATTGGCCACTGTTGGAAGACAGGATCCTGAGTCAGACATTCATACAACCCAGTTTGGCCAGTCTCATGTTCTTCTTATGTTCCAATGAAGTCAAAAGGGGGATTGTCTCTGAATTACAGATGCAGAACTAAGCATTTACAGTAACTATTTAGTTGTGAAAAGTTGTTCTTGTCTCACCAGATCCATAGGAACCACAAAGCTGAAACCATTTTCTGCCCAGAAGCACAGCCAATGGTAGAGTAAGTTCTCTCTTCAGTTTCATACACAATAGTGATTGCCTTGAAGTCAGCATTCCACATTCCAAGTAAATTAAACTACTATCCATCAAATACATATTGACTGCAACGTAGCACCCGAAACTGGCCTATTACACGTTTGTTGGCCAAAGGCAGTCCTAATCCCAGAAACAATCAAAATCTACACTCAGAAATGGAGTGCAGATACCCACAGACAGATTTAAGGTGATACGGGATCAGCGCTAAACATCAACATCAAAAGGAAAACTCAGAACATTTCATTTATTCTATTGCCCATAAGTAAGAACCAGGAAGAAAAAAAAAAAACACCCTCCGCAAATACTCAAAAGCAAACTGAACCCTATACCATATAACATGCTACCATACACAAAGTTCTACCCACAGACCGCTATAAATAGTCCTGTGTAGGAGATCCACTACTGAGAGAAATAAGTAAGTTTGCTTCCAATTATATATTTTTTAAAAAGCAAAAACTAAGTAAATCAATAATGACAGAAGGGAAAAACCACTATAGACACGATAGTGAAGGATTACATTTAAACCAATGCTCAGATTCACAATAGCTATTTTCAGGCTTTTTATTGGGTTTATGCTATCATATAAAATACATTTCTTGTTGAAATACAGTTTGAAAGGTGACACTGGAGTTTTTTTTTATTTAAGGACTCTACTCCTATATTCAAAACATAACTTTCTAAACTACAGGACAAGAATGGTGTTATTAAGCAATTGCCTGACAAAGCAACCGTATAGGAACAGACTATCAATCAAACAAATCTAGCCGGTGAAACTTTAATTCACAGAGCACTTTGATTAAGTCTTATATATAGGAATAATACAGTTCATTTGCAGACCTTTTGCATTCCATAATTTTGTAAGGCTTTAAAGCACGTATTTAACGAACATTCAGACTTTTAGGAGAATCTTCATAGGGTCTTCCTAGCGGCTGTTTATTTGCAGAAACTAGAGAAACCACTGACAACCAACAAAACTAAAGGGGGAAAAAAAATCCACAAATGTGGCATCTATTAACTACATTCCACACCCTGTGAATTGCATCAAAATTGGGGTAAACATTTCTGGGGGGCACATGCCTCCTGCCAGACATGTTCAGAATGTCTGACCTTCAACCCCTGCAGTAACAGATCCCGAGCACACCTGTCTGACATGAAAACCATGCAGAATCTTTTTTTAGCTATTGGTAAGCCCTGTGGTAACCCCCTCTGCTTAAGCCACAGAAGCAAGCCATGCTTTTGACCCATACACTTAGGACTTACACCTGCTGTAGGTCATAGATGTGCTAGCCACAAATAGTTAGAGCTGTCGGGCTAGTCTCATAGCTAAATTGAGCTAGACTGACAAAGGTTTCAAGTCAGAAGCTGACCCACACTTTGGACCCATTAAACCTTCTTGATCTGCAGAAGCATTTGGTGTTTTCAGTACAGACCCCAATGTGTGCATAGAATACACTGTTGATTGCTGAACGCTCACTGGGTATTCATGGAAGGAGTTCCACTGAGTTCGGCAGGCACTATATTGGACCTTTTGAGAGGAAGTCAAGCCTGCACTGCAAGAACGCAAAGACCTGCTCTGCAATAAAAGAAGGTGGTTCATTTGCAGAACCCACACACTAAAACAGAGTCAATGCCTTCCGCTTAAAAAGAACAGCTTGGCGGGTGGCTGGATCCTTCCCAGCCCACTGGCACGCTGGTAAAATTCCTTTGTGGAGTTGTTCAGGAAGCCACACACAAGTCGCCAAGCTGCAGGCCTGGCCCAAGAACAGTTAGCAGAATGTATTCAGCGAAGGATAATGCAAACTACATACAAAGAGAGGATGGGGAGGTGCACCGCCTGCTTAGATAGGCCCATACATTCCCTATGTCATTAAATATTTAAAAATCAACGAGCAGATAATTGAGAAGGGAAAGGACTTCCCTTTGTTTTTTCTCCCTACACATAAATCACTGCCCAAGTCAGACTGAACAGAGAACTGCTTTTGCTTCAGGAAAAAGCATAACCTAATTATGAAAGGCACTCTTTTGCTTAAAGTGATCCAGCTTCCCAGATGATAAGGCATTTCCACAGAGCTATTCTCACTTTGCCATTACAAAAATGTAAAGATGTGCTGCTTCTTTTCATAAGAAAGGGAACTTTTAACGCAAAGCTTTCCAGTCCTGTGACTTATGGATCCATGCTCTGGTAGGCAGGGAGGGTCACACAAATTGCATAACTGGTTAGAAACCACCTCGGCGAACCTGACATTTCTTTCAAGCTCAGTTTTTTCCAAGACAGGTGTGAACTGCACGTTGGCCCTTATTCCTTTCCCCGTCCACTCCCCTCATCTGTCTAGCTGCTTTTTAAGTTTCACAAAAATGCTTTGGCTGCATTCCTTCCAAAGCTGCTTGACCTTCAGCTGAATGCGATTTGAAATGCATACAAGCCTCAGAGCTCAGTACGGTAATTTGGACTGAGCATTGTTTCATGGGCAATTGGAAGGTCTCTCTACTAACTTTTATGGTGCTTGACAAAAACCTAGCCAAATAGCTCCAGACACAGAGTCAATCAGGTTAGTCCTACCTCTATCTTTAAGGAAGTCACAATCAGTGTACAGAAAGAATCGGACAGTAATTACAAAGTGAAAACTACTGAAATTCCAATCTAGATTTATACTTGCTACTATAATTATACTTGTTACAAGCTGTGAACGCTGTTCTGTTAAAATACCCCCCCACTCAACTGCCAGTACCACTATAGCATAAAGCTTATATTGTTTTGATTAGATTTTGCCACATTAGTAACCAAACATAATTATCCATCTAAGTCTACTTATTTATGTCATACAGAGAACTCGGTAAGGGAATTTTGTTTCTTGTAAATACAATTGAAAGATCAGGGGGGAAAAAGTTGTAAAAAACCCCTCAAGCTCTATTGAAGAATCAAGTAGTGTAATGCTACACAATGGCTTGCATGCAATTACTGCTCCAAAGAAAACACTGTTACATATGATTCACTCCTCAGAAGGAAGATGTTGGCTGCTGCTGCTTCTTTTTTGTATAGCTCACAGTTAATGTCAAGACTATTTTTTGGATGTTGGCATTATCATTCTGATATGTAATATACAAGGATAAAAAATATTGATATTCCTTGAATCGGAAGAGAGGGCTTTTTCGCCTTCTCCCCATCAAATTGAAACATATTAACCTATTCAGGAGTGTATCGGGAAGGACAGCTCTTGACTCTCTGTATTGCTCGGATAGAAAAAAAAAGAAAAAAAGCTATTCTTGAACACTGGTTGTGTTAATTCTACACTTAAAAATGTATCATGTATATTTAATATTGAAGCAGCTACAATTATCAGTGAAAAGTGCCATTACTTGATTTTCACTTTTCTTCTCTATTCTATTTGAACAGCTACCGGGCCCAATTCTGCTCTCACTCCGGTTCCAATCAGGAGTAACCATATTTCAGATAATAGCTGGGGTAAAGCTAGTTTAAGAGAGAGGCAATTCCAGGCTATAAAGTTTGTGTATTCTCTCTTCAAGGATTTCTCTTAAGAATGGATTCCAGCAGCTTTCTGAAAAGGATTGTGTAATTCCTTCTAATGACGGCGTACAAATAGGTGCTGGTACGGAGAGAAAAAGTGATCTCAGTTGCACACCGGTTAACTAAAGTTAGATCAATAACCACCATATTAATAAATAATGCCTATAATAGCAATGGCAGGATACAAGCAGCAACCTACTGGCAGATATCAAGGAAATATAAGCATTAATTATCTGCACAATGTCAGTGCTACCTACATGACACATTTACATGTGCAGCAAAGCTAAAAGCTCAGTTCCTAAAGATCATCAAGGCGGATGAGCAACTCTGCTTTCACGTAAGACGTCTCTTGCATTTTCCTGAAATTCAGTGTTCTAATTGTCACAACTAAGAGCACATTGCTTAAAAAAAAATAAAACAATTGGGGAGGAGGGAAGGGAAATGGGCTCAGAAATGTGCAATGGGGAAGAGAACGGAAGTAAGGACTGTTGCACTTTCTCCATCCCCCGTTGTGAGACTATAATAAAGACTAAAAACCAAAACAGAAGCGTTCAGAACCCAGTCGGAAAAGGCAGGCAAGGAACTCAGCTTCTCAAACCAATTCTAATGTGGTTCATTTTCCAAGATAAAGTAACACATGGACTCTCAGGTCTCTTATAAACAGTTATTAAGGGGTTACTACTTGTCTCAAATTCCCCACAGCTTTTAACACAAATAAAGGGATGTCTTTAAACTTTACTCTTTCCTACCCCCCTGGACAAACAAGTAAAGTTGAAGGAATTCCGATTTTTTTGTTTCTTTGCAGGTCCCAAAATGAATTCGCTTTCTCTCTCTTTCTCCCCCTGCGAGGTTTGTTTTCTACGTGCATCCAGGAAAACAACATGAAGTGCACAAGGCCAGGTATGGTTTCTTTTGCCCTTTTTTCTTCGTGAATGGCACCAGGGCTTGATTGATTGATTTATGTTTGGCTAGAAGTACACGGTAACGCTTCCCGCACAGTAGCAGGGGCTGGGAGAACTTTCATCCACTCCCAGACCTATCAAACAGGACACACATTCTGATGCGGCTGGAGGACTTTGGATCCCAGGGCAGCCCGATAAATAATAAAAAATAAATAACAATAGAAACAATGCTAAAATCACACTGCTGATGAGAGCCACTGCTGCTCATCTTTCCCTGGGAGGCAGCAGCAAAGACCACCCATTCAGCACAAGGTATCTAACCCATTAGCTCCGAAAGGCACACCTCTAACTAACCACAGCTGTATTCAATTCTAGGTCAAAGAGGCTAGGAGCTGCTCCTTACACCAACTCCTCCTAGAAGTAGCCAGATCTCTTGCTCAAGGACTCACAAACCAACTGGCTTTCCAAGCTGCCCTAAAGTTAGATTCCTTTTAAAGCCTTCAGCCTGCCACCTTTGTCTGCCACAATCCTCCCTCGTGGCATGGACTTAACTAAGGTACTCCAAGCGTGGACCTGACCCATCCAAAGAAACAAACCAAATCAAACCGCCAGACAGGCCACTGCTAGGTCCTGGGCACAGATGGCCCTCAGGGGTGGAGGGCAGAGGGAACCAGCCAGCAGCACCGTGCAGCCCGGAGAGCCCGCGCCTCAGGGAAAGGATATGGGTTACAGACCAGTCTGAGGCACCAGCTGCGAGGCCGGGTGGTTTGCTTGAGGCAGAAGAAGACGGTGGGTGCCAGGGCCGGGTAAGGGACCTGTTCCTCCTCCTCCTGGGTTGGATCCCGGGCCGGGGAGCCTCCGGAGCCCAGGCTGCTCTGGATCGACTTGCAGGCACTGAGCACATCCTCATCCTCCCTGGGCTGGGCTGCCTGGCTGGGGAAGGAGGCGATGGGCACCCGGACTTCGTCGCTGGCCAGCGGCTGGAAGGGCTCTCTGCTCTCGCCATCAGTCATGATAGCAGCCGGGACCTGCAGGGCAGGGGGCAAGGTCACTTGGGCAACCTGGAGACCCCTGGGGGAAATACCAGGGAGCCCCATCCACCTGGGTGAGAGAAGGGAGGGGGGCAGGGAACCAAGCCCTGGCAAAGGGGGAGAGGGGGAGACAGATAATAGGAGAAGAGGGAGTAAAGAAAGAAGCTAGATGGGGGCTTCAGGGGGAAGCTACAGATTAGGCTGCCCCGGTGTCATCCTCTCCCCTGAGCTCCCCCAAACCAGCAGAAAAGGGGATAAGAGGGCTCCCTGACTGAACTCACCCCGGCAGGGGGGACTGGGGACCCCCTGGCTGTAACCGGTCGGGGGTGTGCCAGGGGCCAAAGCAGGGGGCGGCCTCTCAACCCCCCCAGCCAACTTTCCCAGGGTCCCCCCAAAGACACACCCAAGACGGGGGCTCAGCCCCCCCGCGCTGGCTGAGGGGGCTGGCAGGTGCCTGTCTGCGGGCGGGGGGCTGCCGGCTGCTTACCTCAGTGCCGCGGATGGCTGGCTTCCCAGCAGCATAGCCGGGACCTCCAGTTCACAGGAGAGCAGGCAGCAAGAGACTTCCCCGGACGCCGGCTGCAAGCAGCGGGGCTGCGCCCCGGGCGGGCGCCAGCCCCCCTGGTCGATCCCGCCGCCAAGGCGGGGCCCAGGCTCCGGGGTGGGGGCGTGGGGGGGGGGGCGCCTGGCAGCCCCGCAGCGAGGAGGGTGCAGGGGGGGGGTCTGACCCCCGCGCAGCAACAATCCCCGGGCGCGAGCCGCCGAGCCCCGCAGCTTTGCCAAGCGCCTCCCGTGCGCGCAGGAAACTTCGGCTGGAGCGGGGGAGGCGGAGGAGGAGGGCGGCCGGTGGGGAGGGGAGGGGAGGGGAGGGGAGAGGCGGCGGGGAGGGGGCCGGGATCCCGGCGGGGCGGGGAGCCGCGTCGCTTGCAGGGGCGCGCCGGGCAGGGGCGCAGCTGGAGAGGAGCGGGCAGCGCCGGGTCCCCGCCGGAGCCAATGGAGAGGGGCGGGGAAGGGGGGGGGGGAGGCTGCTTCAGGTGCAGCCGGCGGCTCCCCGCCCGCGTCTCCCCGCCTCCCTTTGTTCCCCGCTCGCCGCCACGCGTGCGGCCGCCGGGGCCCCCGCGCGTAAAGTTCCTCGCCGCGCGCGGAGCCCGCAGCGTGCGCCCGGGCAACTTTCGCCCTCCTGCATCGCGCGCCAACTTGCGCCCCCGGCGGGGGATGCCCGGGGCGGAACACGCGGAATCCCCTCCCCCCCCTCCAGTGTCTCCCGAGTCCTCAGGCCAGTTTTGCAGCCGTGTCCACCGGCTGACTCCGGATCGGAACCCTGACTGCCCATGGGCACCTGGGCCGGAGAGAGGAAAAGCTGGCCCGGGGCATGGCAAGTGGAGAGGCCGCAGCAGAGCTATAGAATTGTGAGCAGCGCTACTTTGCTTTTTGCAGCCCTGTGACTGGGGGGGCTGTCGGGATTATTATTTTTTTTAACTTGCCTGGCTTCATATCTGTGCCCCACAACCCCGCATCTTCTCCCCGAAGGAGGTCATTCGGTCACGCCGTGCGCCTGTGTTTCCAGAAGGATGGTTCCTGATTCATGTCATAGCTCAGGGATGCTTATAAAAAACCGTGAGGTTTGTATTTATTTAAAAACACACACACACACCCTGTAATTCGAATTGAGGCAAGGAATTCACAGCCCTTTGTTTTACAGCTCTCGTGGGAATTAATTCTGTAGCTGTTTTAAAAAATAAATACATAAACTGAAGTTGGAGGACGAGGCATTGTAATAAATTGCAGTGCTTTTAGCTAAGTAGCTAATCTTCTCCAGGGGCTTCGCTTTGAGGGATCAGAATAAACAGATATAAAGTTGTGAGAGGCGCTAACCCCTATATACTCCGCCTAGGAAGTTTTATTCTTTTGAGTGATTTCAAATGGCGTGAATCATCGGCAGGAAAAAGGGGTGGGGGAAGGGAAATAAAAAGATATTAGCCTGATCCCCTCCCCTCCTCTGGAATCTTTCAAAGGATGAGTTCATTATATACCACCACATTCAATTTGCAAATGCAGTTCCCTGTGCTATTCTTCCTGGCTAACAACTGGGGATTGATTGAAAGAGGAGGCCAAGGAGGCTTCAAAGCAGAAGGAGCCAACCTTAATGAACAGAGCAAGAGCTGGTTTTATACAGGCGCGTGCCCGCTTTCAAGGGCTGTTTTATTAGGTGTTTGCAGGATGTGATTAACAGCATGTGGTGACTTTATTATTGAGCAAACAATGCTCTGACAGAAAGGGCACCATCGGTAAAAACAAACATGAACTCTGCAAGAAAGAGATTGTATGCAGTTTCCCCACATTTTTTACAAGCTGATTAAGGCAAACAATGAACTGCCACCAAGAAGGGAAGAGTGGCAGTGGATTTGGGGACTGCTAGCCTAAACAAATCATTTTCCTGTTGTAAATCACCCTTTACGTTGGGCATGAAAATGGCCTTCACTGAAGCAAAAGAGGTTTATTAAAGGGGAAATATAGAGACACAAAGAGCAATCTAAAGGGAATGAGTAGCTCAAGCTATTGGTGATGGTCTCCCCAAATAAAATGTTTTTCATTTATATTGACATTGGAAAAGGTTGAGAAAAGGGCAACAAAAATGATTGGGGTTTGGAACTAGTTCCATAGGAAGAGAGATTTAAAAGACTGTGCCTTTTCAGCTTAGAAAAGAAGAGATGAGGGGGGATAGGATAGAGGTGTATAAGATCATGACTGGTGTGGAAAAAGAGAATAAGGAAAAATTATTCACTTGTCATAAGAACTAGGGGTCACCAAGGTAGCAGGTTTAAAACAAGTGAAGTTTTTCTTCACACAGTGCATGGTCAGCCTGTGGAACTCCTTGCCAGAGGAGGCTGTGAAGACCAGGACGTTAACAGGGTTCAAGAAAGAACTAGATATATGCATGGAGGTTAGGTTGATCAATGGCTGTTAGCCAGGATGGACAGGGATGGTGTGCCTAGCCCGTCAGAGGCTGGGAATGGGTGACAGGAGAGGGATCACTTGATGCGTCCCTGTTCTGTTCCTTCCCTCTGGGACACATGGGATTGGCCACAATCGGAAGACAGGACACTGGGCTAGATTGACCATACAGGGTAAGACCAAAGATCCCTGTTATGTTCCGTTCCACTGGCTTTTTAAAAAAGGGCGTCTTCTATAAAAGCAGGAATGCCAACTCCCAACAACTTACACAACCATCTTTAAAAGTACTCCCTGACCAGCTCTCCACAGAACAAACAGCATCCCCTGTCCTTTGCCAGGCATGGACTGATTGTCACAAGCCTTTATCAATCATTTCCATAGACAATGTGCCAAGTTGGACATGGTAAAGGTTTTATCACGTTGCCTTTATTGAGAGACTAACAAACTCTCTACACCAATGATGACATGCTATTTTGCACACCTGGAAGAGCTCAATAAGCCTTTTGAATAATGTGCTCAAACCTAGTCCAAAGGGGGTTTTTGTCTTTGACAAAAAGGGAGCAGGATTGGTACGAAAGTCTGTTGCTGATGAAAGATCTTTCGCTGTTGGTAACACAATGGTTTGTTTGCTCCCTCAGACTTTAAACCACACACGGTGGTGAGAAAGATGCAGCCTAATTTACTCCCAATTTACTCACCACTTTAACTCTTGATGACAATCAAAACACTCCAGCTTTACACCTGTGCCACTGAGAGCAGAAATTGGCTTCTGGTGTTTCATTAATGGCCTGCGAGGTTTATACCGATTGATGATGATAATTTAGGATACATGTGCATAGGACAGGCACTTAGCTTCCAACTTCACGGTCAAACTCAATGAGATGGGTAATGTCCTTAGCTGGTCTTAATAAAGTTACACACTGGCATTCATGCAAGTCGATTTCACTCTGTGTGCAGTGCAAAGTGGAGATTAGGAACATTCACAGTACAATGTCCAGTGCGCACAAACTCCCATGCAAAAGCAGCACTGTTCTGAGGGAGAGGTGGGGTGGATTTTGTCCTTTCTGGTGTGTGAAATGCATGAATGTCCAGAAAACAGTGGCACCCAGCTCCACCATGTGGGAAAAAAAAAATCTCAGGGGAACAAAGCAGTCAGCACTTGAAACAGCTGTCAGCACAAATGGTGGGTTAGATTACATTACAAATGTTTTTGATTTAATGAACACAAGCAATGTATCAAACCTTTTAATTTAAGTGTTAATTTAAAAAAAAAAGAGAGAGATTGAAGCAAAAAATCAAGTCAAAAGAGAACTTGAATAAAATAGGAAAATCATTAAAAGTCAGGAAAAAAGGCATGGACAGGCGATAGCTGGTCTATTCCCATCACAGTAAAAAGCCCTCAGACAAAAATCAACATTGCGATGGCCACACAAAAATGACCTTTTAGTAGAGGCCACACGAGTAGAATCTGCTGATGGAGATTAGCAAGAGAAGGCGAAACCCAACCTGACTGTTCTTCGCATTTATTGGGGGGATGAGTGTGGGGCCTTAAATTCATACAAAAAACACAAACAAGGCCAGACTCGTTAGCAGCCACATAAAGGCCTGATCATGGACATTCTTCAGCAAAAGCTTAGACCTCTGTGGAAGCAGATACCACAACGGCGACTGACCGCAGAGCTGAGGTGATTTCACAGGAAATAAGGAAAAAGGCCGTTGGGAGAACGTCATTTACCAAGGAAGCAGAATTCTGAAGTGTCAGCGTAACGCGGTGCAGGCCAATATTTGGGATTTATGCATCTCCTCATTCAGTTGTCATAATCCTAACGCTCATGCCTATTACCATGCATCTTTCCCAGCCTTTCGGAGCTGGCATGTCACCAAGGCAGGCCGGGGAAGTGCCTCTGCTTAGAGGCAAGAGAGCAATGAGTGTTGGGTTTACGCTTGGTAAATCTCCGCAAGCTCCCAGTGGTCCCAGGAGGGCTGTCTGACTCTGACAGGCTTGGCTCAGCCAGCCTCCCCCATGTCCAAGCCAGGTTGCTTCCAACCCAAGGCCCTGCTGTTGAGGCCATCTCAGGCCTAGCAGGGCACAGAGCTGGACCCATTACCACAGGGGGGGCTAGATGCAGACTGGCCACAGCCAGCCTAAGCCGGCCCCATGCGCCCCAGTTCAGGCCTCATTGGCCCAATGTAACCCCGCCCCCTGCTCATTCTGCACCCTGCCTCACGGGCCGGACCACACTGACGTCAAACCGTCCTCCGTCTCGGGACTTACCTTTTATTGGTTGCTGGTGGGAAAGGGCAGTGCCTGTTGAGACGCCTAAACTATAAATAGTGGTGGCTGCAGCCCCTACTCCCTTTTCCTCTGTGGCTCGGTATGGGAGGCGAGCGTGGCAGAGGTTGTGCCCCAGTCCTCTTTGGTTGCTGGGGTGGGTCATGCCCTTGGCTCCCATGTGGTGGAAGCACCAGTCCCATATCCCGTACTGGCCACACACACACCTTGCCAAGACCCCAGCCAGCTCCTGTGCCCTCCCTCCTGGCCAGACCCTCCAGTCTGCCTCTGCACCTAGCAGGCCAAGGTGGTGGTGGTGGTGGGGGGGGGGGGGGGAGAATGGCTCTCCACCTCCCCCCCCCCCCCCAGAAGAGGTGGGTCATTCATAGCACTGCCTGGGCTGCAGCGTCACTTCCCATCAGCCGTGTCTCGGAGCTGGAGCTGGTGCCAGGCGGAGGAGCACCCCAGAGCAAGCTCCCCGCCACATGGCCCGCCCTGGCTGCAGCTCCAGCCCCGGGGAATGGGGGAGGAGCATGGACTGCACCACGGCCAGGGTAGGCTGCGTGACATGTGCTCCTGCCCTGGCTGTAGCTCCAGCCCTGGGGAAGCTGGTGGTGTCGGGTGGGCCGTGTGCAGGCGCTTTGCTCTGTGTACTGGAGCCGGGGCCAGCTAGGCCCCAGTCAGGCAGCGGCCTGGGGCAGCCCCATCTGGCTGCAGGCAGGGCTGGTAGTGCCCCTCCCCAGGGCGGCACAGGTAGAAGAGGAGGCCACAATCCTGCTGCAGCAATCCTGGCCCAGTCCCTCACACAGCCACTGCTGCCTGGGTGCAGCAGTCAGCCACGCCTAGGTAAGGTAATCCAGGCCAGGGCCCCCTCCCCCTCCACATACTGTACTTCCCAGCACCCTGCCCTGCCTCCTGCACCTCCCACACCCCCAACCCCCTGCCCTGAGCCCCCTCATACACCCAACCCTGATTCCTACACCCTCCATCCCCAGCCCCCGCCATAAGATTGACAGAAGACAGACTGAAGGTGCACATGAAGCTGGATTCAACCAGTTATGACGTACACGTCAAAGAAATGCAAAAAGATGCCACAGCCGAAATCCCATGAAATAAAGTCTGCGAGTACAACGTTTCATTTCTGCTATTAGTCATCACCCTGTCAATTAGCAATAGCATTAAGTTGTAAACTTTCCGTTGTGCAAACAGGCATTCTTACACCGTTCATTGCCGACCCCTGGGCGAGAAGCAGCTCAGCTGGGGGCGTGGCGGGCGGCGGGGAGAACTGGCACCGTGGTTTGGAAGCTGATTTGCAATGGCCAAGCCCCCATCCCTCTCTGCCTGCAACTACATCCAGCACGTTAGCCCCCTCCCTTGCCATATAGTGTAGTTATTTGGGATTAACACGCGTAGTATTGTCCCCCTTTTAAAGATAAGGATAGGGTAGAATTTTAGAACAGAATTGTTAGTTGTCTCTGGGCATATTTTGCTTTTCTGCTTTGACCTTGTCCAGCACTTTTTATCCAAGGCTATTAAACATCCTCTGGGCATCACAACAACCCTGCAGATTTTAAAGAAAGCAGAAATGTATCCAGACGGATAGGCTAAGGCTCAAATGGCTCCATTACAATAATTTAAATCAGAACTAATACCGTGATCAGATAAAACTCAAGCTGACTTCCCTAAGGTCTTACAGCAAGCTGAGAACTGGGCCCAGCCGTTCTCAGTTACCTGCTCCTACCACTAGACCACATGTCCTCTGTAGTTATGAAAGTTGTATTTTCTTATGTCCACAAAATATGCTGGGTGCCAGTAGATTGGTTCTCTCCCATGAAATCCAGACAGCAAATCAAGCAATGTAGTGGAGTTTACGCCTCTTTTGTTTGAACGCACGAGTTCTGACAACCTCTTCTCACAGAGTTGGAAGGGTTGGTACAAAATATCTGAAGAAACACAGCTCTGCATCTGATGCCAAAATGAAATTAGGTCATTCCCATACTTTGAAAGATTCGCTATATTTTTATGCCCATTGAGCAGGCATTATAGATAGGCAGTCCGAAGGCCTTGAGTGCTTTATGTAATATTAGTTTTACTGGATCTAATTCTAGCTAACCCAAATCTGTGTTTTTCTGATTGCAGAAAAGCCTTCAAACAAGGGACAATCTAGCTAATAGTGCTTGCATAAATCATTCTCAAAATAATGAGTATCTGTAGAATGAATTCATTTAGCTAAATAGATGGAGGACCACTTAAAAGTTATTTGGAAAGATGAACAAAAGAGAAGGGAAATGAAAACCAGAATACTCTGATGAGAGAAGGGAAAATTCTATTAGAAACAATGAATTTGTAATAAATTCAAAATGTTGAGCGGATTTTTTTTTAAAAAAAAAGGAAGGTTGGCAACGGGATGATTTGGCTGCTCTGGTGCTAAAATGTATTTTAATTAAACATCACAAGATGTTAAATGCATTTAAAAATAGATAGATAAATAGGTGCCTGGAAGAAGTTAGATTTTACGGCTCTGATATTCATTTTTCAGGTTCAACACTAATCTGCCATTTCTTCTGTAAGAAAAAAAAATCTCTCTCCTCAAGGTATTTCTTCTATTTCATTAAACGTATTATCTGTACCTTCAAGAAAAACCTATCTATTGCTTCAATAAGTTAAAGTGCATATATCCACTGGCATAACAAGAGGGCAAATTTTGTTCTCATTCAGGCTCTGCTCTTTCTCCCTTTGAAATCAATAACAAACTACCCAGTGACTTTAACAAGCGCAGAACTTTTCCACTGATTTAGGTTCTGAACCTGTAAGACACCGAGCATGTCTCATGAGGTGTGCTCCTCTCGGATTCAAGGGCATTCAACATTTTAGTGTTGCTGGACATGAATATACTAATATTTAGCTCTTATGTAAAACGTTTGCTGAGTAGCTCTCAAAGCATTTTACAAAAGAGGCTAGCACCATTATCCCCACTTTACAAATGGGAAAACTGAGGCAGACAGCAGGGACGTGACTTACCCAATGGCACCCTGAAAGCCAGAGGCACAGTCAGGAATAGGACCATGATGTCCTAAGTCCCAGTTTAGTGCTCTATCCACTGGGCAAAACCACCTCTCCAATAGCTGCCCAATAGAGACGGACAAATTTTAATAGTGAAGCAATTCTTGAAAGGTTCCAAATGCCCTTTGCTTCCCAAATCCAGAATAACTCCTCTCAACACAGTAGAGTTATAGACTTCTGTATGTATAAAACCTTGGAGAATCTCACACTACTTTACAAACAGAGGCTAAAACTCTTCTCTCTAATCCCTAGAGTGTAGATTTCTTATCCAGACAGCAGATTTCTACAGAATACCCCACTCATTTTACGGGGAAGATTCTTAGCTGGTATAAATTGTTGTCGCTCTGTTGATTTGAATGGAGCTAAGCCAGTTTACACCAACCCTCCTATGTGGAACTTCCTTGAGTGACTGATGTGCACACAGATTAACTCATGTGCTGCAGTCTGCATTATGGTAAATAGCGATACAGGATAACTCACAGAATGTTGCTTCATAGATGTGTACAGGTAGCGCTTCATGGACTATAGAAAATATTCCCTATTCTGGTGAAGAACGTGATAGCTGTTCAATAACACACAGCAATGGCAAGCTGCACTGCACTTATGTAGACCTGCACTCTGCATTTTCACCTGTCTGCAGATTAGATTTTGACTGGTTTAGCTGATTGAACAAGAGCAAGTCCTGTGCCCACATGCAAATTGTCGGTGTGATGGATGGGAGGGGTACTACCCTTTTCTAGACAGCCCAGCATTCAGTAATTAAAGGGTTAAAACCAGAACCGTGGGAATCCAGGAAGGGCTGGCACGGAGCCAGGATAGCCAATGGGAAGAGAGTGGAAGAAGTCTGAAATGCAACAAGGCAGTTTTCCCTTTGTATGTGAAGTTGGAGCAATAGCTGGGGAGAGAGAGAGATGGACTGAACCAGGAATAAAGGCTTGGATTGTTTTTAGTGATAGCTATGCCTAAGGAAAGAATGAAACAAACTACAGGACTATGTAGCACTTTAAAGACTAACAAGATGGTTTATTAGATGATGAGCTTTCGTGGGCCAAACCTGTATTTTGTTTCAGCTACACCAGACTAACACGGCTACATTTCTACCACTAAGGAAAGATTAAACCTTGGAATAAAGGATATGTAAGTGAACAGAGAATGCTTAGTTAGATACAATCCATTTATTTTCATTGTTTTTAGTTCAGTTAAACTCTTCTGTGCTAAACCCCCGACCTCCTGTACACTGTAACTGAACTGAGTTCCAAGGAAGCAATTCTCTGTGCTTTACATTTTTTTTCTTGTTGTTGCTCTGTGACACCTACCAACCGAGTATGCTTTACCAAGGCTGGTCATCTGAAGAAGTGGGCTATGCCCACGAAAGTTCATGATCCCACCTACATGTTTTGTTAGTCTTTAAAGTGCTATCAGACTATTGCTTTTTAAGTTGTTCTTGGTTTTGTTAATTTTTAAGACTATAATCTATTCTTGTGTCCTTAAAAACAAACAAACAAAAACCCCAGAACAAGGAGGTTTTGTGTGCATGTGCCTGAGACTGAAGGTCTGCCATTAAGAAATTATGGATTGTTTTCAAGCTCTCTCCTAAGGGAGGGTTAAAGAGCTTGGGGTTATTCCACAGGGAGACGTTCCCAAGGGGTTTTTCCTGGCCTCAAGGGGTTTTTGCATTTGGGTGGTGGCAGCCATACTACCTAACGACAGGGAGTCTTTGACCTTGGGGAGTTTTTTTAAACAAAAGCCTTTAGCGGCAAGGTATTTTAAAGTCTCATGCGGGCCTCCACCTTCTGCACTTGACGTGCCAGAGTGGGGAACTGCCTTGACAGTCAGGATAGTTGCCCCCCCCCATGCAACTATCCTGCAATTGGATTAATCCAATGGGTGTGACATTAATGCGGGTGTGGAGAGGCTGGGGGAGGGGGGGAGTGTTCCCTCTAAGAGTTTCCTCCCACCAGCAGAATGAATTTTGTGTTGTGCACCAGTACCGAATTCATGTGGCTTGTTTGGATGTGCCATTGTGGCACCCAAGTTATTAATAAATATCTATCTTTCCCCTCTGCTGCCATGTGTCCTCCCCTTGCTCCATCAACTCCCCTGGTGCCTGCTGCCCCCAACCCCTCACCCTCCTCTGCTGTCCTGACTCCTGCCCTTCGCCTTCCTGAGACCTGCCCCTCCTCCACCAGCCCTTCTCTCCCTCCTGTGCCCACTCCTCCAGTAGCCCCACTCTGATCATGAGAGCTACCCCTCCTCATCCCTTCTTCTAACACCTTCCTCACCCCTCTCCTCTAGTGCTGGTCCCTCCCCTGCAGGTGTCTGCCCTTCTGCTTCACCCCCAGAATCCCCTGGCACCTGCACCTTCCCTTACCCCTGCACCCTCCTGGTGCCTCCCCCTTCCCTCACTGCCCCTGCCACCTTTGCCCTTTTTTCCCTTATGCCCATCCCCTCACTACCTTATGCCCCCATTCCCCTCATGCCCCTGTGCCCTCACACATGACTTGCTCCAACCCCACCTTCCTCATGCCTACCCCTTCTGTCAAGCCTTCTCCCAGCACCTCCCCCCACATCCCCAATGTCCTTCCCCTCTCCTCTTCCAGCATCACCCTGTCCCCCCTCCCACTGACCCCTCCCCTCCTGCCCTTTTCCTCATTGTCTCCACTTCCCCCCTAGTATTTGTGTCTCCTCTACCATGTCCCTTTGGTGTCTTCCCCTTTCTTCCCCTCTCCCTTCCCCCTCCGTACAAGCCCCTTCCACCCCTTCCCCTTTCTTCCTCCTCCACCCTCCCCCACTGCAAAAGCTCCTTCCTCTCCCATCTCTTCCTCTTATTCCACCTCCCCTTACCTTCAGCTTCTGCTTTACAGCTTGCAGGGCTGAAGTCAGAGCCAGTCCAAGCTGAAGGGCCGGGAAGGGGCACCCCCGGGGTGCCGTATAGTGCTGCAGGGCGGGGCGCCGCGTGGTGCTGCCGAGACAGGCGGGCGCTCCCCCAGGTGCTTCAAGGGTGCTGTGCCATACTGCTGGGCCGGGCAGGGGTGCTCCTGAGCACCTCAGGGGTGCTGTGCGGTGCTGCTGTGCCATGCGGTGCTGCCGTGCCATGCGGTGCTGCCGGGCCGGGTGGGGCCCAGGGTGCAAAAATGGCTCAGGCTAGCCGGCCCGAGACATTAGGGTGTGCCTGGGCACACCCGGCACACCCCGTGCGCATGCCTATGCAGACCTTACAGACCAAACACTTGGCCATAACTCAAAATGTTCGTAAGTCAAACCTCATTGCTTTACATTGCAACCATGCTGTTTGTAAGCAGGAGGACCGCCTTTACAACCACTTAATGGGAGGTTTGGTCATAAATGCAAACAGTCATATATCAACCATTCATAAATCAGGGACCAGCTGTATATAAACAATACTACCTCTGTGAAGGATTTCTTGGTAGTCTGTGGCCAAATCCTTGGATAACGTTCCCAGTACAACTAACTAGACTGCTTGGTCTGAGGTGCTTTTGAACCTTGTGGTACCTGTGTATTCCCAGCATTTAGAGTAAAGATGATGACTTAGGTGACCGCTTGACCACTTTCACCAGTTTGTCCACCCTCTTGCATTGGAAGACTAAACGGTTTGGGGGACATCTAACAGATAATTTTGTGCAGGACTCCCATCAGTGTTAGTGGGTGTTGCATCAGGCCTACAAACATCTGTGTTGCAGAAGAAACAGGGTTTTCTTGTATTAATACTCCAAGAATAACTATTTCACTGGGTAAACTTAAAAAACAACAAATAGTCTGGTGGCACTTTAAAGACTAACAAAACATGTAGATGGTACCATGAGCTTTCCGACTTGCCCTGTCTTCTCACTCAATTATTCTCTCTCTCTTTGCTCTCCTTCCCTGTTCCCCTCCAGTCTTCCCTCCGTCTCTCGAATCTTTTCGCTCTCCTGCCACAGTTTAATATAACCTTTGTTTACTATCCTCTGACGGCACCTTCCCCCTTTTTTCCCTTCAACTTACTATTTTCAATGTTAACTTTCCCACAGGCACCTGCTGCTCTTTTAAATGTCTGTCCGGGAATCTGTGTAAACATATTGGGTGGTCCTGATGCTGTTTTGGTAGCTATCCATCATAACAACATGTATATGTCTACATCTCATTGGTACGAGAACACCTCATTCCCTTCCCTCACTGACAGTCGTTTTCGTGAGTAATTTTTTTCTGCCTCATTAACTTCCATATCAATCTTTGATGCCCTTATGGAGCAGCCTACAGATTTTCAGACTGCTCACAGTACTGGAATAAGAGCTCTGACTTCCGTAGGCGTTGGGTGTGAAATTCACACTAGCGGGGCAGAGACCATCTTGAAGTCCCACCTGAACCTCTAAAATAGGGCTTAAATGAGATCTAAGTGATGCCTGGGGTCAAATTTCACCATCTGAGTTTCCTAACCTGTGGAAGAGGCTCATTCTTCAGTAAGAGGCTTCTTCTAGCAATTTTTAAGAGCAAAGCCCAAACCATGACATTTTAATAGCTGGATCCCTCCTTCACCTAAAAAACCTGCTTCTACTCTTCTATTTCAGCATATAACACGTCACATACATCCTTCGGAATACGTGTATTTAAAGCCCACAAGTTTGGGGAAGGGATGAAAATTGCTTCACAGTTTTCTCCTTTCTTGAGTTCACTGACATAATTTATTTACTTTTCATATCATCTTTGGAATCACTAAATGTAAAAGTGTCCAGAATAAGTCATAAAATACGCTCAGCTCTCCATCTTATATATAACAGTTTTAGCAAGTACTGTAAATAAATTATTTTTTGTAATAAATGTTTGCTAAAAATTATTGCTGTGTGAATGTGATGCTCACCAAAATTATGAGGCAAGCAGAATGAAATCATCTGTTTACCCACAGTACAGGTACAGTCTGAGTAGTGAGAGTTTAGGCTTCCATGCTACTCTTTACGGTTCCCTAGTATGTATTATTGCAATGCCTAAAAACCCCAGACAGGGAGCAAGACTCTAGTCTCTATTATGTCAGGTGCCATACTGACAGCTTCTGCCCCAAAGACTCCATCTACACTGCAAGGTTTTTGGGCAAAAATGTGCAGCGTGTCCAAACCTCAGAATCGCTTCTGTGCAAGTAAATCAGCAGAACAGAGGGCTTTTTCCGGTGTAGGTAAACCTCCTTTTACACGGCATAACTCCTTTTTGCGCTAAAGCTGTAGCACAAAAAGGCATGTGTGGATGCTCCTCAGGGGTTTCTTGTGCAAATAGGGCCTATTTGAAAAAGCACAGGTGCTCTGATGGCCATTCTGTGAATGGCCAGCAGAGCTTTCTTGCGCAATAGTGTCCATGCAGCATGGCCACTCTCTTGTGCAAAAGGGCATCGTAAAAGCAATGCACTTTGAGGTGTGGATGTGCTTTTGCGCAAGAAGTTTTTGCACAAGAACTCTTCCGCAAAAGACTTCTTGTGCAAAAACCCTGCAGTGTAGACGTAGCCTAAGAGTTTACAGGCCTCCAGGGCTTCAGAAAGCCACCAGCTCTTTGATACTTTTGACAACGGCTGTCCAGGAATTTTCTGTCTGACAATAATTGGATGGAAACTGTCCTCTTCACAAAAATCCACATTTTCTGCAGAAAAATCTAAGTGATGGCTAACTGGCAGCACACAGAGGCTCTTGCCAATTTCAGTTTCAGCAGCCATGGGCTGGGGGTGGTGATGAGGAGGTTGAATGCAAGGGCACCTTGCCTTTGGCAGCCTATTTCCTAAGTGTCAGATTAGGATCTAAGACTACGGTCACGTCTTCACTACGCAGAAGATCGAAGCTGCTGCAGTCGATCTTCTGAGGTTTGATTTAGCAGGTCTAATATAGACTTGTTAAATCAAACTCAGAGGGCATCCCGATCGGCACCAGTACTCCTGCTCCTCAGGAGGAGTAAGGGAAGCCAATGAGAGTTAACACCCTTTGACCTCACACTGTGTGGATGGCGCAGAAACGCAATTTAAGATCCATCAATTCCAGCTGTGTCATTAACATAGCTGGAGTTGCATCTCTTAATTTGACCTTCCACTGTAGTGTAAACCAGGTCTAAAGATCTTTCTCGTCTACCCTGGGGTTGAGAGTAATGGCTGTGTGAATAGGGGCATGCACCAAAGTGTTGTGCTGTAACTGTCCTGTTTGGATGGTGTGGGTGAGCATTTAAAGCTCCTGAGTCTTTGAAAAGAACAACTTTCATGCAAACTTGTGGACCTTTATGTTTGCACCTTCAGCATCCACACGGGGGAGTTACAGTGCAACACTTTGGTGCACACTGCTGTTCACACCCATTTAGTCCGAACTGCAGGGCAATGTAGCTATGCCCTTAGGCTCTCTTGTCTGTACACAGGTCTATCACGCATTTGCAATGTGAAAAATTGACAGAAAGTGGTTTAGAAGTGTATCAAAACAGTCACTTAACATAGGCGCCCGGACCGCCAGACTCGGTCAGGGTCCCTGACAGCGTCCAGTACCAGATGCTCTTACTACATTTAAAAGGCAGAGCTGCAGCAGTCTGGCCCCAGTGCAAGCCGGGATTAAAACAGTCCCAGCTCATGCCGGATCCTGAATCTACTGCTCTGGCTCTGCAGTTTAAGTGTAGTATGAGCTAGGCACAAACACGGTATCGCGTACACGACGAGTCATGGACTTGATACTTAACTTCCTTAAGAAGAAAGCAGATGTGGGATACTCTGCCCCACTCCCCTCCCCCATCAAGATCACATCTCATCCTGATCACTAATAGTTAAAGACTGGCCGAAGTGGTTTATTATTCTTTCCACAACATGTGTTATAACTATTATCATTCTGGATATTTTTGATATCTATACACGCATCTAGTCCCTTTTGGAATCTTCCGTTCTTTACCTTGATAACTTCCAGTGTCAATGAGTTCCACAGTGCAATTTTGAGTTGGAGGGAAAGTATTTCCTTTTATTGATTCTTAATCTCCCAACTTGCAGTTTAATAGACTGTCCTGGGCAAGGTGCGGGGGTTGCTCCAGGCGCAAGGGGCCTTGGGAAGAAAAGAGAGTGGGGGGCTAGCCTCCTGCAGCCAACCTTTCATCACTGCCTGGCATATACTATCTGGGGTTCCCTCGTAGTGATCTGAAGTGCCCAGGGCATTTGCCCTTCCCCAGCCTCCAAGCAATTAATTGTTCTTGGGTTCTGAGTCAGAAGAACAGAAGCTTCTGATCAACTGTCTCTAGGCCATTCATTATGTTATATAAAATGTATCGTGTCCCCTTTTCTCTCTCTTTTCTAAAGGAAATTAGAAAACATAAAATAAAGAAGCAACTCGTGCAGAATTTTAAATCTAGCTGCATGTTAACACAGATTTCCCATTCTTGCTCAGCCCTTTTTAGGGAAGACATTATTGTAACTGATTTCATTCTCATTTGTGAACGCATTTCTGGTGCCACCCAGAGAATTCGAAATCACCGAGACAGAGAGCTGATGGTGCAACTCAGCGATATTTGCTGGATGCTCTGACCTTTGTTGTACCAAGAACAAAATCTTATGGGAAGAAGAAAAAAAAAAAATCTTTCAAAGAGCTGTTATTAGTTTCAACCAATTACCCAAGAAGATGATTTGAAAAGGAAGAGACTGGCTGGTTACATTAAATAATGTTTTGCTCAGGAAACAATTAATTGTGTGTGTGATCTCTGTGTTGCCGTTAGACACACACATCCACAGACAGGTAAGTAGTATATTAGACACTCTTAATGATGGTCAGGGCTGCTGACAGAATGGCCAGGTCGTTGGACAAGGCGGGAGTGACTCCGGGCTCCCAGAAGGAGCGGAGCCTTGGATGGAATGGGTGGGGTTGGGGCTAGCCTCCCCCAGTCCACCCATAATCACTGTCTGGTCTGCACCACCCGGTAAAGTTACAAACTAATACCGCGACCCCTCTGAGACTTTTTTCCATGCCTGTGGTGCTCTTTTGAGCAGTGTAATGTTCTGCTGATGGGGAGAGACTCTGGCATTTCCTTGTTGCTGGTGCCTTTTCCTGTTGCCTTCTCCTGCCAGAGCCTGTCATTTTCCAGCAAAATTGTGAGCACCTCCCTGCTGACAGAGCCTTTCGCCATAGCACATACTTACATGTGTAGTGCTAGTACTCTACATGCTGCCAAAAGTATAGACACAGTGTAAGTGACTTGGTCAAGGTTGCATATAGAATCTGTGGCAAAGCCAGGAATGGAATCCAGGTCTCCCATGTCACAATCCTTAATTACAAGCACAATCTTCCTCTCAATCCCCAGTGATGTATTTAGAGGGGAATCCAAGGAAAATGAACCTAGTGAAATTCATATTATCTTCTCCTTCCTTCAGCACAAGAATGTATTAAGCTAAAGCAAGCCTATTAAGAACATTTGGAAGCCACACGGAGTGGAGTGGCTGACTTTACAAGATGTACAGCAACATCTGCCTCAAAAAACCCCCTTGCATTACTTCAGAAAGCGAAAATAAATACCTTAGCATTTAAAAGGATTTTATTATTGAGAGACCAATACTTCATTCTATCAAAATCTTTTTATACAGTTGTAGCCAAATGAATAAATGTTTTAGCATTGTTAGAAACTGTCCTACCAGGCAGATAGCAATAATAGGAATCATTCTGACAGAACTGTGTTAGCCTCACTAAACACAAAGATGAAAGAACAATGGTTGTAAAACTAGCCCTCCAGGGGACTTATATATCCAGGGAAGAAGATGCCATAATTTGGGCCAGGAAGACTATAGGAATCAGTGACACTTATTCATCTTAATGTGTCTGGATGAAGAACCTGTATCTACCCAGAATTTGGACAAGCGCTAAACTGCTTTTTAGTGAACATCAAAATCCTGATATTTCTAAAGTAAGACAAGGGGCCCATGTGCATTTAAGAACATAAGAACGGCCATAGGGGTCAGATCAATGGCCCATCCAGCCCAGTATCGTGTCTGCCAACAATGGCCAATGCCAGGTGCCCCAGAGGGAGGGAATACAACAAGTACTCCTCACGTGATCCCTCCCCCGTCACTCACCTCCAGAGAAACAGAGTCTAGGGACACCATTCCTACCCATCCTGGCTAATAGCCATTGATGGACCATGAAACTATCTAGCTCTTTTTTGAACCCTGTTAAAGTCCTGGCCTTCTCAACATCCTCTGGCAAGGAGTTCCGCAGGTTGACTGTGCGCTGAGTGAGGAAACACTTCCTTTTGTTAGTTTTAAAGCTGCTGCCTATTTGTGCACCTACTTTTGCATATGCAATTCACAGAGCCTGCATGCAGCGAGAGAGCATTTTATTCATTTTCCAACACAAGTGGCTGAGAGGCAGGTGCAGAGACTTAAGACCTCGTTTAGGGCCAGATTCACCACCCTGGTGTCCTCTGAGAGCCACATGATGTGTGTTGCTTGTATCATGACAGGAATATAATGATATAGCAACATCTCAACACTTCCCTGAATCTCCTAATCCACGGACACAAAAGAGGGGATTTGTTTCAGTTTGGCTGGATTCCTATCCTCCCCAGTCTGCCCAGCCCTGTTAAATATCCTTAGTAAACGGAAACCCTCTAGAAAACGATCAAAAAGAGGCATCCTTGGTTGTGACAGCTGGCACAGAAGAACACTCACCCAGCGCAATCTCACTCTCGTCTAGTTCACATCCCAAGGGGATGAGGATGAAGAGCATCAAGGCAAAACAGTTGTCACGCTGGGCATTGCAAATCCAAAGGGAATCCTATTACTGAAACACCAGGAAAACTGCTCTCCAAACAAAGCACTGGGGGAAGGGCACAGACACAGGAAATTAGAATGTTTAACTACCGTGCCAGTTCCCAGGGTGCAGGCAGGACTATTGCACAGCTGTGTCTCCTTAGCGCTGCATCCTGCGATGGCACTAACATTGCCTTGCTGCTGAACAACCACTTCTTCTGGTTGTGACTGGCTCCCAGCTACACAGCCAGAGTGCTATTAGCTAGCCACTCAGACTACTTACAGGCCAACATCCACATGTTCTTAGTCCCAGCCATCGGCTCAGAAATCTGCATCTTGTGCTGCATAGTGCCCCAGTATAAGTGCATAACAAATCCATCATTCCAACAAGGGAAAATGATACATGCACCAGCCTTTTTATCCCAGATGGTGTTTCCTACAGACTCGAATCCAAACAGGGGTTTAGACAGAATGATGAGATACAATCTATATTTCTTTAGTTAATACACGTAAGTGGTTACAACTGGTAAGGCATGAAAGTCAGAATTGGACACAAAAGTAGTAACAGCGAAACATGCAAGCTAATAGCTAAATTACCAAGATAACTGAACAAGCAAAAGTTTTGTCTCACCATATGCTGTTGTCAGTTTCATAGATGGGTCCTCCTCCAACCTGGCACCATTCCCCCTTAGGTCTGTTCTTTGAGAACTGTTGATGTTATGAGCAGAAAGACGGGAAGGGAAGGTAGAGACCATTGTTTCTCATTCTTATACCCTCTCCTCTCCTTGATTATTATTTCCTACTGAGGTGCAGACAGTCTTTTGTCTACTTGAGGTTTGATACATTGCTGAGATTAAATTTAAATGTCTTGTTTACTCATTTCTAGTGCTGTCAAATGGTTGATCAAGCTGTTGATCACTCTTTAATCCCTACCTGAAGGTCTAGAATATCTATGTCTTTGAAAAACAGGTTTGGAATGTCCTTTCTAACTCTGGAACATGTAACAGCAATATAATGCAGCAAAACCTCATAACTTTACACACAGTGTTGATATACATATTTTACCAGGACAATAGTGGTCAGCAGATTATGAGTTTCCAAATGATACCTCACAAGACATTTTGTACAACATTTATCAGAGTTGTAAAAGCGGTAGTCATAATAGTATAGATCAGTGTTTCCCAATTGGTGCTCCGCGGAACCCCAGGGTTCTGCGAAGCAAAAGTAAGGGTTCCCCTCCCTCTTGCTTGACAAATTGCGCAGCAGGGGTTTTTTTTTTTTTTTTTGCTCAACAAATTTTACCCTGGCAACCCTAGGGGTTCCATGGCCAAATAAAATTGGGAAACACTGGAATAGACTGTCACAACTATCCCATTGCACCACCCAAAATGGAGTGGAGGAGAGTTTTAGGGCCAAACTGTGAGTTTAAAGCATAGTCCTATAGCAGAACTAGCACATCCCACTGGAAGCTCTAGGACACACTGTGTTCGAACCAAGTACAGATCTCACAGACTTCTGGGAGCTATGGGGAAGTGGCAGTTCTGTGCCACCCTGAAAAAAAATGCAGCATTTACTAATAGCTCTGCCTTTCCATGCCCCATTTTGGGGAGCCAGCCAGCAGCAGCAACACTAACCTGATGTGGTCCTTGCCCCAAGGGGACTGCCCATGTGATCAGTTCATGCACAAGTAGCAGGGTGCTCTTTGTTCCATCTCCCTCCCCCTGTGCCTCCACATGGAACAAGCCACAATCCTGCCATGAAGGAAACCTGGAAGTACAGAACTGACTCTGAAGCAGCCCCATCCATATTTGCTGCCTGTAAAATTTCCATGAATATAACGATCACTTAATTTATAGCCACCTGGCTTTTAGAAAAGCAAGTTCGGGCTAACAGAACTGAGCAACTTAGACGCTTCAGCTTGATCAAACCCGGACTGATCTGCTACTGGACCACAAAATTCAATTAGCAGATGGAGAATGAAGAGGACCAGCGCACCCGGGTTTGAGTGGCACTGCATCGGCAAAATGGGATTGTTTAGGGTGATCCAAGTGGAAATGGAGAGCATTTGCTGAGCCTGCATTATTCATTGCGCGCTCTCATCCCATTACTCATAACTACCAGCGAGAATATCAGACAGTGAAAAAGCTTCCCTAGGGAAGCAGGGTAAGCTCCATGCCTTGGGTAATTGAGAAGTAGATTGAAGACAGCACTCAAAAATCTTACTATATATTTTAGAAATGTCTGTCTGGGAGTCTGTTTGTCCAAAAACTTCTCCTGAACAGTAAGAGTGAGGACCAAATTCTCCAAATTCGGTAGGCAGGTTCCTCTTATCGTAACTTAAAGCAAGGTGAGGGTTTGGTTGTGCCAGGACAATGGGACAGGCCTGGAATTCTACTGTACCTCATAAAATGGAAAGGGTGGGGTCTGGCAGGAGGGACAGGATTACCTCAGAGTAACTATGGAGGGAGGGGGCAGAGATGGGACCGGACAGGTGTGGAGAAAGGGACAGCTATCTAGTGTATATTGGAGACAGTGTGTCTGTTTCTCTGTGTCTGTCCCCCAGTGGGGGGGGGGGACATGCACCCCCTCCCCAGTTGTGCCTGCTGCAACTACAGTGTCCAGGGACAGGCGTTTCTCACCTGACCCCAAGCTGCTGTGGTGAGAGAGGCCTGGTGTTGTCCTTCAATAGGCAGTCTGCGTATTGAACCCCTCCTCTCCAGCCTCCCCCCCCCCCGAGAACTGATTTACATGAAGGAAAACAAAACTGAAGAGTTAAGGATCCGAGCAACACCAAGTAAATCTTCTAGCGCACCCATAAAGCATCAGTCCTGTACCGGCAAGGCACAGAGGAGCTGATGCAGTTGGACCTTTCCACCATCTAATTACTAGGAATAGCTGTTGCCGTGACACTCTGAAGACAGCTGAAAGGGCTGGTTCACTAAAAGAGGCACATTCTAAAACACGGTGCCGCTTTTTAGCCAACTCCTTGCACAGAAGCCCATGCAGCTGAATCCGCATGGAAGATTTAGAGGTACCCTACATTTTCTGCAAATTCAAGCTAGATGAATGTTACAAAGCTAGCACCATTGTATTCAGCTCCCCTTTCACCACACTTCTCAACAAAGCTGTGCTCATTGCTAGCCCGAAAAAGCAGGTAAATAAAAGACCAGGTAAGTTAAGCATGATAACTTCAGGACAGAGACTAGACAGATGGGGAAAATGAAATAGACATCAGGAGGCTGCAAAGATTAAAACAACAGTGTAGATTCCAATGTTAACAGGGATGGGGAAATATCTATGGTTTAATGTTGGTAACGGTTTCTCCCTCTTGGGTCTCGAGAAAGGCCATTTGCTTTACTACACACAGTTTTTGTCCCACAGTATCCTGGCTGGGGCAAGCAACAACAATCTGGACTCCAGCCCTCCAGAGCAAACAAATAGCCAATTGCTCTCAGCACCCTGGCTTGCCTGAGGGTTAGGGCAAGCAACAGACAGTCTGGTGCTTTCTGGCCTATAGTGAATATACAGCCAGCCGCAGGGGTGGGGTGACAGGAGGGGGATCTGGGTGTACTCTACTCCACTGGGTTCCAGTCCAGAGCCCTTGCAGAGTTGGGTGTTTCCACTACTGGATCAGTGAGGAAATGTAAGATCCCTGCTTCGTGTCCTGGAAGCATAACCATCTGGTTTCCATGGGCTATTTCTTACCTGACTCTGCTAACGTTGCTCCATAGCCGTTGGGCTCTGTCTCGCAGTTGGGCAGCACTTCCTTCAGTATCTCCCTGGGGCCTTCCGTTGCTTGGGCCAGCAGGGCATGGTCTCCTCAGCCACCAGTCCTGGATCTCACAGAGGGCTTAGCAATCTTGTGAAGACATCGGCCTCCTTCTTCAGTCTGCCTGCACCTGAGCTGCCCAGTTCTTCTCCTGTACTTCCTGCCTTGCCCGGACACTTCCTGCTTGGAAGGTGGGTAGGGGTTAGATGCGTCCACCAGGGGGAGCGTAATGATCCCTCAAGTCCAGAGGGAGGCCTCTCTGCCTCACTATATCCAGGACTAACATACCGAATATTGGCTGAAGAGGATAAAGATAATTGAGGGTTAGGCTGAAGAGTCCACTGAGTTGAGAGAAGCTGAGGTGAATTTCCTCATAGACAGTAAAAATAGCTGGCCCATCTAGTCCCATCTTCTGACAGGGATTGGTGCCAGATGCCTCACAAGGAAAGACTAGAACAGAGCAATTTGAGTTACCCATCCCCTGTCATCCTGTCTCGGCTTCTAGCAGTCAGAGGCTCAGGGCACTCAAGGCATAGGTTTGCATCCCTGGCCGTTTTAGCTAATAGCCATAGATGGGCCTGTTCACTATGAACTTATCAAATTCTTTTTTGAACTCAGTTACACTTTTGGCCTTCACAACATCCCCTGGCAGTGAGTTCCACAGGTTAGCTGTGCACGGTGTGAAGAAATACTTCTCTATGCTTATTTAAAACCTTCTGCCTATTCATTTCATTGGGTGAACCCCAGTTCTTATTTAACATTTTCCTCTTCACATTCTCTTTCCAATTCATGTTTCATAGCTCTACAATGTCCCTCCTTCATTGTCTCCTTTCTTAGCCGAACAGTCCCAGATCTTTTTAATCTCTCGTCATACGGAAGCTGTTCCATACCACTAATCATTTCTGTCCCTTCCCTTTGTATTTCCCCCCCACCCCAATTCTAATGTATCTTTTCAGAGATGGGGCTCCCAGAACTGAAATGATTTATGTGGTGGCATTATGATATTTTCTGTCTCAGCCCCTCAGTTTTGTGAGACCCCCTTTTGTAAGTCTTCAGTCAGCTTTGAACTTCATGATCTTTAGTAGTTTTGTATTATCTTCAAACTTTGCCACCTCACGGATCATTTCCTGATGTCCTTCTGCTAGGATAGCGGGAGATAGCTGCAGCTCAAACCACCACAAGTCACTGTGGATTTCCCACAGCAGCAGTCTCTCTCCATCTTACGGTTCTCAGTTGTTCGTTATTTAAATTTGATACCATTTGCTATTGCAGCAGAGACCTAAGCAAATGTTCAAGCACTTTTGAGAATTTTACTAATACTCAGGACAGTTCACTAATGAATCTCAGAGCCTTGGATCATGGAACTCCTAATAACCAAGTATTTAACAAAACTGCTAGTGACTGACTTTCAGCTAGCTTATTTCCCCCGCATTCCCAAATTGTCCATTAACAAGCTTTTTTTCTCTCTCCAGATTTGCTGCTTCTTATTTGTTCAGTGAACAATGTCTTTGCAAGCCCTTTACAGAATAAAAGTTTGCTGCAAATATCCCCTTGGATAGTTTCCATAGGATTCTACGTCTGAGCAATGGTTCATGCTAGTGTTTTTGTTCACTGATTGTGTAAGCAAACTGGAGCTAGTCAAATATTTTCCATAAAAACAGGTGAGAGTTTTTCTTGGCACAATATGATTTTGACATGGAAATGCCACCACAAATATTTGGTTAAAAAAACAACAAAATTTCAGTCAAAAACCTGAAAGTTACAATATCACAGAAAATGTTTTGATTTTAAATTAAAAAAAAAATGTCAGACATTTTTTTGTTAGGGAACAAATAATTTCCCAAATGATTGCACAGCTTATCTTTATACACTAGCTTTGCTTCCACCTGAAATGAGTTTGGTTGAGTCATGAAAGTCAAGGGCAGCAGCTTGCATTCTGCTTTGATACCTTTTTTTGTAACCTTTTTTTGTAACTTTCATCAGGGGCACTACAATAGCTTCCACTCTCCTTAGAGTACAGCAGAACTTGACGTTTTAGATGTGCCTGAACATGTGTTTACAGAGTTTAATAAGGACAAATGCAAAGTAATCCACTTAGGAAGGAACAATCCGTTTCACACATACAGAATGGGAAGCAACTGTCTAGGAAGGAGTCCTACAGAAAGCAATCTTGGGATCATAAAGGACTGCAAGCTCAGTCTACCCACTGCATCAAAGTTGGTCTTTTGTTACAAAATATGGCATGGCTAAATATGAGTCAGTAGCATGACACTGTTGAAAAAAAAAAAAGCAAACATGATTCTGGGAGGCATTAACAAGAGTGTTGTGAGCAAGACTCGAAAAGTCATTCTTCCACTCTACTCTGCACTGATTAGGCCACAGTTGGAGTATTGTGTCCAGCTCTGGGCACCACATTTCAAGAAAGAGGTGGAGAAATTGGAGAAGTTCCAGAGAAGAGCAACAAGAATGATTAAAGTTATAGAGAACATGAGCTATGAAGGAAGGCTGAAAGAACTGGGCTTGTTTAGTTTGGGAAGGAGAGGGGACAGAGGGTACGTCTAAACTACATGGCTCCGTCGACGGAGCCATGTAGATTTGTTGTTTTGGCAAAGGTAAATGAAGCCGCGATTTAAATGATTGCGGCTTCATTTACATTTACATGGCTGCAGCGCTGAGCCAACAAACAGCTGATCAGCTGTTTGTCAGCTTGCGCACTAGTCTGGACGCTCCCCTGCCAACATCAAAGCCCTTTGTCGGCAGCCCCGGTAAACCTCATCCCACGAGGAATAATGGGGCTGCCGACAAAGGGCTTTGATGTCAGCAGGGGAGCGTCCAGACTAGCGCGCTGAGCAGACAAACAGCTGATCAGCTGTTTGTCGGCTCAGCACAGCAGCCATGTAAATTTAAATGAAGCCGCGATCATTTAAATCGCGGCTTCATTTGCCTTTGCCTATGTGTCTAATCTACATGCCTCTGACGACAGAGGCATGTAGTCTAGACACAGCCAGAGAGGGGACATGATAGAGGTTTACAGGTATCCAAATGGGTGTCACAAGGAGGAGGGAGAAAAATTGTTTGCCTTGGCCTCTGAGGATAGGACAAGAAGCAATGGGCTTAAACTGCAGCAAGGGAGGTTTAGGTTAGACATTAGGAAAAACTTCCTAACTGTCAGGATGGTTAAACACTGGAATAAGTTGCCTAGGGCTACATCTCTGGAGATATTTAAGAGTAGGTTAGATAAATGTCTATCAGGGATGGTCTAGACAGTACTGGGTACTGCCGTGAAGGCAGGGGACTGGACTCGATGACCTCTCGAGGTCCCTTCCAGTTCTAGTGTTCTATGATTCTATGACAAAAAATAAATGTTTGTGGCCATTCCTGAGTTAATGTGCTGCAGCTTACAGTTAAGAGTGACTAGAAATGAACATTTGTAAAGTGCCTATTTTAAATTTATAATTGAGTTTTAACATGTGCAAACGTAGATGTACTTTTACACTGATGGACTCCATTAGACCATGTCTGCACTACATACTTCTGGTGGCAGAGCTATGTCGGTCAGGCTGTGAAGAAAAGTGAACCCTGATCCACATAGCTCTGCTGGATGAAGCCAATAACATGGGGCTCATCTCCACTTATCGGGAGGTTGACATGGCGGAGATCACTCTTCCAGGATCACTCTTCTGGTGAAGATCTGCTAAATCAACCCCTCATGACACTCCCCGTTGACTCCAATACTCCATCAGGTCATGAGGAGTAAACAAGTCGACATTTCTCCCGTTGACCTCCCACAGTGGGGGGACTGCAGAAATTTGACCTAAGATATGTCAACTTCAGCTATACGATTCATGGAGCTGGAGTTGCGTCTCATAGGTTGACTTCCTCCTGTAGTGTAGACCTGGCCTTAGTTATAGTCACAGCAGCAAAACTGCAATTTTACTGGTAGAGCTTTTTTGCTGTGGGATGCGTGTGCATGTGAAATTGTTACGGAGGGAGGGAGAGTTTTGCTGATGAGTGGCATCTGCGTGAGGCGTGCTTTGCCTGTATCATAGACCGGTGTACCAATATAGCACAGGCACAGCCTTAAACTTGCATGAACTGAGCAGGACCTTCTGACATCTTATCCATCATGTCAGACTCTGGTTCCAAGCTGGACAGCTGTGGTAATGGTGAGCCAGCAACACATAACTGCACCATAGCCGGTCTGCTGATTTCGGAGTGAATGGATCTTCCCAGGTAGCTTGTGTCCCATCTGAATTAGAGCAATTAAAAAAAACCAACGCCTCAAGGGGGCAGGACACAAGATGAGCAGATGGCGACAGTTTTATTAGTTAACACTTCCGACTTGAGCTATAAGTCAGTGTGTTGTGTCCCCGGAGGCCCGATGCAAAACATTAGACCTCTGCTTTTTCTAGCCCCTCTCTCATATTTCATTCCCAAAGAGATCTACCATGGAGAACCTCTCACATTAACAGTTCCCTCCAGGTAATGCACACGTATTTTAAACCATCTATCAAAAGGACCGGAGTTTTTCTATCAGCTATTGTCCATGAGCATTTATTATGCAAGGCCCAGGCTGTGCATGGAAGTTCATTTGCACACACAAATATTCTTTTCAGGTAACAAGTATAAAGACCCATTAGGTGATTTTTTTTCCCTCTTTTCTTTTGAGACATTGTTGCAATCATAGAATCATAGAACACTAGAACGGCAAGGGACCTCGAGAGGTCACCAAATCCAGTCCCCTGCCCTCATGGCAGGACCAAGCACCATCTAGACCACCCTGACAGATGTCTGTCAATGCTTCAGAGTTATTTCCTGCTGATACTGGGTGAGATTGATTGATAATGCAACATGCAAAGGAAAGGGGGAGAGAGTGGAAGGAAAAAAATGGCTCAAAGATTCTCAATAAAGGAGAGAAAAATGTTAATAATGGGTTCCAATTATTCCCCTGAAAGACGCTGTGGAATTGATTACTACGCTCGCATGGTGTCTTTTTTTGTTGCTCGGAACTTTCTGTACTAACTGCCGAGAGTGAATACAAGTCTCCATCAAAGAGCACACCATGCATTTCAATGGTCTTATCTCCGCGGGGATGGCCGCTATCGGGGAAAGCTGCAAACATCTTTAGTGCCTGCCTCTCCTCTCACCGGGAGCTTGGAAGAGAAAAACGCCGGCTGCAGTGCCAGACCTGGGGAATTCAGCCATCACTTTAACAGCACAACAGGTATGCGACAGCGAGTTGTCCCTGAAGCTGGCTTGCTAGACTCTCTCAGTCCTCGGCTGGAAGGGCCAGCGGAAGACCCCTTTCCACGTAGGGCAAGAGAAACGAACTTTAATATGAGGGTAGTACACTGGGGTGGTCAAACCCCTTGCTTCACCCAGGGAGCAGGACAGCGAGTAGAAGCATCAAACCCAGCCTCTCTCTGGACCAATTGGGTGTTAGAGCTACTGGATTCTGGCCAATTGTAGGATGCTTCCTCTAGCCCAGTGGTTTTCAAATGACGGGGCGGACACAGGACCGGATGGCAGAATGTTGGGCACTGGGTCGCATTGCTGCCAGGGGACCAGGTGACTAGTGGGGGAGGAGGCCTAAGGCAGCTCCCTGCCTGTCCTGGCACCTCAGAGAGTGCTGTACCCTAGAAGCGACCCACAGCAGGTCAGGCGCCTAGGTGGGGGGAGCGCACAGGGCTCCACGCGCTGCCCCTACCCCGAGCACTAGCTCTGCACTCCCATTGGCTGGGAATCGGCTGCTGGCTGCTTCTGGGGCACAGCCTGGTCTGCGGTGCCAGGAGAGGCAGGAAGCTGCCTTAGCCCCCTGCTGAAGATCAGCCCCTCCTGACTCCCAAGCTGTTGCAGGGCTCCAGCTTTGGGAGAGGGGGAAGTTGCGACACATTTTCAAAGCCATGTGTGAAGCCCTGATGGCTGGAAAGACTCAGAACGTGGAGATGGGCGCAGAACGTCCTTGCTGCAGGCACCGTGAGGGTAGTTACAGGCAGCCGTCTGAAGTTACCTCACAAGCCCTGAGGACACCAGGAGGCATGCTGGGGATAGGACCACAACGCAGCTGTGTGGTACTTGCGAACAGTGCTACAGCCCATAGGGCAGCCCAGGGGTGGCTGGTACGCTAGGCGGGGGATGGCATTGCCTTCCCCAGCTGCCAGGCTGGGCCCAGTGCCTGCCCTCCCCGTGCTCCAGGGTCAGGGAGGTGGGAGCTGTGCAGCCTTCTTGTAACAAGTTCCGCCATTCGTGCGAGCGCCCCTTGGTGGCTGAGGGGGGGGTCTCATAGTATTTACTCACCTGTCTGCAGGCAAGGCAATGTCCAGTCAGTGGCTGGAGATCAGGCCTCTTCTTTTACCCCCGGGTGTAGTTTGCAGGGGGGGTGGGGTGGGGGCGGGGCATGGACCCAGGCCCACCCACTCCTCTGGGTCCCAGGGACCCTTCAAGTAGCAGTTACCTGCTGAGCTTCAGCTTCCTTAGTTGCTGCCACATCCCTGAGCCACTTCCCCGGGATGCGTTTCCATCAGCCCTTCTCTAGGGCCTTGTGGCTGAGTTCCCCTTGTCCAGGGTTCTGCAGGGTTGTCCTTGGCTTTTGGTAGGGGAGGGGCTAGCCTTGAGCCACAGGATCTGGCTCTGATCAGGTAGGATACCCAGCTCCCACTCGGAGCTGTCCAGAGTTCTGGTGCTCTCCAGTCAGCCCTGAGGTCTGCCCAGGTCAAGCTCCAGGAAAGAACTGACAGGCCTTAGCTACAAGCGCCTCTTATAGCAGCCTGCTGCGCCCTGATTGGCTGCAGTGAAAGCTGCCACTCTACTCTGCCCAGAGGACCTCTCTACTGCTCCTGTTGCTAGCCAGGGTGCTGAAAGGCCTCCAGAGGGGATGTCGGGCTTTGTCCACCCCATCACACTCCTCCTTCACCATGCTCCGGGACCAGGGAGGCTTGGACCGCGTGCTGCCCCACTGCCTTGTGATGGGGGCGTGGCCTGGGCAGAAGGGACAGAGCCAGGGGCTTGTGTACCCCAGCACTACCTTCACCCATGAAGGAGACCACTGCAACTTAGCTCCTCAGAGCTGCCTAAATAGAGCCTGGGGGGGGGGGGGGGGGGGAGGTGCAGCAGCTCTCAGACCACAACAGGAGGCAAAGGAAAGCTTGCAAAGCCCTCAGTTCCTCTGGGCAGCAAACTCTGTGAGAAACCAAATATTGTCCTAGGAGGGGGACGTTATCCACCACAGATCACGACGCGCTTCTGAAATGTAGGCCCATCCTGACCTGGGTCTGAAGGTGGCAGGAAAGGAAGCAAAGGGTGATGGGGAACGTCACAAGAGCGTATTATCTGCACAATTCAGGTGAGAGGAAGAGGGCGTGAGCAAGGCAGAGCGTGTGCGCCACAAACAGTCGTGCACAGGTGCGTGTCAAGGGTGAATGGGTTTGAATACAAGACCGGGCGCCAGAGGTAGAGCTGATTCTGACCCTCGCAACCTCTGTGCCTTGATCAATTGACAAACCTCTCCTCAGCGTCCCATAGCGGTTAAAAAACCCCAACCACACACAGGGATGCTAGTGATCCATTCAGTCAGTGGATTTCAGACGCGGTGTCATGACCCAGCACTGGCTGGTGGAATGTTGGGCGCTGGGTCTCACGACTGCCCGGGGGGATCAGGTGAGCAGCAGCGGGGTGGGGTGCTAAGGCAGTGACCTGCCTGTCCTGGTACCGCAGACTGCGCTATGCCCCAGAAGCAGCCGGCAACAGGCCAGGCTCCCAGGTGGGAGGACAGGGAGAGCACCCAGGGCTCCATGCCCTGCCCCTGCCCTGAGCACTAGCTCTGCACTCCCATCAGCTGGGAACCTGCTGCCGGCTGCTTCTGGAGCGCAGCCTGGTTTGTAGTGCCAGGAGAGGCATGAAGCTGCCTTAGCCCCCTCCATCCCAACTGCACCGCAGACCGGGAGCCCTGCTACCCCAGTCCTGACCCCTCCCCCAAAGCCAGAGCCCCCTCCTACAGCCCACGGCTCCCTTCCTCAGGGAGGAAATGAAATGGAGGACACCAAATGAAATTAATGGGTAGCAGGTTTAAAACTAATAAAAGAACGTTCTTCTTCACGCAGTGCATAGTCAACCTGTGGAACTCCTTGCCAGAGGAGGCTGTGAAGGCTAGAACTATAACAGAGTTTAAAGAGAAACTAGATAATTTCATGGAGGTTAGGTCCATAAAAGGCTATTAGCCAGGGGATAGAAATGATGTCCCGGACCTCTGTTTTTCAGAGGCTGGAGAGAGATGGCAGGAGACAAATCGCTTGATCATTGTCTTCGGTCCACCCTCTCTGGGGCACCTGGTGCTGGCCACTGTTGGCAGACAGGATACTGGGCTAGATGGACCTTTGGTCTGACCCAGTATGGCCATTCTTATGTTCTTAGGAGTTTAAGCTATGTGACCCTGAGCAGTGCTCATTCTTCTCCCTGTTGTTCAGTTTGGGCTATTTCCTACTTTAAAAGCGAATCATTATCTTTCAGGTGCCATGGTCCATTATAACCTCACACAGCAGAACCCAGATCTGAACAGGCAGAGTATGAATGAATTGCCCTAGATATGAGATTTGGTTGCATCGGAGCTTTAGCATGGTACTACCTGTTAATCCCAGAGGCATGGATTGCTACTCACACCTAGATGTGCCATTAGAATATAAAAATCACTCCTGGAGATAGCAGATGATATATATAAAGCCCTAAGCAGGTGGCATCTTCAAACCATCCCCTACCCGTGGTTGTGATTAATGGAACCCAAATTAGGTGAAAACACCATAGATAAAACGCATCCCACAAGTAGTCTACATCTACACTATAGGGTTTTTGCACAAAAACGGCAGTTTATGCACAAAACGCTGTGGAGCATCCACACCTAAAGTGCATTTTTGCACAAGTAAATTTACAGTAAATCAAAAGAACAGAGGGTTTTTTGTAGTGTAGGCATTCCTCTTTCTACAAGGAATAACTCCTTTTTGTGCAAGAGTACTTGCACAAAAAGGTGTGTGTGGACGGTCAACAGAGGTTTTTTTGTGCAAAAAGAGCCAATTGAAAAAAGCACAGGTGCTCTGCTGGCCTTTCTGTGAATCGTAATCAGAGCTTTCTTTTGAGAGAGTGTCCATGCAGACTGGACGCTCTCTTGTGCACAAGCGTATCACTTTTGCGATGCGCTTTTGCAGTGCAGACGTGCTTCTGTGCAATAAGGTTTTGCGGAAGATCTCTTCCACACAAAGCTTCTTGCGCAAGAAGCCTGCAGTGTAGACGTAGCAATTTCCAGCAAACACTGACATTTCTAAATGGGATTATTCCAGCCCCATTCACGCCCCTGTGCAATTGCATTTTACTTCTCAAGGAGAATTGGCAGATTTTCCCCAGGTGGAAAGGTACAGTGAACCCACTGGAAGGTCCCCCCCCCCCTTCTCAGATTGCACTTTTTTTTACTTTGAATCTTTTTAATTAATCTCCAAAACAGTTTCTATTTTTTTCCAACTATCCAGAGCCCTTATGCACCTAATTAAAATCCAGCAGATTCCCACAGGCTCCTGGGGGCAGCCCCAGCTATTCAAGAAAAGAAAGGCTCTTCTGACAAGTGCTCAGGTCGGATGGCAAAACCTTCCTCAGCATCCCCTTGGAAGCCTACGGCTCATCTGCCTTAGTGCCTTGCTTACACAGACTCTGTTTGCATTAAGCAAAACCACGACGAGCACGTCTCAGTATATTAGGCTTCCGGTTCCCAAGACGTTTTATTAAAACACTCACGGGGATGGGGGGGGGGCGAATACAGGGATGGTTTGGTGGTGGGGAGGAGAGGTTGAGGGGAGGGATCCCCACTTTGAAGAAGGGGTGCTGGGACCATTTTTATAGTGTGTGGGGGGAGGGGGTGCTGCTGATGGAAACCATGCCTGTGGTGTTTGTTATGACTCCTTCAAGCCCCAGGGGACAGCAGAGCCTCCAGAGCCAATACCATGGCCTTGCTCTGCTGACTCCCCACCCCTCATTCAGGAAAAGGCTGGTTCAGCCCTCAGCCCTCTCCCTTGCAGCAATTCATTAGCACGTCCAGAGAAGCTGAGAACTGGTGGGGGCGTGGGGCGGGGTAGGGAGGATGGTGCATGTTTTAACTGCTGGCATGAGTGCATCAGGTCACAACCACATTGGCCCCGCTGAGGCAGGAGCACAGCTAGTCACACAGACGGAAGGGTCTGTACCGCGCTACTCTCCACCCACAACAGTTTGGAAAGAAAAAGCATCAAGAGTAATCAAATGCACAGACTCCTTCTCCTCCACCTGTAGCTTCTGCCAGAGGTGGGGTGACCTGAACCTAACCTCAGTGTTCCAGATGACAGCCTGAACAACAAGACAAAACACCCTCCCCTCAAAAAAGGGCCCCTAGACAAAACTCTCTCAACCTCAACTTAGGCAGTCAGTTAACCCCGTGCTTGGCTGTTGTCACTGACAGGAAAAAAGTTGTCCTTTTGTACAAACCCGCTGCAAATCTGGCCTTCAGCATTTGACTTTCCAAGTACCAAGCATCCATTGGGTATGGCTCTCTACTGCCTGAGCCTTGAGTAATCATGTGAACATGGGTGTGAAGTGAGTGCAAAATGGCCGGGGAAGACTTTGGTACCAACTTTGCACTGTCGTGTGACTCCTCCGGGATCAATACCCTTGGGAATCAGACCCATTACCATCAGTCACGCTCATCTGGATTAAAAACAAAAAAAGTCAGGCCTGGAGGTCCCCACGATCCTGGATAGTCATTCAGTAGAAAGCTTGTCTCCAAGAACATTTCCTATGAGAAGGCAGGAAGAATTGTTGGGTTTGACAAAGCATGTTGTTTCAACAAGAGATTCTAAAAGGACTTTTCCATCCAAAGGAACACTGACGAGAAGCCTGCTGCAGTGAACAGAAAGCAAATGGCAGCACAAAGAGGAACTCTGGGGGCTTGTGTCCATTTACCCTGAGACCCACCCTGAGATCCACATTCCGGAGATTGATCTGCCGGGGTTTGATTTAGCAGGTCTAGTAAAGACCCGCTAACTCAACTGCTGCTGATGCCCCTGTTGTAGGGTTGCCAGGTGTCCAGTATTGAACCGGACAGTCTGGTATTTGTGCCTTTGTCCGGCAAAGAAATTAAGAAAATACTGGAGATATAAAATGTATTTTTTTTCTGCTCAACAAAATTTTCTCGGTGCCTTTTTTTGGGTGTGAGGGGTTCCAGTATTTTTGGTGGAACCATCTGGTAACCCTACCCTGTCAACCCCAATACTGTACCGGGTCACAAGGAGTGAGGGAAGTCGACATGTGAGTGTATCTCTTCTGTGGGGCCAATGCAAAAAAATCATCCTAAAGTACATCAACTCCAGCTAGGCTATTCTCATAGCTGGAGTTGCATATTTTAGGTTGACTTTCTCTCCTAGTAGAGACCTGGCCTGAAACAACATTTGTTTTGTGATCCCTTAACAAGCATGGGCTGCATAGGCAAAATGATAATTCA
This sequence comes from Pelodiscus sinensis, assembly GCF_049634645.1. Taxonomy (NCBI): domain Eukaryota; kingdom Metazoa; phylum Chordata; order Testudines; family Trionychidae; genus Pelodiscus; species Pelodiscus sinensis. Next base: position 35,312,002 of record NC_134726.1, read on the forward strand.
CTTTAAATAAAAAAGGGAGACATTAACACAAGACTCAATGCCAGGGAGCAACAGTGGCTGAAAGAGACCTGATGAGGATAGAGGCGTAGTGAGGGTGTTATGCATCCGGGGGTAAAAGCAAAATTTGCGCCCCCACCCCTTCTGCTGCATGGCTAAACCCAACCCTCGGAGGTGGGGGAGAGCTTGTACCACATCTTCCCCCACCTCCTCTAGTTTGGGGCCAGGCCCCCACATGCACTAATCCACCAGCAGAGATGGAGGAGGGTGGGACTGGGGGTAGAGAGGAGGCTCCAGCCGGCGGCAGTGGGAGGAGGAGGAGCAGGTGAGCTGAGGGATGACAGGGGCAGCAAAGGGGGACTAAATTAGTGCCCCCCTCACGTGGTGCCCAGGGACAACTGCCCCTCTTTGCTACGCCCCTGGATGAGGATGGAAAGCTCACCAAGTGCCCAGTCCTGCAAGGTGCAGCAAGCCACCAATTACTGCTGACGTTAATGGGATGGGAGGGTGCTCAAAAACCTCACATGATTACCCCCCTCCCCCCCCCCACACACACTTCCACCACCCAAGAGTTTGCAAGGCTAGGAGGCAGCAAAAGCAAATCCGAAACGGCTGATGCAATCTATGCAGACACTGAAGCATCACAACACGCACTATTTTCTGCGCCGACTGCCCCGGGAATCCTGTGTGAATCTGAGGTGCCCCAGGGCCAGAAAGATGTTGACAAACCCAAGAGGGATTCAGAGAAGAGACACCAAGCGCTGGGAGGGCTGATTTACGAGGACAGATTAAGAAGAGAAACATGTCGATCTTGACTAAGATCACTAATTAGGAGACAGTCACAGCCGACCGCTGGGTGCAAACAGCAGGGAGGGAGAGAATGTATGTGGTCGGATAGAGGGGGTATAACTAGGAGCAATGGAACTAAACCAGGAGAGAGGAAATGCTGGCTGAATAGGAGGAAGATATTCCTGACAACGAGACAAGAATTACTTCCAGCAGGAAGTAGTGGAAGCCCCATTGCTTAGCATTTAAAACTAATGCCAGCAGGATCACTGCAGAAACAAACATAGGCCTATTCTCAGTTTGTAGTTGGTAGCATTGAGGGTCCTAGCTGAGGTCAAAGCCCCTTCGTGCCAGTCCCCATCCCAACTCAGAGTAAAAGTCCCTGCCCTAAAGAGCTTTCTGTCTAAAGAGACAAGACCAAGAGTGTGACGAGAGAGAAGAGGTGAGGTGACATGACCAAGGTCAGACAACAGCTCAGTGGCAGCGGTGGCATTAAAACACAGATTCCTTATCCTGTCCCTTGGACTATGCTTCCTCTCAGTGTACACAAAACCAGTGTCTATAAACATCTGTTTGAGTTCTGAATGGATATGAGAAGATCACACAGCATTTGTTATCCACAGACATTTGTACTAATGGGTTTTGGTTCACAAGAGTGCTTGGTGAATAGCTGTTCCATAACGGCTGTATTTGCATGACGACAAGGATACATCTGTGGGATTGCTATCCACTATTCTCCAGTTTAAATAGCATCAGTCATCTACTCAGGGAGTGGAAGCCATACCATGTGACTTCAGTGACCAATGAAATAACATCAAGGGAAGGGTCAAAGCAAACAGTTCTCAAACACCCACTGGATGAAATCGGTCAGCATAACTTATCTGACAAAAGTTTGTAGGTAATGAATATGTGGGGAGAAGCCAGTTTCTCTCTTCCACCACGAGCCATTCCTGAACAGAAATAACTGGATTGAGTTAATGTATTCACAATGAATAATTCAGCCTGCTCTATTTAAAAACTTCAACTGAACAAAACACATTGCTGAAATCGTTTCCTTCTCTCTGTCTGGAATCGTTTCATGACCCCAGAGGTCTTTCACTCCTCTAACATCTGTGATTTTGATGAACTTAATTCAACCGAAGCTGGAAATTCAGAGACGTAACATGGCGGAATAGAAAAAAAAAAGAGTCCAAGAAAAAAATGGAGCAGAAGAGAAACTCAGCATAAGAAAAATCAGAATTAACCACTGATCAAGTAAAGAAAAAGGATCTCCAAATGCTCTCATTTATTCTTACTATGTTGAAAAACAAGTATGATTGTCTCTATTATTTCTGTCTCTGTAACGCAGTGTTTCCCAATTGATGCTCCGTGGAACCCCAGGGTTCCAAGAAGCGAAAGAAAGGGTTCCATGAGGGTTCCAAGGGTTCCGCTCCCTCTTAAAGAGACAGAATCTATTTTGCAGGGTTTTTTTTTTTTGCTCGACCAATTCTAGTGGGTCTTTTTTTATTTTATTTTATTTTAGTTTAGTTTTTGCTTAACAAATTTTACCCGCGTAACCTTAGGGGTTCCTTGAAATTCTTTTAAGCTGAAAATGGTTCCGTGGCCAAATCATATTGGGAAACACTGCTGTAACATGTTGGTTTGTAACTTTAAAAACGAGTACTCCTGTGGCACTTTAGAGACTAACAAATTATAAATAGTATCATGAGTGTTCATGGGCAAAACCCACTTCATCAGATGAGCTGGAGAGGAATAACAGGAAACGAGAAATGTATAACAGAAAAAGAAAGGGGTGGGGGAAGATACCTATCAATGGTAGGCCTAGTGTTAATGAGGCTAATTAAGTGTCTCATACTTAGTTTTTGATGTAAAAAAAAGAGGTGTTAAGTGCAGGGAAGGTTGGCTTTATAATGCGACAGCCAGTTAATGTCTTTATTCAAGTCCAGGGAAACAGTGTCAAATTTGCAGATGAATGTCAATTCTGCACACTCTCTGTAATTGGCTGGTGAAATTCCTTTGTAGAAGAATGGCTGCTTGTAAGTCCATGCCTGAGTGCCCAGGCAGGTTAAAATATTCCTCTACAGCAGGTGTGGGGAACCCCAGGCTCCAGGGCCAGATGCAGCCCCCTGCTTTTCCTAATGTCCAACCTAAACTTCCTTTGCTGCAATTTAAGCCCGTTGCTTCTTGCCTATCCTCAGAAGTTAAGGAGAACAATTTTTCTCCCTCCTCCTAGTGACACCCTTTTAAATATGTGAAAGCTGCTATCATGTCGCCTCTCAGGCCAGGTCTACACTCCCGTCTGCTTCCCTGACTCCTCATGACTGCAAGGAGTACAGGTGCCGGCTGGAGCTGCCCTCAGTGTTTGATTTACCATCCTATATTAGACTTACTAAATCCAACACCAGAACATTGCGCTCTGGTGTGGCGAATGAAAACGTGCCCCACGTCTTCCCTTGCTCTGTCTTCCCTCATAGCTCATGCTTTCTAGACCTTTTATCATGTTTGTTGCTCTTCTCTGGACTCTCTCCAGTTTCCCAGCATCTTTCCTGAAATGTGGTGCCCAGAACTGGACACAATATTCTAACCGAGGCCTAATCAGTAGAGCAGAGCGTAAGAATGACTTCTCGTCTCTTGCTCACAACACTCCCGTTAATGCATCTGAGAATCATGTTTGCTTTTTTAGTAACAGTGTCACACTGTTCACTCAACTTAGTTTGGTGGAGTTACAAAATCTGCAAGCGTGGGAAGACTCACTTTTTCGGTTGCATATAGCCGGCATGGAAGAAATCACAGGGAAATTCATTTTTTTTAAAACACTGCAGTCCTCATTCCATGATGTGATAGGGCAGGAAAAGGTCTTGAAAGAAAAATACACATGGAACTAAATGCTACTGACACTTGCATAAATGTAGTGTCATATAGACAGCTCTATCTAGCCCCAAAGCTCCAGTTAGCCAGCGGATATGTACAGTTTACACTAGTCTCTATCATGCCATCTTGTTTTTAAAACAAAACTCCACCAGGGCCCAGCGTGAATAAATATTTAAAGTTTCTTTTTGCAGGCCAGCAAGTTTTTTTCCTCTTCTTTTGACCTAGGTTGCCATTTCCTCTGGCATACTAGGAAAAACACCTAGGAAAATGTAGCATGAGCAGAAAATACATCTTGACTACAGATAAATGAACTGAAATGACTCAGAGAGGAATAAAGGTTCTCTCAGATGAAATTAGTTTTGTGACTTCCTGAAAATAGTTGGAGGCTCCACCTGCAGCCTCCCTGGGTTTATCCCATCTCCCGTATGCATTTATACAGTGTGCAGTTTTTGCTCTATTTTTTTCCCCATTCATGTGTGGAATAAATTTTATGTGCATCAAGCATGTGTGAATGTGCACCACCAGTAAAAACAAAAAGCCTAGTTAGGGGCTCTCTGCTAATCAGCTGGGTGGCATTGGAACCTCTCCTGAGTGGCTGCTCAAGCCCACAGGTTCCAGGGAACACTGGCGGTATGGTGGCAAGTGTGTGCGAAAAGAAAGGGTGCGCACATGTGCAAGTGAGCGAGTGCACGCACACGGCACATGGGCTGGATTCTCAGTAATGATGGCCCTGATTTTAGGAGGCACTTAGACCTGGCTCCACTCAATGCTGCAAAACCTGATTGATATTTGTACACATCTAGGGCCATGTCCCTTTACTTCAAATGAGAATGGAGTGACAGAAGATTAAAGGTGGTGTAAAATCACCTTTGTTTCTCCCCTATTACGCAGCTATGCAAGATACTTCCTGGTCCCACTATAAATCAGAGCTGCTCTAACTTAGGCTGAGTTACCCATAATCCCTGGAAAGCAGAAAAGTAGCATCACAGACGCTGGATATGACCTTCAATCCACCTCCCTACACCAGCTTTATACCATCTGGGAAGCCCTTTTACTCAGAAAGTATCAGGGGTGTATTTCCATCCACTTTTCAAGTCCCCTTTACCATGGTGCGCAGGGGCCTCATATAACAGGCCTCATATGTACCAACTATAATTAAGATGGAACGCCTATGAAATAAAACATCACATTTAGTTCCTTTCTGCACCATTCCTTGCCTTGTTTTGAGTCCTTTCCGATTCAGACGAAACTACTTTTTATCATCTTTTATTAATGAATCAGCTTTCAACAGTCAAAAGTGTTCTTCACGGGAAACGTAAAAAAGCTCAATGGACTTTGGCAGGAATAACAAACTGGCTGCATATTAAGAGGTGTTGAGAAAGTCTGTTGCTTATTCCAGGGCCCTTTCTTTCACACCAAGAGGGAAACAGTAGGGTTTTCTTTTTTCTTCCTACCCATCCTCTTTGTTAACATTTACAAGCCCTTCATTTAGCTCCTTCATGTCCCTGTTACACAACTGAATGGCTTTTGGGAGCAGATATCACACCTGGAGCTATAGAAAAAGAATCTGAAAGTCATCTAAGGCGGCGTCTACACTACACAGAAAAGTCGGAAAAAGAGACAATTTGCCTATCTTTTTCAGCTTTTCTTCCAAAAGAGGCTTTTCTGACATTTGGCCCATCTACACGGGACCAAATGTTGGGAAAAAACCCTCTTTCAGAACATCCCTTATGCCTCTTAAAATGAGGTTTACAGAGGGTGTGTCTAGACTACATGCCTCCTTCGACGGAGGCATGTAGATTAGCCAGATCGGAAGAGGGAAATGAAGCCGCGATTAAAATAATCGCGGCTTCATTTAAATTTAAATGGCTGCCCCGATCTGCCGATCAGCTGTTTGTCGGCAGATCGGGGCAGTCTGGACGCGATGCCCCGACAAAGAAGCCTTTCTTCATCGGCACAGGTAAGCCTCGTGAAACCAGGCTTACCTGTGTCGATGAAGAAAGGCTTCTTTGTCGGGGCATCGCGTCCAGACTCCCCCGATCTGCCGACAAACAGCTGATCGGCAGATCGGGGCAGCCATTTAAATTTAAATGAAGCCGCGATTATTTTAATCGCGGCTTCATTTCCCTCTTCCGATCTGGCTAATCTACATGCCTCCGTCGAAGGAGGCATGTAGTCTAGACACACCCAGAGATGCTGAAAAAACACGTCTGCTTTTCAGATTTTTTTTTTTTTTTTTGGAAAAGCAGATGCATTCCTTGGATGCAGCAGAGTTCTTCCAGGATACCAGCTCTGTAGTCTAGATGTACCCCAAGTTAGAACTGCCATGAAAACCTGTATTTTCTACATGGAATGAGTGGCATGCTTTCACTACCTGCCAGACCAAATGGCAGTGATCAGTCCAGTGCGGGTTTATATAAATGCAATAAACTGACCATTGAGCATTTTCCCATTGATTCTGGTACTCCACCAGAACAAGCAACATAGGTGGAGTTGATGGGAGAATGACAGCGGTGGACTTACCACAATGAAGACGCCATGGTAAGTAGATCTAAGTACATCAACATTTGCTACGTTCTTCTCATCGTAATTTAGATCGACGGCGCATGGTAGCGTAGACTAGGCCTGAGTGGCAGATGGCTTTTCTTCTCCATAGAGTAGATGTGGAATGTACCAAGCTGGTTTTCTAGTGATGGGTAAACATGTCTGGCTAAAATAATTAGTGGCTTCTGTGATTCCAGGGTAAAGCCAAAACGGAAACAACAAAATCTATTTACTCTGGTTTTTCCAGCTCAAAACTTCAGACCCAAGAAGTTCAGGTAGATCTCTAACTAATGCACATGTACATTCCATCTTTGTATAGCCAATGCAATATTGCCCCTGGTAGGGGAGAGGGCCAAACCAAAGGGTTTGCCTATAAGCTAAGCCCAGCCACCCAGCACTAAAACTCAAGGATTTTGGATTTGGCCCTGGGCAATGGGGCTAAACTTTCAGCTTTGGCCCTGAGCTCCAGCAAGTCTAAGCTAGCCTTGGCAACTCAATTAAAACAGGGTCTCACAGTTTGGGAGAACCTGTGTGTTATGGCAATACAAATACTACAGTCAAAGGAAAGTCTGTTTTGAGTTAACCCAAAATAAGCATTTTTCTGAAATTTCATTCCAGACATTTAAGCGATTCACTTCGACTGCATTTTTATACTTTTACATTTTCTTTAACACAAATTGAAGGTTATCTGGTTACAAAAAGAAAAAAAAATCAGAATGTTTCATTTTTAAAACTTCAAAAAAATATTGACCAAAGTGATTTGGGAAAAATGTCCATGTCTCTGCAGAATGTTCTGATCAGTCTGAATCTGCATTTTTCTTCTAACTTTTGGCAAAAATAATAAAAAAAAATTCTTACCTTACCTCTATTCATCACTAAAGCTCAGGTGTACGAGGCAGGATCGCTTATTGTTAGCCATGAGCCAGGGCCGCAAAGATATGGATCTAGACTCCCTGTGATTTCTATAGTATTAAGGTTTAGGATCTAGAACACCTCTGCTTATTTTTCCACCACAACATACCTGTGAAATGTTGTATTTTAAAAAACACTCACTTTTCCCTCTATATTACTTTAGGAGAAAGCTGATGTGGTTACTATCAGACAAGAGGTTGTTTTGGGGAAAGAGAAAGGCCAGTTTCCCCAAGAAAATAAAACTGCTCAGCCCTAAACTAGGCACAGTCATGACATTTTCCTTATCCCATCCCCCTTCTCTCACTTTTCATATTCCAAAGAGCACTACTAACCACAACTAGTTTTTCTTTCTCTACCCCTCTAAGGCAGGTAAGTATAATTATTCCAGTTTGATTGAGGAGGGATATTGAAACACAGAGAGTCTAAGCTTGGTCTGCCTTTAAAATACTAGAGGCACAGCCGTAGCACTTCAATATAGATACTTACTACAGTGATGTTGTTGCAGGTAATCCATCTCCCTGAGAGGCAGTAGTTAGGTTGGACAAATTCCTCTGTTGAGCTACTGCTATTTACACCAGGGTTTCTCTTAGCTTAACTATGTTTCTCAGGAGTGTGGATTTTTCATCCCTCAGCTTCCAAGGGAAGTAGCTAGGCCTATAACTTTTCAGGGTAGACCAGGCAGTAGATTATTAGCCCTACATCACAGAGGGATTAGATGGCAGAATCCTGTCTCTTAGTTCTGAGACCTAGGCTATGTCTCTACCTATCATGATGGAGATTGATCTTCTGGCATTTGATTTAGCAGTTCTAGTAAAGACCCTCTAAATCAAACACTGAGGGCACTTGCATTTGAACATAGGGCGAAGTCCTTCCTCCACTGAGGTCAGTGAGAAAACTGCCATTGATTTCAATGAGACCAAGATTTCACTCAAAGAGCCTTTTATAAATTATTCTTATTTAGGCCAAAGGGTGAAGTTTCCCTTTTCAAGCGGGGGTTCAAAAACAGGAGAAATTGGGACAAATCTTGAGTAGCCATATTACATCCACGTGAATGAGGAAAGAACACACCTTGTGAGAACATCCAAGGAAATAGACAGAGCTGGTTGGATCTGGGAATTTCAAATCCGCAGGAAATCCTGACACTCAGATTTTCCTTCATCCCAGTTAGAAGGGCAGCCAGGTCAATATTTTCTGTAAAGCAAAATACTGTACCTGAATATTTTCATTTCAACAGGGTCAGCACACAACAGCCAAAAGAAAAGAAGCACCTTAATATTTATCAGCAAAATCAATACATTCCTGTAAACTGTTTTGATGTCACTGGTTATTTTCCCAATCGAAAATCATGCCATAAGAATTTTTTTATGACCAGCTATATCATTAATGACTTGCTCTGAAAGCCCCTTAAGCAGAGGGCTCCAATGTTACTGTGTGTGGTTTGCAGACCATTTTAATGAACAGCAGTACTATGACCTTACACAGGCATAGACTTAAAATTTCAGGGCCATGGGCAATGCTGGAGAAGAGATACTGGTCTGAATTTCATAATACATTAGGATAGCAATTTAGCGGAGTGGAGTCATCTGTTCATTAGATGGGAATTGCTGTGGAAACAAACATGACAGGGGTACCCGAGCTCGGCTGACAATGCAAGAGAACTGAACACCTCCGTTGTTCAAAACTTAAATTGTGCTCATTTAAAAATGCCAGGCTGATCAATACTAAAAGTCTCCAAAGTCACAGAGGGCATGTCAACCCTGGATCTCAAATGTAGTCAGCCAATTCACATATTGGCCCTGGAACGTAGCTCTGCAAGATTATCCCCACTTCATAGACCAAGAAGCCGAGCCATAGGGTATGTCTAGACTACATGCCTCTGCCGACAGAGGCATGTAAATTAGACTACCTGACATAGTCAATGAAACGGGGATTTAAATATCCCCCGCTTCATTCAAATAAAAATGGCTGCCGCACTGTGCCAGCTCAGCTGATCGTCGGCACAGTGTGGTAGTCAAGACGCGGATCGGTTGACAGGGAATGCCTTTGTCGACCGCTCCCTTATGCCTCATGAAACGAGGCTTCCCTTGTCGACCGATCCGCGTCTTGACTGCCGTGCTGTGCTGATGATCAGCTGAGCCGGCACAGTGAAGCGGCCATTTTCATTTTAATGAAGTGGAGGATATTTAAATCCCCACTTCATTGGCTATGTTGGGTAGTCTAATTTACATGCCTATGCTGACAGAGGCATGTAGTCTAGACGTACCCATAGAGATTTAGTGACATGCTCCAGGACACGCAGCTGATGAGTAAAAGAGCCAACAATAGAATACACTCGTCTGCACTAACCACCACAGGTACCTGCATCCCAAATACACCATTCTGTATGGCATGGCTGGAAATTACAACATTCCCCACCCCAGCCCCCAAATGCAGATTAGACAGACACCTGTCAGGGATGATCCAGACCAGGGCTACTCAAGGCCATAGTGTTACTCACAGCACATGCTGAGGGCCGCAACTTAAGTGTGGTTGCATATACATGCAAATATATGCAAATAGCTTCTTTCACACTGACGGACATGAAAATAAAGATTAAGGCAAGACTACACAACACGCAAGCCCCATTTAAGTCAGTTCTGCTGATATTAATCAAGTGCAATATTTATCCAATTTCCACCCATATGATGGCACTTTTAATGAGCAATGACAGTCCAAGAATTTAACTACTAAAACACATAGCAACAGAAGACCATTACACTGAATACTTTTTTTTTTGGCCCCCATCCGTGGTCCGCACACAAACGGGCCGCAGGCCACATGCAGCCCATGGGCCGCATGTTGAATAGCCCTGATCTAGACAGTGCTTGGTCCTGCTGGGAGGGCAGGGGACTGGACTCGATGACCTCTCAAGGTCCCTTCCACTTCTATGTAATAAAAGAAAGTTCTTCACGCAGCGTGTAGTCAACCTGTGGAACTCCTTGCCAGAGGAGGCTGTGAAGGCTAGGACTATAATAGAGTTTAAAGAGAAGCTAGATAATTTCATGGAGGTTAGGTCCATAAAAGGCTATTAGCCAGGGGATAAAATGGTGTCCTTGGCCTCTGTTTGTCAGAGGCTGGAGAAGGATGGCAGGAGACAAATCGCTTGATCATTGTCTTCGGTCCACCCTCTCTGGGGCACCTGGTACTGGCCACTGTTGGCAGACAGGATACTGGGCTAGATGGACCTTTGGTCTGACCCAGTACGGCCGTTCTTATGTTCTTATGTTCTGTGATTCTATGGTGACTCTGAAAATACTTGAACCAGCCTCATTTTAAAAGAGCCTCAAATTGGCCTAGGGACTGAAAGCAGCAATAACTGCAGGTATCTTCAAGAGATTTGCTGCTCCAGTGAGATAGCTACCTGTCTAAGTGCCATACAGTTATCAGCAACAGTACGACTGTACTCACTCCTGTCCTCAGCTATTAAATCCAGTGTTACTGTTGCCTCTTCAGCTGGAGGGCTGAGCCAGCCTTTGGGTCCCAGCAGGGTCATTTTCTGAGGCAGAGAAAGGGTTTATATTAGGTGTATATTGAGACTATCTTGTTTATTTACAATAAGTGGGCACAGTCCAGTAGAAACAAAACAGCTTGTTATTTCTTCTCTCAGAAGCCCCCCGTGTCTAACTCCTCACTCAGGCTCTGTGCCCCAGAAGCACCATCACTCTGCTTCCTCTCAGGGTCACGCTCACGCCCCCTTCTTCCGGGCTTTCCGCCCCCAATCGATGTCCTCGCCTGGCATTTACACTACAGCCTTTCAGTCCATAGGCTTTAACTCTGGGCTTGTCTCTACCATAAAAGGCTTCCGCAGTACAGCTGCAACATTGCAGCTACGCTGCTGTAGGACAGGTATTGGCCAGAGTGAGGGAAGGGCCTTCTCTGTGGTAGTAGATCCACCCTCCCCCTCAAACGGTGGTAAATGGGATCATTCTTCTCTCGGCCTAGTGGTGTCCAGGCTGGGACTGCACTCTCCATGTCTCAGGGGTGAGAATGTGGCAAACCCGTGAATGACACAGCTAAGCTGACTTAAACTGTAGGGCTGTGTCTAGACTGGCAAGTTTTTCCACAAAATCATCTGCTTTTGCAGAAAAACTTGCCAGCTGTCTACACTGGCCGCTTGAATTTCCGGAAAAGCACTGACAATCTCACGTAAAATCATCAGTGCGTCTCCGGAAAAACTATGCTGCTCCCGTTCGGGCAAAAGTCTTTTTCCGAAAGACTTTAGTGCAAGAGGGCCAGTGTAGACAGCATAGTACTGTTTTCGGCAAAAAAGCCCCGATCGTGAAAAAGGCGATCGGGGCTTTTTTGCAGAAAACTGCATCTAGATTGGCCACGGACCAATTGCATCCTGCCAATCTAGACGTGCTTTTCTGAAAATGCTTTTCCGAAAACTTTTCCGTTAAAAGCATTTCCGGAAAATCATGCCAGTGTAGACGTAGCCTAGGTGTAGGCCAAGCCGCTGGCCTCCCACACGGTCTACTACTTTAGGCAAGAGCACTACAGCCCTTGAGCTGTTTTCATGACATAAAGGCCAAGTGGACACGAAGGAGACAGTCTAACCCTGCCTACGTTGCTAAACCGGGCTGTGGGGAGACTTGCTGAGAATCTGGGCCGGGTTGGGGGGGGGGGCAAAGGACTGTGGGTAGAAGGGGCCAGGCTGGAACCTCTGCTGCCGTATCCCCAGGTCCCTTTAAATCGCCCTTTGCTCCCTCCTTGGTAGCCCTGGCACTATGGGGTGTGAAAAAATCCACACCCCTGAGAGACGTGAGGAAGCCAGCCTCCCCTCCCCCCCCCAGTGCAGAAAGCAACTAGGTTGATGGAAGAATTATTCTGGCAATTTAGCGCCCTCCTCCTGGAGAGATGGATTCACTACAGTAGCCGGAGACCCCGTTCCATTGCTGGAGGGCAGGGGTCTCCAACCTGTGTAAGCACAAGATCACCACAGACCCAAATACCCTGGCCCCGCCTCCTTTGTAGCCCTCCTGTGAGGCCTTCCCCATCCTCCCTCCCTTTCACCAGGCTGGGGCAGAGGGTTGGGGCGCAGGCTCTGGTCTTGGGCTAAGGGATTTGGAGTGTGAGGGGGCTCTGAGCTGAGCCTGGGGCAGGGGAGTTGGGTTGCAGGAGGGGGCTCAGGGTACAGGCTCTGTAAGGGGGCTCAGGGCGAGGACAGCAGCTTCGGGTGCCCAAGGGGGCAGGAGTTTCGAGCTGGCTCCAACTGGGCACTGTTTACCTCAGGTGGCTACTGGGTGGTGGTGCAGTGGGCCCTGCACCCCTCCCAAAAGCAGCCAGCAAACTCCCTCCATCCCAAGCCCTGTTGTGACCCCTCTCTGCTTTGTGGAGATAGGATACAGAGTGGGAGGGGGCAGCTTGACATCAGCCCCCTTCCGCTCCTCGCCAGCAAGCAGAAAGCTGGGGGGGGGGGAGAGGAGGCAGCTCTAAGGCAAAGGGCAGGAAGTGCACAACAGTGTGGGGAGAGGCAGCTGAAGTGCTGGCACTTAGCCTCTTGGCCAAACCGGTCAGGATCACCCCTCAGAGGCTCCAAGATCTCCCGACAGACTGGTGGGTGACCACTGCTGGAGGGGGCGTTTACACTGAAGTACCATAGCAGAGCCGCTGTCACGGTTTAAGTGTAGACAGAGCCGAAAACGGGGCCTGCTTGCTCCTTCTGTGGAACCTGAAAGAACACTCGGCTCAGCCTTCAGCTCTAGTGAGGTTGGTGATAATCCAGGATCCGCAGCTACTGGCAGCCATTCACACCTTTCCGGAGAGGGCTGCTTTTCAAAAACTAGCCCATGACGTCTGGCATGGCCAAAGAGCCTCCTCATGAGATTCCAAAATACTCAGCCGCTAGAAATAGAATGAAAAATCTCTTCGATGCCCAGAGGCACCCAAGTGAGTGTACGTTCTTCAGACCAACTGCTCTTAGAAGTCCCAGTGACAAAGGGAGAAAATTATCCGTTACTTTTCATCTGCAATTTTGCCAGAGTAGTTTAGTGCAATGAGCTGCAATTCCCACACTGCCTGTCATCAGGTCTCAGATGAGCGTCTGCATACAAATGGAATGGCTGCCAAGCTAATTCATTAGGACCGTCATACTACATGTTAAAGTTAATTTAACGAATTGTCAACGCTTAAATAGCGCCAATATCTGAGCCAGCTCAGTTCCTGCCTTTTTTTATATACATTCTGATGCCGATACTAAATTTTCTGGTTGCATTCTGCTGCAAGATTTCTCATTTGGATTCTAGTACCTCATTTAGTCCCATTTTGCTCTTGTGCCAGCAGATGTTGCGAGGGCCGAAAGTATAACTGGACTAAAAAAACCCCCAAGTTACTGGAGGATAGATCCATCAATGGCTATTAGCCAAGATTTGTCAGGGATATAACTGCAGGCTTTGGCTCTTGATAAACCTCTGACTACCAGAAACTGGGATGGGACAGTAGGGGATGGATCATTTGATAATTTCCCAGTTCTGCTCATGCCGAGGCATCTGAAATTGGCCAGTGCCAGCAGACAGGATACGAGGCTACATGGACCATTCACCTGACCTTCAGAATGGCCACTGTAGGTCAGGCACCAGCTGTTCTGGACACTTGGCTGGACACCTGAGTAGTTAACCAATTAGCAGAGCTCCCCCATCCATCAGGCGTTCCTAGATGTGTGTGGTGGGATGGTCCTCTTCATTACAATACCAACACAGAATGACATACAAGCACCAGTTCGACTTCATCATCTCCCTCCCTCCCCCAGCGGAACTTGCACAACCTGTGCTTTTCTCCAGTGGAAATTGGCTCTGTGCCTATCTTACAGCAACAACACTCAGAACTGATAAGCTCCAGAGGTCTGTTGAATGGATGGCCTCTTCTAACAATGAGCTGCCAAGTTCTGATTTCAGGCACATTGTGCAAGGTTTAAAAATAAAGTCATGAGAGGCTGTAATGGTGCCACTTAGTTTGTGAAAATGGGGATTTAGAACTTACTCTTAGATTTCTAAAGCGAAGTTGGTGTTATGTCCCTAGGGCTGTGTCTAGATTACACCTCTCTGTCGACAGAGAGATGTAGATTAGCCACGTCGAAATTGCTAATGGAACCGGGATTTAAATATCCCGCACCTCATTAACATAAACATGGCCGCCGCTTTTTTTCAAAACAGAGGTTTTTTTTTTAAAAATTAAAAAGGCAGTTTAGATGCGGATCTGTCAAAAACAAACCATTTTTTGACAGATCCTGTAAACCTCATTTTTTGAGGAATTCAGGATCTGTCGAAAAAGGCTTTATTTTCAACAGATCTGCATCTAGACTGCCAGGGTGTTTTTTTTAATAAAACTCCGTTTCGAAAAAAAGCGGTGGCCATGTTTATGCTAATGAGTCACGGGATATTTAAATCCTGGCTTCATTAGCAATTTCAACATGCTTGATTTGCATCCCTCTGTCTATGCCTGTATGTCCCTATTAGGAGTGGGTCCCCACTTCGCTGGGTGCTATGCTACACACAACCGTTTCCAGCTCAGAGAGAAGTTATAACCTAATTTTCCTACTTACATTGGAAAATTAGATCAGCCAGCAGTTTGAAAGAGATTTCCGTCCTTACAGTATTAATAAAGGCCACATTCACATAGGGAAGTCCTGAGGTATGCACTTTTTTTTTTTAAATATAGAAACACTTTTTTGAAGACCGCTCAATGGGAAACACATGCCTCTCCTGCCCAGAGCAGCATGTAGCTTCAGGTGCATACAAGTCTCATTGTTCTCTCTGAAACGGAGTTTACTTACATAGAATGTAATAAGTCTGAATAATTCAGAATTACTGAAAGCATGGATCAATCCAAAAAGCTTTATTAGTGTAGTCTGACTGTAAGTTCTTAACAAGGACAGGTTCTTGAATCAATAGCCTAATTGTCTTCCCGGCCTCTGTAGCTTTCAGCTAAATTCACTGATTAATCTCACAAACTAACAAAGGTTGTTCCGCAAGCAAGTTAAACCTTCATGGATTGATCACCAGGCCTCCAAGGAGTTCCTGCCTGATTGGCGAGAATGGGAATACTCGACAGCATATGTATCCTCCAGATGTACCATGGAAGCAACCCTGCTCTTACAATGCCCGGGG
Source organism: Pelodiscus sinensis (assembly GCF_049634645.1). NCBI lineage: Eukaryota > Metazoa > Chordata > Testudines > Trionychidae > Pelodiscus > Pelodiscus sinensis. The sequence goes on from NC_134726.1 coordinate 35,327,256, forward strand.
AGTTGTCACTGCAGTATCTTTTTCTGCGGGAAAGAACAGCTTTCAGCTTCTGAGGAGGTTGATGCACTGCAATAGATGCCCATGCCAGCAGGGACTTGGGATCCAACATCATTTTTCCCTTTCCTTCTTGACTTAGAGCCTCCCCCTTCCTTTCCATATCTTGCTTCTGGCTTGGTTTGAATCCGATTTATATTAGTTCTCATTGAACTGGAGACTTTACATATTGAAACAAAACTACGGAAAGCAGCACACATCCCGCTGTTACTCAACCGCTCAGCAGTTCCCTCCTACACCTCTCTCGCTCGCCCATATGGTTCCCCTTTTAAGATATAAGATACGCTTGTCCCACATCACATAACCTTCTGCAGATTTGCCATTAATCTTATAAACAAGATGTTCTTTAGGCAGCAACTCTTGTCATGTCAACAGAGCAATTTATTACCAGCAGAGCACACGAGCTGTCCTATCTTCTAAAGGATCAATCTCTTTGGCTGACCGGGACAGTAATACCATGCATATATATTTTTTGAAGGTGACATGCAAAGGAAAACTAAGCTTCCTTCATACCCTCCTCTGTGGTTTAAAAATGGTCAAAGAAGACTTTGAAGAATTGGCTTGTTTGTTTTTCCTGCTGGGAATCAAAGGAGCAGCACTAACGTACAGTGGGTAAGGATATGGCTTTTGGGTCTCCTGGAATTTTACAAATAGAACTGGAGAAGTAGGTTGGTGATCTCCCAGATGCTAAAGAATTCTAATGCGACTAATTGTCCATTGCGGTTCTTGAAGAAATGGAAGAATAGTAAATGAGAAGTGAGAACTTGGTAGATTTTTTTTGAGAAAGGGTTGTACACGGAGGGCATGTTTTCACTACCCACTAGATCGATGGGCAGTGATTGATCCAGCAGGGGGGCAATTAATCATGTCTAATGGGAATGCAATAAATCAGCCTTTGGGTGATTTCCCGTTGACTCTGGTACTCCCTCAAAATGAGAAGAGTAGGTGGAGTTGATGGGAGAGCGTCAACTGTTGACTTACTGCTGTGAAGATACTGTGGTAAGCAGACCTAAGTCTGAACTTCAGACACGTTAGTGATGTAGCTGAAGTTACGTAACTGCAGCCTTTTGTCCGCAGACACAATGCAAATAAAAAGCTCATTTGCATTTGTTGCACCGTCATTTGCATATTCTCTGCCGATGCTTTTTGTGGAAGAGGTTTTTGCACAAAAAAAAGCAGTGTAGACAGGGCCGTTTTGCGCAAAACCCCTCTTTTGCACAAGATCCCTTATGCCTCAAAAAAGGAGGTATACAGGATCTTGCGCAAAAATGTTTACGACCCATGTTTTGAAGAAATATCATATTGCTTTTTTGGTAATCATTTGGGAGGAAATTTAACCCTGGATGAAAGACCCAAAGAGACCTGTATAATATTTGAACCACATTTTGAAGGTATGAGTAGGATTTAGACCTTGTGCTGATGAACTCTCAAAAAAGTAAGTTTTCCTAGCCAGTCACAAGGGACCAATTTCTGATGCTTTTATCCATGGTGAGTAGCTCTTCATGCCATGAGTGGTTTCAGTGAACTCTGTGGAGCTACCTGTGGTGTAAGGCACTATCTAGCATGATTAAGGTTGCCCCAGTATGGCCACTAGAAATGGAGTAGATAAGAACATGAGAACGGCCATACTGGGTCAGAAGAAAGGTCCATCTAGCCCAGAGTCCTGTCTTCCAACAGCAGCCACTGCCAGGTGCCCCAGAGGGAATGAACAGAACAGGCAATCTAGTAATTCTTTCCCTGTCACGCCTTCCTAGCTTCTGACAAACAGAGCCTAGGGACACCATTCCTACCCATCCTGGCTAATAGCCATTGATAGACCAATCCTCCATGAATGTATCCAGTTCTTTTTTAAGCCTTTTATAGTCTTGGTCTTCACAACATCCTCTAGCAAGGAGTTCCACAGATTGACTGTGTGTTGTGTGAAAAAATACTTCCTTTTGTTTGTTTTAAACCCATGGCCTCTTAACGTCATTTGATGACCCCTAGTTCTTGTGTTATGAGGAGTGAACAGCACTTCCTTATCTACTTTCTCTAAACCAATCATGATGTTATAGACCTTAATCTTCATACAGGGGAGAGAAATGTCTGTGGAGGATCCAGCTCAGGCAGGAGATTTTGGGGAGGACCTGTTGGGGTAGGTTGTTGGAGAGAGAGAGCAGCAGGAAGCTCACAGCTGAGGCAGGAAGGGGGACAGGGCGGGATAAACCTGCTGGGACATGCTGAGCCAAAGGCCAGATTTAGTAACGGGCCCAGTGGGAAGGGAGAACAATCCCCCATTCCTGCAATAGGAAACAGCCTGCTGGAGGGGGCTGGTTAAACACAGCCGAGCATTGGAGCTTTACTTCACAAAGGGGAGATGCCAGGATGCTGCTCTCCTTTCCCGCCTAGAGCTGTGTTTGCCAGACCAGCCTGCAGCTAGGTGGTGTGTGGTAAGTGAGAAGACCCTGCTCTTTGCCATCTGCTGGGATGCACATGGAGCTCTCCTCTGCTCCCTGGAGTATTCTGGCCCCTCTGAGCAGGGCAGGGGTGGGATTCTGCTCCTCTGAGCTGTCCTGTTTTTGTGCTTCTCCCCTATCCCCAGTGGGGTTGTGGCTGGGGGGGGGGGGGAGAAGCAGCAGGTCCTGAGAGGGAAGCCCCTGATCCTATGCCAGTGACCTTCAAGACAGTAGTTGTGCATTTTCCTGAGGGGCAGGGGGTTCTGCTGGACTCCCCCCACCCCAAGCAAGTCCAGCAGGGACATCATGCAGGAGAATTATGAGTCTGAACTGACTGGGCAGAGATTCCTGTTCCCGGGGCGTATTCTGGGCATTTCTCTCCCTTCTTCCTCAGGCTGAGGAGGGCCTGACACTTGAGTAGTCCCACTGGGATGGATGGAGGTGCCTGGAGGGGTGGGCACTGCTGGATGTGAGCTGTAAGGCAGGAGAAGATCTTCTATCCTTTCAGGTAAGCCTGGAATCTAAGCCCGGGGCTCTCAAACTTCACGGCTCCAGAACCCCCATCTAACAATACAAAAAAATCACTTCACAGCCCCACGAGGGGGACTGACGCTTGAGCTCCACTCTTCCGAGCCAACGCGGAAGTGCAAGAGCTTCAGCCCCATGCAGAGAGCCTATAACCTAAGGTCCGCCACCCAGGAGTGAACCCTTGGTCCGCCATCCATGTCCCAGTTGGGGGGAGGGGCAGCTAACAGACTTGCTGGGCCCTAGGCAAAGTGTGAGTGTGTGGAGAGGTGGCTCTGTGAGCCTGGAAGAGGCATGGCTAGGGCAGCATGCTCCCTCCCTGCCCTCGGAGCCACCCGGAGCACAGTGCTCTGGCGGCTATTTAAAGGGCCAGGCCTCCAGCCATCTCTGCTCCTGCATTAGCCGTGGTGGTGGCTGGAAACCCTGGACCCTTTTGAATTGCTGCGCTCCGGGACAACTGAATTCTTGTGTCCCTCCTCTTCTCATCCCATCAGTGGTCTTGGTTCTCAGCCAGCCTCAGGGACCCCATTTAAATTGGGTCATGACCCACTCTGGGGTCATAGTTTAAGAGCCACTGGTTTAAGAGCCACCCACCTCCCGATTCCTCCTGGGTTATCGAAATGTAAGTGTGATGGCCATTGTACTATCCTCCATTGTTTTCTCAGCTCTGCTCATTATACGCATAAAACAGAGAGCCAGAAATGGAGAGAGCTGACCTCAAAAAAAAAAAAAAAAGATCTGCTTATATCTGAACACACACAGCCAGGAAGGGAATGTGTTGTGTTTGCTCGGTTCAAAGCACGGACTGCAATTGTGTGTAATTTGGAGTTTTCTCCCTTTGAAGTTCTCTTTCCAGCGTCTGCCTCCAGCTGCAAGAGGGAATAAGATAGCAACGGAAAGTTCATTTCTTAGCTCTCTGCCCTGCCTACAAAAATGCTCCCTTCGCAGTCTCTGGGCTGAATGGAAGCTTGTTAGAGACCATTAACATTTGCATTACAGCAGGGTAAATTCTGCCCTAGGGTTTGCTAACTGGCTAATATTCACATAGAAAAATAGAGGCAAGAACTTAGAAGCATTTCTGAGCCCCTGAAATTATAATTAATAACAAATATGCTGAGAGCAGCAAGTAGACAGTATAACAGCATTTGCATTTTCAGCCGAGTCTTAGAGTAGCAAAAAGATTTCAAATAGAAGAGCTCCCTGAGGAACTGGAATAAAAACCAGTGGAATGGTTCACTGTCTTAATTAAATCAATCTAGAGGTCACATAGGATATGTCTAGACTATACCTCTCTGTCGACAGAGAGATGTAGGTTAGGCACATTAAAATTGCTAATGAAGCCAGGATTTAAATATCCCATGGTTCATTAGCATAAACATGGCTGCCACTTTTTTTTGAAACGGAGTTTTTTCGGAAAAAAACCAGCAGGCTAGACGCGGATCTGTCAAAAATAAACCCTTTTTCGACAGATCCTTTAAACCTCATTTTTGGAGGAATACAGGATCTGTTGAAAAAGGGTTTATTTGCGACAGATCCGCATCTAGACTGCCTGTTCTTTTGAAAAAAAGCAGCGGCCATGTTTATGCTAATGAGATGAGGGATATTTAAATCCCTGCTTCATTAGCAATTTTGATGTGCTTGATTTGCATCCCTCTGTCGACGGAGGGATGCAGTCTCGACGTAGCCATAGTGTCCTGAATGTTGGATCAGAAAGGTTCAACTTGAATTCTTTTTCATATTATGAAAATCATAAGGGAATGCCAGCACAGTTTATCTACGTAACAAGCTTCAGATTCACCTCAGCCCACTACTCATGTGGAGATCCACCTTCTTTGTTAAAATTGCAAACAATTACTTTGTATCGTAAGGGGTTTCCTGGCTGAGCTTGCCTCTTAGGAATTGTACAAGCAGCATGGTTCTTTCTCCAATCTACTTAGGATAAGGAGGGATGAGAGGTGTCTTTCTGTTTTAGGGCCTGTCTACACTAGGGAACTATTTCAAATTAACGACATTCGAAATAACTCCCCAAAATAACAAAATCAGGGAGCCTCAAAATTAGTCCGAGGCAGATTCCATTATTGTGGATGTGCTACCTTGACTGAGGGTATGCCTAGACTACATCCCTCTTTCAAAAGAGGGATGTAAATTAGACATATCGAAAGTGCAAATGAAACTGGGATTTGAATTTCCCGCACCTCGTTTGCATAATTGCATCACAGCGATATTTCAAAAAACACTATTTCAAAAGTGAAACCGCTGTTTAGACTTGGTTCTTTTGAAAAGAAAAGCCTTTCAAAAGATCCAGTACTCCTCAAAAAATGAGTACAGGATCTTTCAAAAAAGGCTTTTCTTTTCAAAAGAACTGCATCTAGACAGCGGTTTCACTTTCAAAATAGCGTTTTTTGAAATATTGCTGATGCAATTATGCAAATGAGGTGTGGGAAATTCAAATCCTGGCTTCATTTGCTCTTTCAATATGTCTAATTTACATCCCTCTTTTGAAAGAGGGATGCAGTCTAGACATACCCTGAGAGCCCCAGGAAGCACTGAGGAGTAATTACTTTGAAGTATTCTGCAGAATAGATATGTCAGAATAGGAGCAGAGAAGTGCCCGTATTAGGGTTAGGTCTACACCGCAATGTTAAATAGGAACTTGCGTATCTTTTTCCAATTTACTTTTGAAAGAGGCTTTTCTGAAATTTGGTGCATCTACATGGTGCCAAATTTCAGAAAAAAGTGCTCTTTCAACAGCCCTTATTCCTCGTAAAACAAGGTTTACAGGGATGGCAAAAGAGTGTGTCTGCTTTTTTGAAATTTTTTTTTTCAAAAAAGCAGATGCATTCCTTGGATGCAGAGTTGCTTTTCTGGGATACCTCTGGTATCCAAAAAAAGCAATGCAGTCTAGATGTAGCCAAACGCTATTATTTCAAAATAAGCATTATTCCCCAAGGAACGCAGAAGTACAGATTTTGGAATAACCACCCCGTTATTTCAAAATAACGGGCTTGGTAGTGTGGGCACTCTGCTTATTTTGAGATACGGGGGTGTTATTTCGACATAACTCCCTAGTGTACACCAGGGCTTAGAGAGCAGCCTGCTTTGTCCCTGTTTTGGGGTTATCAGTGTGAATCCTAAGAAATAAATTGATGTTAAGTTGCAAATTTTAAGCAAGAGCATTGTAGGATTCTACCCAACTTGAGTTCATAGGCTGCCAAATGAGTGTGAAATGCAGCCAAGCCTGTAAGGTAGCAGAGTTCTGTCGACAGAAGGCGTTACTGCATCTACACTGTCCTTTGCATCTACACTCTCATGTCGACAAAGCGGCTTGCTTTGTTGACAGAGCTGGATGTAGTCTAGATGCTCTTTGTCAACAGAAACTTTGTTGAAACTCTGTCGACAAAAGCCCGTAGTCTAGATGTACCCTTAGGGTACGTCTAAACTACATGCCTCCGTCGACGGAGGCATGTAGATTAGACAGATCGGCAGAGGGAAATGAAGCCGCGATTAAAATAATTGTGGCTTCATTTAAATTTAAATGGCTGCCCCGCTCTGCCGATCAGCTGTTTGTCGGCAGATCGGGGCAGTCTGGACGCGCCGCGTCGACAAAGAAGCCTTTCTTGATCGGCACAGGTAAACCTGGTTTCACGAGGCATACCTGTGCCGATCAAGAAAGGCTTCTTTGTCGACACGGCGTGTCCAGACTGCCCCGATCTGCTGACAACCAGCTGATCAGCAGAGCGGGGCAGCCATTTAAATTTAAATGAAGCCGCGATTATTTTAATCGCGGCTTCATTTCCCTCTGCCGATCTGTCTAATCTACATGCCTCCATCGACGGAGGCATGTAGTCTAGACACACCCTTAGTGACTACAAAGTGCAAGGACCTTTGAGGATCAGGCTTCAGTTCAGTGGATTCCTACCCTCTTTTTTAGAACATGAAGAGGGAAGGATTGAAAGGTTTGCCTCATGGCCTGCCAGAGCAGGCTTGTGTTTGGGAGAAAGTAACTGATCTGTCCCTGATTCATCATCCCATTGTCAGGGGGAGTGTCATTTTGAGAGCCCCATTGCTGAGATCTGCCAAACTATCATATTACCATTGTTCTGTAGACTTCTCAATTACAATTGGTTTCCTTTAAAGTAAGTTAATCAGTCAAGATGTTCAGGCCCCACACTTTGGTCTTGGAGGCCAAGAAGGCTACATCTAGTCTGGCATGATTTTCCGCAAATGCTTTTAACGGAAAAATTTTCCGTTAAAAGCATTTGCGGAAAAGCGCGTCTAGATTGGCATGGACGCTTTTCTGCAAAAGCAGCATAGTATTTCCGCAAGAAGCACTGATTTCTTACATGATATCGTCAGTGTTCTTGCGGAAATTCAAGCGGCCAGTGTAGACAGCAACTGCTTTTGCGGAAAAACTTGCCAGTCTAGACACAGCCAAAGGGTTCTGATAGAGCAAGAAGTGTTTTCCAGAAGCGCTCTCTGCATTCCAAGGACTGTACATTTTGGGGAGGTTGTTTTGAATGTCCTGAGTTACATGAAATGCTCACTAGGATCTCTCTTTTGGAAATAAAATGTCTGTTTGTCCATTGGTGCAAGAACTCCTCCTAAAGGTCAAGAGCTAGGGACTCCAAATTTGGTAGGCAGCTTCCTCTTCCCCTAACATAAAAGAAAGGTCAGGGTTTGGTTGTGCTGGGAACAGGGCAAGAGGTGGGAATGGGGCTTCTTCCCCACTCCCCTGCATGGAAAGGGAGGGGCAGAGAAAGAAGAGACGTGGGGGCAGAGAATGGGAATGGGATACTGCAGAGTGAGCACCGGGGACAGCCACACATACACAAGACTGACCGGCAGGGGACAGGACTCAGTTGTAGAATGTGGCCTGGCCAGCAACATGCAAAGGTAGCAGGGTGTGTGTTTGGGGGGGAGATGGGAGAAAATGCCCAGGCCCTATAGATGCAGCCGAGGCAGAAGGGATGGAATCCCCTTCCAATCTTATTGTTGTTACTCTAGAGGGTGTCGTGCTGGGTGATTAGACACTTCTTTCCCCACGCCCACAGGCCGAGTTTGCTGCTTCCGGCCACTGCAGGCCAACACAGTGCAAATGATGCATGAAATGAAAGAGTTGAATCCACATCTCCCCCAACATTTACTTTCTTACAAGAAAAATCTAAAACGATCAGACTACAAGCAAACCAGCTCTGGGGGCAAGGATCTTTTCAGAAAGCAAAAAAGGGGCAGCCAAGGAAAGTATCCCTCAGTCTCAACTCTTCTCCACCGTGGATCCTTATTCGGGCTTACTAAATTAGTCTAGGAATAAGGGTTTTACAGGCTGGGAGCAGGGCCAGCAGCTGTACTATGTCATCTCCCTCTCTAACGAGTGGGATTCCCTCTTCCACTGAGTTGGCATTTTAAAAAAAGGCAATGAAGTGAGTATTCAAGTCACAAGTTGCTCCAAAGGGAGGGTGGGGGTGAGAGGGGGGAGGAATCAGCAAGGCATGAATCATGAATTTTTCGGCAGACTGAAGCAAGAGTTTTAGGGAGCCCAGAGGAGACAGACCCATTATGTCAGAGAGAGAAGATAGAAGCGTTTCATTCCCCTCTAATTCTCTATGATTGTCATCGACTTTGTGATAAGACCAGCTGTTGCCAGAGACACGGGTATTGTTTAGGCACGAGATAAGCCGCGAGACAGGTTTTGCAGATGTTACAGTATTTGCGGGATAAAAACTTGGATGGACTCCAAAGACTCTTTATGATCATACAAAGCAGAGGCTTCTGAAGGATGACATAATATGCAGAAGATGAAGACCTTGGAGAAAAGTATCAGAGGGGTAGCCGTGTTAGTCTGAATCTGCAAAAGCGGCGAGGAGTCCTGTGGCACCTTAGAGACTAACTGAAGTGTAGGAGCAATAGCTGTGCTGTGATGTGCCCAGTGTGGGTACTCCGGGCAATCCAAGCCAGGACTGCTTTGCAAGCGGGGCACCCCTGAGAACTGTCTGTCCGGGGTGGGGGTTGGGTCCTTTTAAGCACAGCCCTCAGCTAGCCTGAGGCAGCATCTCCACGCTCTAAGTCCTCCTCTGATGCCCTGCCGGCACTGCTTCTGGCCATCCTTAACCCCGGTTCAGGGTCCACTTAATGTGGACATGCTAGTTTGAATTAGCAAAACGCTAATTCGAACTAGTTTTTTAGTCTGGATCCGTTAGTTCGAATTAGCTTAGTTCGAATTAACTAATTCGAACTAAGTTAGTTCGAATTAGCGCTGTAGTGTAGACATACCCTAAGGTGCCACAGGACTCCTCGCCACCTTGGAGAAAGGAGAACAGGATCCCAGCCACTGGGGCTCTCTGGTCCAGCAAAATCCATGGTCCTGCCAGACCACAGATGTTGCCGGACCAGAGAGTCCCAGACCGGAGAGGTTCAACCTGTATAATAATCAGATTAGGGTCAGCCTGGGACATAGAAAGAATCAGTTACCGTAGACCACGGATGGGGAAATAATGTACCCCTTAAGGCAAAGCCTCTGTTAGGGTTTCCACATTCATTTAATCTTGCACCATCTGTCTGATGCATCCCAGTGAAGTACACGTAGCACCGTGCTTTGTACAGCCCAATTCAGCTTCATTTGTGCAAGGCATAACAGCGTGAAATGGTAATTCTCTTGGCTTTGAGTTGCCTTAGCCCTCAGTTCTCTGCTGCGGCAGCATGTGTTTCTACTGGTGGTGCACATCTGACCAGGCCTCGATGCACACAACATTTATTCCACATGGATGGAAAAAATTAGAGGGAAGATTGATTGCATCATGTTATACTTTTCTCTGGTAGAGAGAAGAGCCCATTATGAAATGTTTGTGACCTATGTAGGTGCCTCCGTACTAATCAAATTACCCCTTAACCTTCTCTTTGTTAGGCTGAGCTCCTTGAGTCTGTCACGATAAACCATGTTTCCTAACCCTTTCATCATGCTCACGGCTCTTCTCTCTGAAGCCGCTCCAAGATAGCAACATCCTTCCTGAATTGGTAACCCTTCAGGGCAGGCTCTCTGCTGTGTGTTTGCAGGTTGCCTAGAACCATGGGTCTCTAGGTGCAGGTTGCACCTTGAAAATCTGGGACTCTCTCGTCTGGCAACATCTGTGGTCCGAAAGGGCTATGGAGATTGCTGGACCAGAGAGTCCCGGCTGGCCAGGTTCAGGGGATGGTGCGGTGGTAGACAGCACAGCCCCAGTGGTAGCAGGGCCGGTGTGGTGGGGAGCATAGCCCCCACTGGGGCAGGTGGCGGGGAGAACAGCCCCACCTTGGAGCAAAGCCCGGGCCGGTGGCGAGAATGCAGCCCCGGCTGGAGTCAGCACACAGGGGCATTGGTCCGGAAAAGCTCAGATCCCGAGGGTGCCGGCCCAGGGAGGTCCCATCTGTACCACTAGAATACCGGAGGCAGAGGGGGCTACACACTTTGCAGCTCCTATAAACCAGGCAGGGCTCCTGGAAACCCTCCATTCCCCTCCACGGACTCCTTGTGCGCCACTCTCTCACCCCGATAGACTTGCTCGGCCCCTAGGCAAGGTAGGCCAAGAGAGGCGGCTCCGCGCTGGTGGAAGGGGTGGAGCTGGGGGGTCGCCAGCCCTCAGCGCAGCCTGGAGTGCGCTGCGCTGCCTCCCCTTCCCTGACAGCCTGGAGTGCGCTGCGCTGCCTCCCCTTCCCTGACAGCCTGGAGTGCGCTGCGCTGCCTCCACTTCCCTGACAGCCTGGAGTGCGCTGCGCTGCCTCCCCTTCCCTGACAGCCTGGAGTGCGCTGCACTGCCTCCCCTTCCCCTTCTGGAAAATCAGCCGCTTTTCTGGAAAAACTTGCCAGCTGTCTATACTGGCCGCTGGAATTTCCGGAAAAGCACTGACGATCTAATGTAAAATCATCAGTGCTTTTCTGGAAAAACTATGCTGCTCCTGTTCGGGCAAAAGTCTTTTTCCGGAAAACTGTTCCAGAAAAGGGCCAGTATAGACAGCAGAGATTTCTTTTCCGCAAAAAAGCCCCGATCGCGAAAATGACAATCGGGTTTTTTTTGCGGAAAAGCGCGTCTAGATTGGCCACGGACGCTTTTCCGGAAAAAGTGCTTTTCCGGAAAAGCATCCTGCTAATCTAGACGCGCTTTTTCCAAAAATACTTTTAATGGAAAACTTTTCCGTTATAAGCATTTCCGGAAAATCATGCCAGTGTAGATGTAGCCAAGAAGTTTAAATTGTGTTTTGACAACAGCTTTTCCTCCCCTCTGCCAATTGATTTTTGTGCCAGATCTAGTGGGGTCAGGGGAAGAGATCAGAGTGTATTGTATATCTTTGGTCAGTGTTTGAATAATGGGTTTGTTCAGGTTGCGGATGACTTTTCAGCCAATGTAAATATCTGTTGGTGGCTGATTCTACACAGGCACATAATAAGGAGATGACTTATGAGTGACCTATGTCTTAGCATTGGTTGTTAGAGGCACATCTTGGAGTTATAGTGCTTAAGGCCAAAAGGAACTATTTGGCCAGGTCTACACTACATGGGAAGGTTGAATTAAGCTACATTCATTAATTAGATTGCAGCGAGGGAGGCTTAGGTTGGACATTAGGAAAAACTTCCTGTCATGGTGTCTAGACAATGGAATAAATTGCCTAGGGAGATTGTGGAATCTCCATCTCTGGAGATATTTGAGAGCAGGTTAGATAGACCCCTATCAGGGATAATGAGATGGTTTGATTTAATGAACACAAGTAATGTATCATGTCTTTAAATTTCAGTGCTATAAAAAAGAAAGAGCTTGAAGGAAAAAATCAAGTTGAAAAAGAACTTGAATAAAATAGGAAAATCATTAAAAGTCAGGAAAAAAGGCATGGATAGGCAATGGCTGGTGTATTCCCATCGCAGTAAAAAGCCCTCAGACAAAATCAACATTGCGATGGCCACACAACAATGACCTTTTAGTAGAGGCCAAATGAGTAGAATCTGGTGATGGAGATTAGCAAGAGAAGGCGAAACACAACCTGACTGTTCTTCGCATTTATTGGGGGGATGAGTGTGGGGCCTTAAATTCATACAAAAAACACAAACAAGGCCAGACTCGTTAGCAGCCACATAAAGGCCTGATCATGGACATTCAGCGAATGCCTAGACCTCTCTGGAAGCAGATACCACAAGGGCGACTGACCGCAGAGCTGAGGTGATTTCACAGGAAATAAGGGAAAAGGCCGTTGGGAAACTGTCGTTTATCAAGGAAGCAGAATTCTGAAGTGCCAGCGCAGGTCAATATTTGGGATTTATGCATCTCCCTCGTTGAGTTGTCATAATCCTGGCTATTACAATGCATCTTTCCCAGTCTCTCAGAGCTGGCATTTCACCAGTTTACAAAGGCAGGCAGGCTGGGGAAGCGTCTCTATTTAGAAGCAAGAGAGCAATGAGCTTGGTAAATCTCAGCAAGCTCTTACCAGTCCTAATAGATGAGGCATCAGTCTCTGGAGCCAGGCAGGGTCACAGGCAATCAGTCCGTAGCACTGCCTGGGATACAGTGCTGCTTCCCCCTAGCTATGGGCCAGCACTAGAGCCAGGCTACAGTACAGCTCCAGAGCAAGCTGCCTGCCCCCTACAGCCATGGGGAGGCTGGTGAGCCATCTCCCTACCTTCAGCTAATATCAGCTCCAGCCACAGGGAAGCTGAAGGTGGCTGCCCAGACGGTCCTAGGACAGGACTGGGACTCAAACCCACAATGCTAGAGACCAGAGACTAATGCTTTAGCTGTTAGACCACTAAAGGACCTACTTCACCAGCCTACCTCCAGCTAATTCTAGGTATGTTAATCCAGCCCCAGCGCGCTCAATGTACTCTCACCCCTAGCACCCTGCCCTGACTTCCCACACACCCCAACCCTGTGCCCTGAGCTCCTCACACAGCCCACTTTGCACCCCCACATCCCCAGCCCCCGCCATAGGATTGACAGAAAACAGCCTGAAGGCGTGCATGAAGCTGGATTTGACCAGTTACGATGTACACTTTGAAGAAATGTGCAAAAAGATGCATCAGCCGAAGTCCCGTGGAATAAAGACTGTGAGTACAATGTTTCATTGATGCTCTTATTCATCATCATGCCAATTATCAATAGTATTAAGTTGTCTATTTTCAGTCATGCAAATGGGCATTCTTATACGGCGCTTTGTTGGCCACTTGTTTTGAATTTTGATGTAGTTTGGCTCTTTGGTTTGGAAAGCTTGCCGACCTCTGATCTAGATGGTACTTGGTCCTGTTGTGGGGGCAGGGGACTGGACTTGATGACCTCTCAAAGTCCCTTCCTGTTCTCGTGTTCTATGATTTTATGATTCCGTAGCTGGAGTCGACGTACCTTCGTTCAAGTTTCTGCATGATCTCCACAGCGGGAAGTCAATGGGAGCAAATGATCCATCAACCTCCCTTACTCCTCATGAGGAGCAGAAGTTCCGGCAGCGATGGGGTCCCCTCAGTGTTTGGTTGAATGGGTCTTTACTAGCCCCACTAAATCAAACTCCAGAAGATTAAGCATAGTAGCGCCAATCTTCACCCAAATGAAGACGTAGCCTTTGATCATGTCTGACATTCTATGTCTCACAGGCCACTAATACAATCCACACACTCCTCCTCACATACACACATACACACAAGACACCCAGCTATGGAAATGACACCCAAAGAGACTAGACCAGGGCTGCTCAACATGTGGCCTGTTTGTTTGCAGCTCGTAAAGTGGTTCGGGTTTACAAGGGGCTTAACACGCAGCTTGTGGGTGGGATCCTTTGCACATGGCCTCCACTGGGAACACTCTCCACAAGGGCAAGGAGTCTCCCAGGTGGGGTGAGCATTAAAAGATGCAAACAGATGGGCTGGCTGGAACAGACATGTGCAGGGTGTGGGCGTTTCTAGCGCCGAGGGAGGAGGTGCCGGGAGCACCGGGGCATTGTGGCAAGTCCTTTGTATTCATGCCCATCAGTGTGAAAAAAGCTGTTTGCATATATTTGCATATATATTTGCATGTATATGCAACCACACTTAGTTCTGGCCCTCCGATTGTGCTGTGAGTATTAATGTGGCCTCCGGAGCTTCCAAAGTCGAGTAGCCCTGGAGTAGACTAATGTGTACCACATGCAGAGATTAGGAGGGATAAAGGTTCACCAGTGTTTAAGGCCCATGCAGTGGACAGGAAATAATTAAGGGGTGAGGCCCTGGTGGTTCTGGCAAAAGACCTGCACCCGCAACCAGCAAAAGTTGGGAGTCGGGGGGGGACCCAATACCACTGCCAGTCTGACCTGTGGGAAAACCCTTCCTGACTGTCCTTCACCTCTGGTGATCAGTTACACCCTGAACAGGTAATGAAGAACCAGCCAAGTCCCTGATACTTGGACTTGGAATGCTCAGGACCACTTTGTCCTTTGGTCGCAGGCTGTATAGCTGTTCATCTGGAGGGGGAACTTACACGGTGTGGGGGATGCTCCTGTATGCTGCCGTTCCATTTCATTTAAATGTCTGTTTTCAAACCCGGTCTCCCAGGGTGTGTCTAGACTACAGGGTTTTGTTGACAAAAGGCAACTTTTGTTGACAAAACTATACCTGCGTCTACACTACTGCCACGTTATGTTGACAGTTAGTCAACAGAATGCGGCAGTTTTGTTGATGGCGGTAAACCTGGTTTTACGAGGAATAATGCCTTTTTTCAAAAGTACTCTTTTGAAAAAAGGTGCAATTGCATGCAAACTGTGCTTTTTCAAAAGTATCTGTCGACAAAGCCTCTGTCGAAAAAGTCGTGCAGCCTTTCCTCTGACTGGAGATGCCTGACACCGAGGATGTAAATTTTGGCTTCACTGATTGCTTGGGAGGCAACATGACACTCGTCCACCATTGACGCTTGGTTTCCTTTTGGAACTGTAGCCAAACAGCAGGGAATAATCTTCTGTCTCTCTCACTCTCTCTCCGGGTAAGCTACATCTCTGGCCCTGCATGTCTCTGAAAAGAGGCAGCCCTATTTGCACTAGACTGTGAACGGCTACAGACAGCTCACAGGAAATGTGTGTGTGTATGGAGGGGATGACTTTAATTTCATTATTCACCCTTAATTGGTAAGGCTTACTGGTTAAGGTTTCAGAGGGATAGCTGAGTTAATCTGCAAGGGGATGTCTAGACTACAAGCCTCTTTCGAAAGAGGCTTTTTTGAAAGAGCTCTTTCAAAAGAGATTGTCTAGACAGCCGCAAGACTTTCAAAAAATGATCTGCTTTTTCGAAAGAGAGCACACAAGCAATTTGGATGCTCTTTTTTGAAAAAGCCCTGTTTGTGTTCAAGGAAAACTTTTTTCAAAAGAGCTCTTTCAAAAAAAGGTATTCTTCCTCATAAAAGCAGGTTGGGCCTCTTGCATTTCTTGCCTTGGGGGTGGAATCTCACCGTTCGTCCATCCTTAAACAGGGGCCAGGCACGTTGTCCTGTCTATAGCAACTGCCAGTCACCATGCAGAGCTAAATGGGTGTCAAGCACCCGTGTTTCTTCTCTTCAGGAACCTGTACCCAATTGCCTTCTTGAAACAAAATGGTGAGAGAGGTTAGGATTTGGAACAACACATTAGTGAAAAAGGGTTTTAAGATGACAGATGGCCTGCAGGCATACTTAGCATCCCCTAATTGTATACTTAACTACAAGATAAATGAGGGGGCATCTACACTGCACCCTTAGCGCAAAATAAGCTATGCCATTTGAGCTAAGCAAATTGCATAGCTTATTTTGAGTTAATATAGAAATGGAGCGCTATTCCAAAACATCCCTTCAGCTTCATGGAACGAGGTTTACAGGAACTTTGAAATAGCGCACCTATTATTTTGAAAGCTATTTTGAAATAACGGGCTTGCTGTCAAGATGCGGAAAACGCTATTTCGGGATACCGGAAGTATCCCAGAATAACGCTACCGTCTAGATGCACACTTAAAGAGGATTTGCTTGTAAGTTATAGGAACCAAACTGAACCAATTTAAAGGGCCTGTCTATATTTGAACGTTTAATTCAGATTAAGACAGGGTGTGAGTTCAAAGAGCAACAGCTGTTCATGAATAAGAACTTCATGCTTATTCTGAAACATGCATGTATTTGAAAGCAGATTAAGCTAAACCAGACTAAGGTATAAGCTGAATCTCTCTAGTCTGGCATTCTGTGGTTTGGCATTCATCAGATTCTGAGGGTGCCAGATGAGAGAGGTTCTGCCTGTACTTGTGTTCTGAAATAAGGGCTTATCTTTACTTACCCCAAGAATGATGCTCTGGAGATCAATCTCCCAGGGTTTGATTTAACAGGTCTATTAACAACCTAGAAATCAACTGCTGATAGTGCCCCTATTAACCTTAGTACCCCACTAGGTCACGAGAAGTAAAGTAAGTCGATGGAGGAGTTTCTCCCATCAACCTCCCCAGTGGGGACACTGCAGAAATTTGACTTAAGGTGCATCGACTCCAGTACGCTATTCTCATTGCCTATCTTAGGTCTACATTCTCCAGTAGTGTAGACCTGATAAGGATACAGAGGTGGAGTTATTCACGAGTAGCTCCATGTCTAGGCAAGGTCTTGCATTCTCCCATCAAGAAGTGCTGTAAAATCCAGCTCAAGGAGAAATACTCCCTCTAGAACTGGCCACGCTTATATACAAAGAATAGAGCTTTGCAGGTTGACTACTCAATGGAGAAGCTCTCCTGTTGTAGTTACTTATTTGTACCAATCTTGGAATGAACTGGTCAAATAGCACATGGAGCAAGGCCTTCTTCCAAGAGTCTCGGCTCAACACCAGTGCTAGGTTTCTACATGAGAACTCTTCCTTAGTAACTTAATCAGAGCCCAATGCAGAAAAAAGCTCTCCTGTCTCTTGCATAGTTCCCTCCTACCCAAAGCTGCCTCTTTGCACCTCTTTCTTGTGGAATCTGAATAAGTTAGGCCCTAAACTTTGGCTAAGTCTGCATACATGCTTGAAGGCCGGAGAAGGGGTGAATAAAGATAAGGAAGATGCTTGTAGTTCTTTGTTCTGAGAAACTGGAACAATCCGGTTAAGTGCAGGAGATATGCTCTTCTTCACTGTAAATGACCTTGATTTCCTAATTTGGGAGTGGGAAATTTGAGCTGTATGCCAACTATAAAAACTTTGTAACTTTCTTTGTCAGGGGGGGCTTCTCCTGACTGCACAGTTTGTCTGTGTCGGTTAGTGATGACTCTCCCAGAAACTGCTTATCTCATTTAACAAAGGTGCCTCTGGCAAATCTGAGACAAACACAACGTGAAGACTGTGTTTTCTTCCACATGCCTAATTCAAAACGAAGAACACAACGTGCATTCCCAAGAGTTAAAAAAATCATTCATGTCCTGAGAAACTTGGAAGACTGTAACGCCACCTCTTGGTGAGCTAGACTACAAAATTGTACTGAAGATTCAGGAGGAAACCTCTGCTCCTAGAGAGTTATCCCGTAGCTATTTTCACTGGGATTTCTTGTGTCTTCCACCGGTATGGGGGAGAGGGGCCGCTGTCAAGGATAGGACACTGTACTATATGGAGTATTAGAAGATTTTACTTGGCATTTCTTGGGTCCTTAACTCAAATAAGTATTTTTTCTTCATTTAAATCAATGCTCTGGGGTGGGGCTGGAGGGTTCAAGACCCAGGGAGAGAGGACAACCTCAGCCCTCTCTCAGAACAGCAGCTTGGGGCCAGCCGAGAAGCACCTGTCCATAGCAGCTCCTGTGGGCACAGCCAGGGCAATGGTGCATGTCCCCCTGCTGGGAGACAGATAGACACACAAACATAGACACAAACTTTCTGAAATATACAGTAGAGAGCTGTCCCTTTCTCCATCCCTGCCCCCTGCTGGCTCAAGGGGGTTATAGCTGTCCCCATCCCAGTCTCTGGCTCCTTCTTGTGGTCATTTTGCTGTATAAGTGTCCCTCCTACCAGACCTCTCCCTTTCCATTTTATGAGAAGCAATCGAATTCCAGGCACATCCCATTGTCCTGGTGCAACCAAATCCTTACCTTGTATCTTGGTCTCTTTATTTTATTGGTTGAAGCTATATCACTATCTCAAATATTAATTTCAATAAAAGGGGACTACACAAGAACCTAATTTCTTTCTTCATTTCTGGACAGGCAGTCTGTAATTAAAGGCTGTTGAACTGAGAACATGAAATAATGTCCTCTAGAGTTCTTCTTCTGTCACAG
This sequence comes from Pelodiscus sinensis, assembly GCF_049634645.1. NCBI lineage: Eukaryota > Metazoa > Chordata > Testudines > Trionychidae > Pelodiscus > Pelodiscus sinensis. The sequence continues at coordinate 35,345,487 of NC_134726.1, forward strand.
CATCATATAAACTAGATGATCTGGACTCCACTGAGTAATTAGGTTTCATTTTTCTTTTCATTGCATCATCATCTCACTATTTCAAGAGGCTTCTTTTTCTCTTACAAGTTTAAAACCAATTTACTCTATCTGAAGCCCAATTCAGCATTAAACAAGGTTTAAAGGAGGGGAAAATGCTAAATTAACTCTAATCCTTGCCAAGCATATATAAATATTTTAAGTAGTATAGTATTTCAGTAAATTGCTTCCCTAGGGATTTTCTCCCAAGACCATAACTACATATACATTTCAAAGATATTTAAAAAATACCAATAGAAAATTAGAAATAGAGAACACCAATTTGAGAGAGACACTATGATGTTCAATACACAGAGGTTTTACTGAAATAGTTTCTACCAGTTTGAAGAGTTTTTATCTGTTTTGAGAGAGATTTCTTCCACCTGTAAGGCCTGATTACCCCTTTTATTCTGTTGTAAGTCCTCTGGAGTCAACAGAGGAACCCCACCATAAAACCAGGTTAGCAGAAAGCTAATCAAATTTGTAAAAGGAATATTGGCCGAAACGGATCGAATTCCTCGTTCTGATGAGATTAGACAATGTGTAAGCACAATAAATAGCTCAAATAGGCCTAAGAATGTCAATGAGATTGAGGTGCTTTGATGGTTTAAGTCCCTTCTGAAATTGGGATTTACGGCCCTTTAAACATTTTTTGCCCCTGCCCTTTAATGACCACTTGTGGTCCATATCCCTGGTATGCCTCCTCCAAAAGATGGCACCCTAGCTACATTTGAGAATATCACACATATTGCATAATCTGGCAGCAGATTTCCTTCTGAATCAAGAGAACCCCAAGAATGCTATAACTTCATTATTTTGCTTTGAGACCTATCATGCCAGAGCCCCATCTCCCTCAGACTTTTGCTGCCTAAGATAGGTGATGCACCATGTTTTTTAATCTTTCATGGAAGCAGGGTTTCTTAAAAGCCCAGAACAGGTCTTTCTTAATCATCTGCTAGTTCGTCTTGTTATCTGCTTGCTTTCTGCTGAGATCTGTGTGGAAAAGCCATTTGTCTTTTCAGCAAAGACAGGAAAGTGCAGTTCAAGAAAGAATGACAGAGACTTTCCTGTTGTTCCAATCCCAATGCGTAAAAGTGCATTGTAGGAGACAGGAAATGGCATCTTTAAAAGCTAGCGACTGCTGAACCAAAAGAACAGATCTCAAGAAGCCACTTTAAAATATATTTATCATGTCCCAATGAAGTCCTAAACATTTGATGTGGGATCAACATACAATAAAGTTCAAGCATGTTTTAAACACTGATATGGGAAAGAAAGGTTGACTAAACCAGTCCTATTCTGGGATTGTGTCTGGTTGTTTGTTTCATGTGCATTTTTTCGGGCTGCTCATCATGTGACTTACCTTGAAAATAAGCCCATTAAGAAGCCAAATCCAACGGTGTTGTAATATTCTCTTATTCTTGTACTTACCTGAACAGATTTCATTTGGTTCCTCAAAGAGGTCTCATGAGAGGAGGGGGACAATTTCCATCAGTCCACAAAAAGTTTCTTTGCCCTCTAAAGAAATCATTTTTCTTGTGGCTGCTGAATTTAGGAACTAGGAGCCTAATGAATGGAAGTTACCAGGGAAGAACAGGAATTGGCAAACATTCTGTCTACTTCTGTCTTCTCAGCCACCATCTGCCTTCTCTGTGGGAACTCGCTCAGAAGCAGCTCATTTCAAGAGAATTTTCAAGTGAAGTGTGAGAAATGCAGCCAATCATAAATATTTAACTCCAAGAATTTTAGACGTTAGAGATTAAACATGAAGGCCTTGATAAAAACACAGTCTCAGATTGTATCAAGGCAAGAAGTGTTAGTGTGGATTTTTTTTACAAGAACACTTCTATAAATGGTAAAATAAACGCATTCTTTGCTGAGGCAAAGGGGCAATGCTCCAAGGAGATGAGCTTTATTGTCCTCGGTAGGGTTCGACCCATTTACACTACCAGGAAAATGGGCCCATTGTTCTAAGTAATATCAAGGTTCTTTAAGTGAATCCCATCCTATAACATCTGTCCCACTGAAAGACCCAGGGCCTGAAATTCTTCTTGCTTCAAGGACTATTCCAGATGAGCAACACAGGTGTAAGTGTAACTGACATGGCGGGGTGACGGGGGGGGGGGGGGGGAGAGGGCAGTCCAGATCAGTGGTCTAGAAATATGGCTCACTACCAAGTCCTTCAGCTATCTATTCCACCAAAGGCTTGGCTTATTGAAGGAGTCCACCCACAAAATTGCTCTGAAACCATTAGCACTGTTAAACTGTGCTTGGCAAAGACTTTATGAAGCACTCTGGAATCCTTCTGATGACATGTGCTTTATTAAATGCATATTAATGTAATACACACTATATCTGACTATATCTTTTAGAAATGTGCATCTGCCTGCCTGTCTATCTGTGAGTCTGCTTGTTCAAGAAATCCATCTAACAGGGGAGCAGGGTCCACCACATTACGTATGTAGCTTCCTCTTGTCATAACGTAAAGCAAGGTCAGGGTTTGGCTGTGCCTGGATAATGGGATGTGCCTGGAATGTGATTGTTTCTCATACAATGGAAAGGGAGGAGTTTGGCAGGAGGGTGTTATACTGCAGAATGACCACAGGGGGGCAGCAAAGGTGTCAGAGATGGGGACAAAGATGGCTATAATCCTATTAGGCCAGTAGGGGGCAGGGATGGTTATAAGACATGTATCTACTATAATATAGTAGCCCAGTGTCTGAGTCTGTAACTCTGAAATGCTGGCTGTTCCCTCTGGGTGGCACTGTTGCCTGAAATGCTGGCTGTTCCCTCTGAAAGGCCCATGCTGCATGGGGAGTGTGGGGCCCAAACGGCCACTTGCGCCACTTGCTCCCCCGTGGCGGCCTGGCTGAGCAGCGCAAAAGTCAGCCAAACGCCATGGCAGGAGGCAAAAGGGGACGGGGCGGTGACGTGCTGCGTGACAGCAGCTCCAGGCCCTGTCCCCTGGCCGTGAACATCACCGTCCCACCCCCCTTTGCCTCCTGCCATGGCTCTCGGCTGATTTCTGCGCTGCTCAGCCAGGCCGCCACTTGGGAGCAACCATTTGAGCTCCACACCCCTCATGCAGCACGGGGAGTACGGTGCCCAAATGGCCATTTGGGCTCTGCGGTTCCCCGAATGAGAGGCAGGAGGGGGAGGAGAAGAGAAAGAGAGAGACAGAGAGAAAGGCAGGAGGTGCAGGAGAGCTGAGCGAGAGGGGGGGAGGCAGTAGGAAGAGGAGGAGAGAGAGAGACGGAGAGAGAGACCGGAGGCTCAGGAGAGAAGACCGACGTGGAGGAGAGACCTGAAAATCCTGTCTTATGATGGGCTAATTGGCTAGTCTACTATATATTTCAGATAATTTGTATGTTTGTGTGTCTGCTTCTCTGTATGTCTGTCCCCCAGCCAAGGGGCACGCACCTCTACCCCAGCTGTGCCCACTGTGGCTGCCGTGGGCATGGACAGGCGCTTTTCACTTGGTCCCAAGCTGTGGTGAGAGGGGGCTGGGGTTGTCCTCTCTCCTCAAGGCAGCCTGCACCCTGAACTCTACATCTCCAGCCCCACCCCAAAGCAATGACTTAAATGGAAAAAAAAACCATATTTGAGTTAAGGACCTTAGCAATGCTGGGCACAACTTCTAGTTATTCATAATTCTTTAATTTGCTATTGTTCCTTCTTGGCTTCAATTGAGCTTCCAAGAGGCAACTTTCTTTCACAGCCTGCCTTTGTTCTCAGAGGCCACAATAGTAACAGAAGACGTTTATTAGACCTTCTCATCCATCAGTTACCTGCCAGAGTGGACTAGAATTCCTCCATGGAGACCGTTTCGGGGAGCTGGTGTGACTGAACAGAGGACATGCCAATTCTGACCTTGTCTCAGGAGTTGACTTGATGTGTGAGGGTGTGGAAAAGTCATTTTAATCCCTGGGAGGGAAACTGAGGCACCAACCCTAACCTAGCTTTAAATCTCACACTTTGAAATCTGCAGACCAAAATTTCTCCTGAATTGCTGAGTATTATTTACTGCTCTGTTAAACCAAGACTAGCCCTGATCTTTTATTCTCTCCATTTTATAGTCTTTCAGATTACAAAGAGAGTTCGGGAATTACTTGATAGCTTAGGTTTTCCCTGTATTAGGAACAAAGGATAAGGAGCTATCTCTTTCACAAGCCCAGGGAGGCTTCCAGCCAGAACTGTGAAAGCTTAAGAAAACCTACCTGGCAGGCAAAATCTCCCTTTTTAAAAACAGCATTTAAGCTCACAAGACAAGGGAGAGCTCAATTTAAAGTCAAATAGGAAATCTTTGAGCAAAACAAAAAACGGAAACGTGCTTCCCTTGTTGTGAGAGTAACAGACACGTAATCTCTTTCTTTCTTCCCTTCATCTGGTTTTACCTTGTTTTATCAGTGTGACAACTGAATCTCGCAACGTATAAGGCAACGTATTAGCACTGGCAGTTGTCAGCTCATGCTTTATCTCAGCCATTCCAGAAGGCTGTAGCATGGAGTTCACCTCCTAAGTAAGGCCAAAAGTATTTGTTTGCTCCTATTTCTTGCCTTTTTTCTTCCCTCAAACCAAATGCTCGATGGGTTTAGGGTGAAACTCAGGCCGGCACAAGCTTTAGCCCCACCTCATAAACCCAGTGACCAAGAATGAGCTTTTTTTCAAAAGTGCCTGACTCGGGTGTTTTGGAAAAATCCATCTAGGTTGGGACTACAGTGCAATGCTATTTCAGGATATAGGAGTATCCCGAAATAACTATCCCGTGTCTTCACAGCAACCCCGTTTTCCCAGGCTTGCTATTCCAATGTCCCTGTAAACCACATTCCACAAGGAGTAAGGGACGTTTCGGAATAGCGGGTTATTTTGAAATTGAAATAAGTTATTTCAAAATGAGACCGAAATAAGATACGCAAATTGCCTGAATGGGAGCAGCATAGTTTTTCCGGAAAAGCACTGATGATTTTACATTAGATCGTCAGTGCTTTTCCAGAAATTCAAGGGGCCAGTGTAGACAGCTGCCAAGTTATTCCGTTATTCCCTAAGGGTATGTCTACACTAGCCCCCTAGTTCGAACTAGGGAGGCTAATGTAGGCATTCGAAGTTGCAAATGAAGCCCGGGATTTAAATATCCCGGGCTTCATTTGCATCTTCCTGGGCACCGCCATTTTTAAATGTGCCTTAGTCCGAACTCCGTGCCTGCGGCTACACGCAGCATGGAGTAGATAGTTCGAATTAGGATCTCTAATTCAAACTACCGGTACACCTCGTTTAAAAATGGCGGTGCCCAGGAAGATGCAAATGAAACCCGGGATATTTAAATCCTGGGCTTCATTTGTAACTTCGAATGCCTACATTAGGCTCCCTAGTTCGAACTAGGGGGCTAGTGTAGACATACCCTAAGGTGCTGCTAGACTATTTGTTGTTTTAAAAGTTTTTCCTGTTTGGTTATGTCTCGACTACAGAGTTTTTTGGAAAAAACTTCACCTGTGTCTAGACTGCCATCGCGTTCTTTTGAAATTAAATCGAAAGTATGCGGCAGTTTTTTCAATAGTAAACCTGCTTTTAGAATGAAGAACACCTTTTTTCGAACGAGCTCTTTTGAAAAAGCCCTGTTTGCTTTCAAGAATGCCTTTTTTTGAAAGAGAGCATCCAGATTGCTTGGCACTCTTTTTCGAAAAAGCGAGTCACTTTTTCAAAAGTCTTGTGGCTGTCTAGATGATCTCTTTTGAAAGAGGCTTGTCGTCTAGATGTACCCTTAGGGTATGTCTACACAGCAAAGTTATTTCGAAATAACAGCCGTTATTTTGAAATAACTTTCCTAGCACCTACACAAGCCAACTGCTATTTTGAAATTAATTCAAAATAGCAGAGGACTTATTTCGAAATTGGTAAACCTCATTCCACAAGGAATAGCACCAATTTAGAAATTTCTATTTCGAAATAAGCACTTTGTAGATGATTATTTAGAAATAGGGGGCCTCCAGCCCTACCCAGGGTGCCCTGCTGGCCGCCTTGGCCACAAGGTAACTTCTGACTTGATGTCCTGCTGGAACCAGTTCTGGCTGGCCTTAAATGCGATTCAGCGTCCAATCACTGTGGACGCGCTATTTCGAAATAGCAAAAAGCTATTTCGAAATGCGTTTTGTGTGTAGACGCGTTATTTCAAAATAAGATATTTCAAAATAACTATTTTGAAATGAGATATTTCGAAATTACGCTGTAGTGTAGACATACCCTTTCAAATTAACTCGGCTACCCCTCTGAAACCTTAACCAGTTAGCCTTACCAATTAAGGGTGAATAATGACATTAAAATCCCAAATCCCTCTACCCCCCTCCTCCCACACATGCACACATTTCCTGTGAGCTGTCTGTTGCCATTCACAGTCTAGAGCAAATGGGGCCTCCTCTTTTCAGAGACATGAGGGGCCAGAGACGCGGAAGTTGAATTACCGCAGTCAAAGGAAAGAGGCAGATTTAGACGCGTCCAACAAGGAGCAATTGATCTGGGGACCGGAGAAGGTTTCTGGCATTTGAGACATGGGGTAGGCAATAGTCTGGAATCCGGCCTGGAATGAACCCTACTTCCTGCTCTGAGAGAGTCTCCAAATGGGCTCAGCTGTGGTCCTATTATGACCTAAAAAGTGCTACATTTGAGCAATAGGCTTCCCAGAACTGAGCCCCAGCACCTCGGGGCTTGGCAATTCATAGCCCTGGTACCTGGGGGCTTGCTGCATTAGTTATGAAAGTACAAAAACACTGCTTGAGTCCTGGAGCTGTGTTTCAACTGATTGGTCCCAATGTGACCACTGGGCCTGGAATGAACCGTTTCACTCTCTGCCATGACAGCAAAAGGAATAACATCAGCAGCTGTCAGCTACAGCACACTCTTTTCCTCTTTCTGGCCCAGCCTGGAGATGACTACAGGACACGGGTAGCCAGGCTGTTCTACTAGAAGTGTGTCTGAAGGGGTGGGGAAGGGATTTCATTAGAAACAGGAGTGAGCAGCATGGGGTGTATGTGGGGTTAATGGAAAGACATCGGGATGGGAAGGGGTGTAGGCTGGTTGACTCAATCATCAGCCTAAGGCCAGGTCTTCACGTACCCTGAGATCGACATTCTGGATATCGCTCTTGCGGGGTTCAATTTAGGGGGTCTAGTAAGGACCCGCTCAATCGACCGCTGATGCCACTCCCATCGACCCCAATACTCCACAGAATCGCGAAGAATAAAGGAAGTGAACGGGAGAGATTCTCCTGTCCACCTCCCACACTGGGGATGCCACAGAAGTTCGACTTAAGATACGTCAACTCCAGCTACACTGCCTTCATAGCCGGAGTTGCGTCTCTTTGGTCGCCTTTCTCATATAGTGTAGACCTGACTGGAGAAACAATGGCCAGCCATGCCCAGAACAGTTCATGGCCCTGTTGCCTCAGGGCTGTTTGTTGTCCTGCACAAAGTGGAATGAAAACATAAAATTACAGATCAGCTCTCACAGGGCCCTGTGGCTTCCGGTGGCTCAGTGGTTAGGCACTCCACCTAGCCTGAGGCATTCTGCAGGCCTCTACTGCAATTCTCCATGGTCCCCCTCACAGTCCTCCATTACAGTACCAATATTCTCCCTGCCCTCTCCTATTCCCAAGCATCCTCATGCAGCTGGGACCCCATGGGCAATAATCACACCCCTTAGCTGGTAATCATTAGAACCAATCACTGGTGCTGACTAATGGCTGCACTGCACCTGCTTTCTGGACCCTTCTCTGGAACCAGGCTGGCTACTCCCCCACACCAGCACCCCATTTAAGGGGCAAATGAGGTGACCCGGGGTTCCAAAAAGGCTAGGAAGGAGGCTATGGGTTGGGTCTATTGCAAAAAGAGATGACTCAGAAGCTGAAGGTGAAAGAAAGAACTTAGAATTCTTTGTCATGTGTGGAGAACTGAGGTGATTAATTTGCTGTAGCAGTAGAATATCAGCCTTCCAGTCAGAAAATGGAAAGAATGCTTCATAAACATTGTACCTGAAAAAAAAAGTTTTATATTGGCCTGGAAATCTTGGTAGACGCAATTTTTCAACCAACTCTCCAGGCAAATCATGGTTCGCACATCCCGGCCTAGGTGCGTGAAACATATTCCATGTCGCAGGGTCCTTGATGCCTCTCAGACGCCTCATGGGATGAAGTCACTCGCGTATCGATTGCTGCGTTGACCACCCACGGGCGGTTCTCACCAGCCCTTAGCAGCGTGGTGCTGCTCCATGGGACCCCTGATTCTCTGCAAAGATGGAAGCGTTTTCCATGCGGAAAGTAAAATATTGCCTCTGGGAGCAATGTGCTCAAGAGGCTGCAACCAATGAATTCATGCACCGCTCAGATCACTGCACAACCTCCTGATTTGATTTTGTTCTGTGTAACCATCGGGGGGAGGGAGGAACTTTTTTGGATGGAGGGGGGCTGACATACAGAAAAATAAGTCAGGGCCTGTACACAAGGAAGAAGCAAAAAAAGAGGAGAAAGACACTTCCCACATTCCCCTTGTGCACAAGAGCCTGGAAGGGGGGCACAGACTGGGCTCCCCAATGCTGGGGGGAGCCTTAAGCCTTGGGGGGCTGGATCCAGGCAAACTGGGGGCTGCATCCAGCCTCCAGGCCTTAAGTTCCCCACCTTGGTGTAAGCATAGGGAACAAAGATATTGCTAGCCAAATGTTCTCTCTCTGCACCATCCAACTGCCCATCACAACAATAAGAGACACTCACCAGCAGAGTAACAGAGCAAATGTCTGTCAATTGAGACATTTTCCAGATCAAGCACCAACGATGGTGTCAATATCAGAACCACGCTTGAGTGTAGACAGTAGCGGGAAGGTGAACGTAGTGCAGTTGCGGAGCCTATCGTACAAAAGACTACAGCTATTCCCAGTTCAGAGGTCAGGAATCTCTGTTGTCACATGCTGAGTTTCCTACAAATTCTTCCCTAGGAAGCTATGATTTTTCTCCTCCCCATTGCACCCCCCCCACACACACACACACAAAGGGGACTCAGTTCGCCAAAGCAGCAGGATCTGCAGATGCTCTTGTGCCTCTAAACAACGTCCTGCCCCTTCCTGCTCCCTGAGAAGTTTTGTTTTATAGGCAAGGGAGGATTTTCAATGGCACAAAAGAAAGTTAGCTACAGTTTAACCTCTCTAATCTGGCACCCTCAGGACCTGGACGGTGCTGAAACAGAGAATTTGCTGGACCATGGGAGGTCAGTATTGTCCAGCAGCATTACCAACACTTCTACCGCTTACTGGGCTCTTAGAAGACGTTAATGGGTAAATTAGAGCTAAAGAACAGCACAGAACACTGAGAGCCAGGACCGGTGGCTGAAAGCCAGCTTTATGGAACTGCAGGAAACTAAGCCACACTCATGATAAATGGACATCCGGCTAACTAAAATCATGCCAGACCACAAAAGTTGCCAGACCCGTGAGTGCTGGATGAAAGAGACTCAATTTGTGCTTAATTCCTGTTGACTTTCATAGGTTTAGTTATGTAGGTGCCTAACTCCCATTGGTTTTAATGAGAGTTAGGCACTTAAATATCTCTGAGGATCTAGTATCTAATTGCTTTTGTACCTTTTAGAAATCCATCCCTATTTGTTCTCAGGTCGTGATCTAGATTTGCTAGGCACTTTGGGGACAGTTTAGATAAGGTGTGGAGTGGAATCTTCAAAAGCACCAAAGGAATTTAATTCCCAGGTAAAGTCAAGGGGAGCTGTGTGTCTGAATCCCTTGGGCACTTTCCAAAATTTCAAAAACAATCATGTCTCCCAAGCAACAAGCTAACATAAGACAAGTGGGCAAATGCAATGAGGGCAGGTAGGAGAAAGGGGCACATCAGATATGTGGAGTTAACCAAAGCTGTGAATTTATCAAAAGGTCACTCATCCTTATTCAATAGTCTGTTCTGGGGATATAGAATCAGCCATGTGCTTTTCGGGACAACATGCAAAGCAGCAGGCTGCAGGGATACGTCTGAGTTCGGAGACCCCCAGGTAGTCAGCATAGACTCTCCATAATCTGTGACTTTTAACATTTGTGGTATTGTCTGATAGGGTTGAAGACCTCATTACTATAATCTTCAGATCTGATTTTCCTTCCCCGGGGTAGGCAATGTTCTGTTTATGAAGTGTGACGGGCCTGCTCTAAGAAGCAAATGTTATACACTTGAAAACAGTAATAACTTTCCCTCCTCTGTTTTGGTTCAGATCCGTTTAAATATTGGTGCAGAGGAGATATCTTGAGTGTTCACAGCGGGTTTTATCTCTTTTCTTGGCTCATTAGCATGGGAGAGCAATGGATTTTGGTGCACTATCTCGGGTCTGTTTTAATGCACATATTGTTCAACAGGCAATAGATTTGTCTTGGGACATGATAATAGTGGCAGTTCATACTATGATGTGATATTATGATGATATAATGGTCGGTCAAGTATTTTTTATTTTTAAAATCATTAAGGCTTCTATTTAGGACAAATGGAAACACTTTCATTTAGAAAAGATATCTCCTGTTTGCGTTGTAATGAAACAATTTGACTGACACTTCTCACAAGAAAATAAGATAAGCATTCAGGTTACGAGTACTCTATTACTACTGACATGGCATCAATATAGTACAAATAATAAAAAGCTTCCAATATAATTCTACTATATATTTTAGAGAGTTTGTCAGTCTGTTTGATCAAGAACTCCTCCTACACGGTAAAGCTAGGACCACCGAATTCCATATACACCTTCCCCTTATCATAACTTAAAGCATTGTAAGGATTTGGTTGTGCCAGGAAAATGGAATGTGCCTGGACTGGGATTGCTTTGCATAAAACCATGCAGAAAAGAGACAGACTCACCAAAGCAAGTACAGTTCTCAGAACTGATAAAAATGAACGAATGTTGAAAGAGACTGAATCAAGCCAAGGATTTTGTTTGGGGGCCCATCTCTTTTTTAATTGAGATTTTCAAAGATGCCCAGTGTTCTACCTCTCTGTTCCTGATGAAGTCAATGCTAAAAAACGCCCTTCGACACGGAGCCCAGATTAAATACTTTTGAAAATTCCACCTTTCATCTGGCACAATTTAGCCCTAATCCAGGACACAACCACGTGACATGACAAAAGATCTGATTTGTGTGTTCATTGGGTATATGCACCTGTAAATTAGGTATGTGCTCTCTTGGACCCGTAGTCATAGAATCATGGAATCATAGAATACTAGGACTGGAAGGGACCTTGAGAGATCATCGAGTCCAGTCCCCTGCCCTCTTGGCAGGAACAAATTCTCTGTCTAGATTATCCCTGATAGACATTTATCTAACCTACTCTTAAATATCTCCAGAGATGGAGATTCCACAACCTCCCTGGGCAATTTATTCCAGTGTTTAATCACCCTAACATTTAAGAACTTTTTCCAACCTAAACCTCCCTTGCTGCAGTTTAAGCCCATTGCTTCTTGTTCTACCCTCGAGGCCAGGAAGAACAAGTTTTCTCCCTCCTCCTTGTGACGCCCTTTTAGATACCTGAAAACTGCTATCCTGTCCCCTTTCATTCTTCCCTTTTCCACACTAAACAAGCCCAATTCTTTCAGTCTTCCTTCACAGGTCATGTTCTCTAGGCCTTTAATCATTCTTGTTGCTCTTCTCTGAACCTTCTCCAATTTCTCCACATCTTTCTTGAAATGTGGCACCCAGAACTGGACATAAAACTCCAACTGAGGCCTAATCAGCACAGAGTAGAGTGGAAGAATGACTTCTTGTGTCTTGCTCACAACACACCTGTTAATGCATTCTAGAATCATGTTGGCTTTTTTTGCACAGCACCATGCTATTGACTTATATTTAGCTTGTGGATCTATAATCCCCTAGATCCCTTTCTGCCATACTGTAGATCCCTTTCTGCCATACTCTTTCCTAGACAGTCGCTTCTCATTCTGTATATGTGAAACTGATTGTTCCTTCCTAAGTGGAGCACTTTGCATTTGTCCTTATTAAACTGCATCGGCTGTGTCTACATTGGCAAGATTTTGTGCAATAGCAGCCGCTTTTGTGCAAAATCTTGCCACCTGTCTACACTGGCTGCGAGTATTTGCGCAAGAACACTGACATTGTAATGCACAAAATCAGTGCTTCTTGCGCAAATACTCTGACGCTCCTGCTCAGGGATAAGTCCTCTTGTGCAACTGGTCTTGCGCAAGAGGCCAGTGTAGACAGGTAACATCAATTTCTTACACAAGAAAGCCCGATGGCTAAAATGACCATTGAAGTTTTCTTGTGCAAGAGAGCATCTACACTGGCACAGATGCTTTTGTGAAAAAGCAAATCTTTTGCACAAAGGCACATGCCAGTATAGACGCTCTCTTGCGCAAATACTTTTAATGGAAAAACTCTTCCGTTAAAAGTATTTGCACAAAATCATGCCAGTGTAGATGCAGCCTATCCAGTTTACCTCAGACCATTTCTCCAGTTTGTCCAGATCATTTTGAATTATGACCCTATCCTCCAAAGCAGTTGCAACCTCTCCCAAGGTGGTATCATCTGCAAACTTAATAATCATACTCTCTATGCTGGTATCTAAATAGTTGATGAAGATATTGAACAGAACTGGTCCCAAAACAGACCCCTGTGGAACCTCACTTGTTACTCCTTTTGAGCAGGATTGTGAGCCATTAATAACTACTCTCTGGGAATGTTTATCCAGCCAGTTTTGCACCCACCTCATAGTAGCCCCATCTAAGTTGTATTTGCCTAGTTTATTGACAAGAATATCATGCAAGACTATCAAATGCCTTACTAAAGACTAGGTATACCGCATCCACCGCTTCTCTCTTATCCACAAGACTCGTTATCCTATCAAAGAAAGCTATCAGATTGGTTTGACATTATTTTATTTACAAATCCATGCTCACTGTTCCCTATCACCTTATTATCTTCCAAGTGTTTGCCGATGATTTCCTTAATTACTTGCTCCATTATCTTTCCTGGCACAGAAGTTAAACTGACTGGTCTATAGTTTTCTGGGTTGTTTTTATTTCCCTTTTTATAGATGGGCACTATATTTCCCCTTTTCCAATCTTCTGGAATCTCTCCTGTCTTCCATGATTTTCCAAAGATGATAGCTAAAAGCTGAGATACCGCCTCTATCAGCTCCTTGAGTATTCTAGGATGCATTTCATCAGGCCGTGGTGACTTGCAGACATCTAACTTTTCTAAGTGATTTTTAACTTGTTCTTTTTTTATTTTATCTTCTAAACATACCCCCTTCCCACTAGCAATCACTTTGTTAGGCATTCCTTCATCAGACTTCTCGGTGAAGACCAAAACAAAGAAGTCATTAAGCATCTCGGCCAGTCCTGCAAATGTAATTTGGTACAACCCCCCACATTGTTCCTATTTGTTCTGTATCACGCAGTTGTGGATTCCATTGACCTACGTGTCTGTAAGATTTTCCTTTCAAAATGGATGGCCGAAAAGCACTGCTTGTTACAATCATTATTTGGTGCTTCCGCAAGAATTATGTCAATGTTTTCAGAATTTAAAATGCCAAAATCAATAAGAAGAACATTTAGCCGGTGTAATACATAATGATCTAAAAAACTATTGTGTGGTGAGTTTTCTGTAATACCTTTTACCCTTGTCTGATAAACAACCAGGGATACAACTGAAATGTTAGTAATATTCCCATTATGGATGAAATTCACTTTGGGCCGGGAGCCAGCTTCAGGCTTGTCTGCCACTGTATTTCTAATCTTCAGGGTTTAAAGCTGTTAAGGGACTAATTCAGAGCTACTCTACTTTGTAAGCCCCGGGGGCCACAGTGATACTCACTGCATATGCCGAGGGCCACAACTTAAGCATGGTTGCATATATATGCAAATAGCTTCCTTCACACTGGTCAGCATGAATACAAAGATTAAGGCAAGGCTGTACAACATGCAGGCCTCATTGCTGATATTAATCCAATGGAATATTTACCCAATTTCCACTCATATGACGGCACTTTTAATGATCAATGACAGTCCAGGAATTTAACTACTAAAATGCATCTCAACAGAAGACTGTTACATTGACTACTTTTTTGTTTTGGCTTCACAACAGTCCAGGAATTTAACTACTAAAACACTTATCAACCTAAAGCACACTGTGGATCGCGTGTTGAATACCCCTGGATGAATTGATGTCTTGGCTTGGTGCCTGCCCTCTGTAGAGGGGTTGATTTTTCCCTCTGAAGGTAAGTCATGTTCCTTGGAAGAGCTGAATTCTGATGAGTCGTTACTTTTGCCTATGAAAGTCCCTCAAGGCATTTTTCCCTTCTGTGTCTTTAAGGGTCTGTTGAGTAGAGACCAACCAGGCACATATCATGCAAGGAGTTTTAGATCATGCAGAGCACACATCGTGCAGGGAGCATTAGCCTAGAAGTGGGAAAGCGAGTGACTGCATTAGCCTTTTATTTCTTGCACTATTGCTCTGGTCTCAAAAGTCAATGACTTCAACTCAGGCCCCATTTTGGATCAGGTCCGCAGCCCATTCAAGTCAATGGGAAGAAAAAAAGGGACAACCACAATGGAAAACCACAATGGAAAACCGTTTCACAATCTGTGATAGGGTGATAATCCTTTTTTGCCTAACACCTAGGGGGATTTGTGAAGATTGAGTAGCTGTGAGCGTCTATAAAGAATGTGGAATATTAAAGTGCAAATTCAACCAGTTTAAATACATTTGTTTAGTTTATTGAGTGCCAGTACTTCTATTTTGGATTCACACTGGCTTCTCCTAATTTACTTTAAATCTCCCCCTAAATTAAAACTTGAATAAGCCACAGGGACATGCATTGCTTTACCTAAACCAGTTTAAATTCACACCTTGAATGGTCCGGGAGCAACTCTTTGTGAAGATAAGCCCTTAGTGGCTTGTCTTTGTGAAGTTGCACCCATGTACACTAGATCTGGATTTTACTTTGTACATACTAGACATTGCTGCTGCTGGAAATCAAGAAGGTGCGGTATCACAGCTGTTCAGGGAAAACTGCCCCCCACCCCTCTGTACTATTCCTGGTTGGTGTTTTAAATTCCTCTATGTCAAATAATCCATTTATAGTTATTTCTAGACAGGAAGAGGAATGAGAAATGCCTATGTCCTGCTTTATGACTCACCTCAGGATTCCTCTAGGGGTGTTTTTTTCTCTCTCTCTTTTGCTTTCTAATAAACACAAATATGCTTGATTGGGAAAATGAAATATTTAACAGCATTTAGTTGCACCCCATGAGCAGCTGACTGTTCAACTTCTGTCTGCATTTCCATTTTAATTTTGTTTCCCAGTATCATTTTTCCCCCGCCTCCACCCGCTCCTCCTGGAGTTGTTTGGAGAATACTAATAGGACACACAAGTGTCCCCATGTACATCCAGTCTGATTTGCTGACACGAGGCCCCTCGTTAGCCAGCTGGAAGGAAGGAATGTCCAGGCACATTAGTCAGTTAACATAATCACAGGCTGCCACCGTCTCATTATATGTAGGAAAGAGAAGGCAAATCCATTAATAAAATGCCACGTTGCTTTTAACCAAGACACAATTAGCGTTTGGATTCCGCATAAACTCTTTCAATCTCTTTAAACACCGTCATTTATTACAAACCCATCAGACTCTACAATAGAAGGGAGCTCCCGCTGAGAAGATTGGCGGTATAGGAATGGCAGGAAAAGTTCTACTCACAAGGGAAAATCCAGCCCCAGTCTTTGGTTTCACTGTGCCAAGGGGGGGGGGGGGGGCTAGAGTGATGGAGGGCACCCCCCAGTCTGGCATAGAGCCAGAGTTATGGGAATTCTCAAACAGCAAAGGGAAAAACAGGACCAAGACAGGCATGCTGGGAACAGCTGCTCTACCACAGCTCTGTGACCTAAAGGAAGGATGTCTTTCCCACAGAGTTCCCTACAAAGAAACCCACACCATGGCTTGGCTTGACATTGGATCTCTGCATTTGGCTTACAGTGACACTTGTGCTAACCAGGAAAAACTCAGGGGCAGCTGTGGACTTAACTAGCGATTTAGTCCCGGGGAACTGGGGGCAGATTTTGACTCCTCTTTGGTTTTTCTTACCTCAGAAGCTGTTTTCAGCAGGGCGTGTCTCACAGTTTGTGGATGTTTACCAGGTAACGCAGAGCAGAGCAAGATGCAGCCCCGGGGCCGGATATGGCCCACCTAACTCTTTGATCCATCCCTGTCATGGTCATGAGCAGGGCTTGACAAATGGTGGTGAAATCTACTCGCCAGCCCCACACTGCGCATGCACAAGACCCGCATTGCACATGCGTGTGCCGCCGGTGAACAGGGCAACCGGCTGAAATGTACTTGCCCCAGGCGAGTAGAAACAGCAATTTGTCAAGCCCTGGTCATGAGGGATGGCCAGTAGCTTGGGGATTAAGGGGTTAACTGTACCTAGCCAGGTAGCAGTCAGCCAATAGAAATGCAGATAGGGATTTCAAACTGAGACAAAGGAATTTTGGGGTTTTCCCTCCTTTGTCTCTGGCCAGTTTGCTCTAGATACTGAAGGAGACAGAAGACATGTCTGTCTCCAAGAAAAAGACTCTTCAAAATGTGTAAGTAGGGTAAAGTTTAGATAAATCGGTTTTATTGTTTTATGGTTTGGGACTGTGAATCTGATGTCTGTGCTGTTAGAAATAGGTTTTCCTCTCCTTTGTAACTAAGTTTTGGCCCATGGGAGTCCCCCATGAGTATATTAATTGGTGACTTTTCCATCAAGTCATTATGCTTGAAACAGGAGTATTGTTGTGATAATAAAAGCTCTTTCTTTTTTATGAACCTGGTGTTGGTTCAGTTCTGTGTCCTGGAAAATCCGTCTGTGGGATCTGCCTGCCTCTGACTAGGGGATAGCAGTCACAGATGGCAGTTTACATTTTCTCTTTCTTTTTCAAGCTCTTTGGAGAAAAGAGCTTGGGGCACCCTGGGGTTGGTTTCAAGTGTCCACCCCTGTTTGTGGGTTCAAAAGCACTTGATGGTGGCAGCAGATTTTTATCCCCAAAATCTAGGTTTTTAGGATTTTGGGGGGAAGTTTTATACCAAAGCCTGGAGAGATCAGGTTTTGGGGTACTTTTGCAGGCCCCCACTTCTGCATTCATAGTGCCAGAGTGGGGAATCAGCCTTTACAGGCCCACTGGCTGCATCTGGCCACTTTCTATTTATATCCTGCTGCCCGTGCCATCAAATTTCCAGGCAGCAATTCAGGCGGCAGGATCCTATTTAAATGGCTCCCGGTTGCAGCGCTTACCCCGGCAGGGGCCGGAGCCAGGAGCCCTTTAAATAGCCACAGTAACCCTGGGTTCTGTAAAGCAACATGGTAGCAACGGGTCCAGGAGCTGCGAGCCCTTTGCTGTGTTTTTACTTCAAAGTCTCCAGCCCCAGACAACCCTGGGGGGAGGCTAGTCCCTAGCCCCACCCCTTCTGCCCCAGGCCCCGCCCCTTCCAGGGATGGAGCCTGCCGATGACCACATATTAAAATTTATTATGTGGCCCCCCTGTGAAAATTATTGCTCACCACTGAGCAAATACAATGAAGTCCTAATCTCAACTAGGGCAGCGAAGTGCTACTCTCATATGATGATTAATAATAATAATAAATGCCTCATCCAGCCAGTTCGTCTTTTTTCAAATAAAGAGAACTGATTTCCTTTGAATTCTGAGTATATTTTAGAGACAAGTCCTAACCCTCAGCCTGACCTGAATCCATGTGTAAGCTTCACAATTCTCCCCCACTGTGGAGGATTCTGAAATATAAATCCAGAGCTAGAGCTGAAATTTGTGGCTCAGGCTGAGTTCTCTGGGCAACGTTTCCAGCAAGAGTTCTTTCGTGCGTCCTTGAGGCTTTCTCCTTTTCTTTCCAATACACTGCTGCAGTTCCTCCCCATGGATTCAAGGCAGTGTGATGTGCCTCTTGCTTTTTTGTGTGTGTCCTATTATGCAGATCCCTCCCCAGTAGAGAACGTCCCTGACCTTGGGAAAGATCCGGTGCATAATCAGCCACCCCCAGTTACAGCTGAGTTTTACTTCTCTACTCTAATCCCCAGTGTGCCCCTCCTGCCACACCTGACTCTGGCTATGTCTAGACTGCAGGCTTCTTTCGAAAGAGGAAATCCGCTTTTTCGAAAGAGAGCACCCAGCGAGTCTGGATGCTCTCTTTCGAAGACGGCCTCTTTACATTGAAGAACGCCTTCCTTCGAAAGAGGAACTTTAGAAGGAAGGCGTTCTTCCTCGTGAAACGAGGTTTACCGCCATCGAAAGAAAAGCCGCGTTCTTTCGAAATAATTTCGAAAGAACGCGGCTTGAGTCTGGACACAGGGGAAGTTCTTTCGAAAAAAGGCTACTTTTTTCGAAAGAACCCCTGAGTCTGGACACGGCCTCTATGTGGAGTGAATCTTTTGTTGCTGAGGGTGGGCAGACAAGGATCAAAAGCCATGAAGCTGCAGAACTATGGCAGGCTGGGAAGCAACATGGACCAGTGCTCAGCTCATGGACCAGTGGAGGGGTCCAGTGAGGCTCATAATGCTCCATGGGGAAGCAGTGGAAGGTCAAATGATTGAGACATTTAGGGTGTGTCTAGACTACCCGGCTCCGTCGACGGAGCCATGTAGAGTAGTTTACTTGACACTTCACGAGGCATACTGGAGCGGTCGACAAAGGCTTCCCTTGTCGACCGCGCTGCAGTTAGACTGCCGTGCTGTGCTGGATCAGCTGATCGTCGGCACAGCGCAGCGGCCATTTTTATTTTAATGAAGCGGGGATTATTTAAATCCCTGCTTCACTGACTAGGTCGAGTAAACTACTTTACATGGCTCCGTTGATGGAGCCATGTACTCTAGACACACCCTTAAAGGTGAGCCAATAAAACCCCGCCGAGCACACTGCAGAACGATGCTTGACCCGAAGTGGGACCTGAGAAGTATTTTGTCTTGGATTTCTATGATCCTTTGGTTCTTGCCTCAAATGCTTTGCGTAGAGCTCCACAAACCTCAGGAATTTAAATGGGAAACAGGCAGATTTTTTCACTTTTGGATTCACGTGCTTTTCTACTTGATGTCACAAATCAACCCAGGCTAGGTGAGGAGAATCTGCAGTCCTTTATAGCTTGATTCAGGTTTGCTTAAAAAAATATCTGCCTCTCGTTCTCTCTAAATTCGTATCAAGCTTGCGGAAATACTTGGGGACCAATTTTGCAAACCTGGCCTACGTCTCTTAATTCCACAAGTACATCAGATCAGGGGAATGGACAAAGGACATTCTGACAGTTTGCTGTTTGATCAGATTTGTCCTAAGGTAAGAGTCTCTTTTGCAGATGCCAGTTTGGCATCATGGCCGCAGCTAATTGTGTCACCCAGGGGAATAACAGCTGGCAGGTGCTATTAATTTTCCTCATCTGCATATATCCTGATAAGAGCTGGATAATTGTAAGAGCCTGCGGCTTGCAGGATATGATGGTTTGAGTCAGTAGTGGTACAGATCTTGCCAGGTTACCAGTCACAAAGTTCATTACCCTCCCCCATGCAGAGGGAGAGAAAAGAAACCATGAATAATCAAGGTTCTAGGCTGGCTCTTTGTAGGCTGTTCAGGTGATTTCAGGTTTCAGTACAAAGCCTATGAGCCTGAAATCAGGAACACAGCCACCACCCCAACCCCCCCCCCCTTTAAAGCAATAGCTTGAAATTCTAACACACACATTAAGATACCACACTCAGCCTTGTCTATACGTATCTAGAGATCAGTGCTCTGGAGATCAATCTTCTGGGGTTTGATTTAGCAGGTCTAGTAAAGACCCGTTAAATCAAAAGCTGATGTCGCCCCCATCAATCCCAGTACTTCATGGGGATGCAAGAAGTAAGGGAAGTCAATGGGAGCATCTCTCCCATTGACCTCCCCCAGTGGGTTCACCGCAGAAATTCAATTTAAGGTACATAGACTTCTGCTACGCAATTCTTGTAGCAGGAGTTGTTGTCTTAAATCGACTTTCTCCTTTAGTGTAGACCTTAGGCACCAGGAGTTAGCGACGTGCTTACTGACAAGTAGTAAAAGTGGGAATACAAAGCAGTCCCTAACTTCACCATCGAAACGTCAATAGTTACAAACACTGTATCTTGTAAGATACTAGCGTATTTCCCTGTCCTACTTTCTGTAGAAATGTGGAGTCGTTGTCGAGAAGTACTGAATTTTTAGCAGCCTTTCATGATCTTTAGTAAAAAGCCCCATCGGTTATCACAAAAAATTGCACAGCCAGATGGCCTGCAGTATCTCTCTTACTTCACTGGGCATCTGCATGAAGAACATTGCAGGACTGTGGCCTTTACATTCAGGTCTCTTTAAGGAGTGGGGAGCAGGGAGATGGTAATGATGAGAGGAAAGCCTAATACAGTCCATTCAGCATATCAATGTCATTCTCGTTGGTCCCTCTTCCCCTCCCTTCCCTACTTATAAAGGGCCTATTTTTTGCCTCACAAATCTGCCTCCACTGTGCACAGTTTGGCAGGTGCGCCGGGTATCCACGGGCAGTCCTGGAAAGCAATCCATGCCAAACATGTTGGTGATATCAACGACAATTTTACAAGATGAACAGTTGAAGAGGCAGGCGTTGGAGACAGGGCTGAGAAAATGTGTTGGAAAAGATAACAGAATGCGGAGCAGCGGAGGGTTCATTTTAATTAATACATTAGTGTTTATTTTTAAATGTTTAAACTAAAAGCCGTATTAACGCTTTCTCATTAGGTGCTGCAGGTACCGAGGTAGTACCCTTTATTTTTGAATGTGTGCAGAAGAATGAGGATGCGTAATAACTGCTACTCAGGAGGACCTTTGAGGTGGACCATTTTGTAGTTGAACAAAAGCAAGACAAAAGGCAAGCGGAGGTGCACACACTGTGGTCCTTACTAATCCCTGGAATGAATGACTTTTCCTGACCCATCTGGTGACACAATGGCTTTCCCAGAATAGGGTTCATGGATGTTTTCGAGCCCGCGGGTGCTCCAATGACTGTGTTAATAAGAGGGTGATTGGTCATCATAACAAGCCAGCTAATGATGTCGCTTCTTGAAAATGTGACTCTCCTCTTTCCTATTGGGCAAAGGAACAAGCGGTGTATTAAAATGAGAGATGGGATGAAATTAAGCAAGGAAAAATTAAAGGTGAGTATTAAAAAGAGCTTTCGAACCCTGAGATGTTTTAGGCTGTGGAACAAATTTGTAAGAGGATAATAAACAATATGGACTCATAATAGGCACGTTAATAGCATACTTTGCAATGGTATGTCTCTCAGGGCTTTACAAAGGCTGTTATTGTAATGCCAACAGGTGGAACCAAACATGGGACCTCTGAAGCTTAGTGCATGAGCTTCTATAGCTTGAGCTAAATACTAACTGGCTTACAGCTAACACTGTGGAGCAGACTCATTTTCTCCCTCTCTGTACGGTGTCTCAGTGCCACTATACGGGACAGTGAACTATGTTCAGTAGGTGGGTAGGTTACATTATGTATCCTCTCCATAATGTCAATAGGGAAACCAAGGCACAAAGTGCTGCTCAAGGTCACACAGTTAGTCCGTGGCAAATCTGGGATAGAACCCTCGAGTCCTGACTTTCTGTCCTTAACTTAAAAACGTGATCCCCTGTGTTTGGAATATCATTGTCAATATAAGTATAAACCATTGGGAATAGAGTTGTTCATATACAACAGAATCCCCTCTGTTCTCTCTGGGTACATCTAGACTACAAGCTTCTTTCGAAAGCAATCTGCTTTTTCAAAAGAGAGCGTCTAAACTGCACGGACGCTCTCTCGAAAGAAAGCCCTGAATGCTATTCACAGAATGGCCACCAGGGCACCTGTGCTTTTTCGAGTGCCTCTTCTTTCGAAAAATGTCCCTGTTCTGCCTCCACACACACCTTTTTTTTGAAAGAGTTCTTTCGAAAAAGGCGTTCTTCCTTGTAATTTGAGGTTTACCAATGTCAAAAAACCTCCTGCGTTCTTTCGATTTAATTTCGAAAGAACGTGATTGCGGTGTGGACGCAGGTGAAGGTTGTGGTTTTTTTTTTTTTTTTAAAAGGGCATTTTTAAAAACAAACAAACAATGTAGTCTAGACATATCCTCTGTGGCCCAAATATTGTACTTTCATGAGAGATTGATATCATATTAGAGGTGAAACATCCGTAGGAACAAAAGAGTATACAGCCGCTCCCCGACTTACGGCCACCTCCACTTACGACCATCCGCACTTACGACCAAAGCAGTCGTAAATGCAGATCCGAGTTACGAACGGCGATCCGTGCTTGCGAACAGCGTGGTCGCCATGTAACTCTATGGGATCCGAGTTATGGACAGTTCGAGTTACGGGGTCTGTAACTCGTTTGTAACTCGGAGAGCGGCTGTAAATATTAAGGGAGTCATTCTGTGTTCCCTAGCTAGGAAAGCTGACAGCCTCGCCAGGCCCTGGGCAAGGTGGGGGCGTGGCTCCACACTTCCAGAAGGGGCAGGGCCTGAGGTAGAAGAGGTGGAGCTGGGCGGTCAGCTCTCATAGCTCCAGGAGCAATTTAAAGGGCCTGGAGCTCTGGGCTCTTTTGAAGTGCTGGGCTGTAGGTCAACAGTCCTTCCCTCCCCCATCGGAGGGCCTGTACCCGGCATTCCCTTGTGTCACAATCTGACCTGGGCAAAGTGGCTGTAAAACCATCAGTCGAATCTATTATTATTTTACAGCCACTTTGCCCCAGTCTGAGTGACCATACAAGTCATAGGGTAAGGTGGAAAGCTTACGCAGCTCTGCCCTGCATAAAATCAAGCCCTAAAATATTATAGATTGATTTTAAATATAATTATCCTCCACACTGGCAGGGACAGGGAGAATATATCCTGAAGAAGAAGGCATGAAAATCATTGCAATGACAGATTCCAGCTGAGATGCCTTCCTCTATAAACAGTAACTAGGGGCAGACAAATCTTGTCTAGTTTGTGGCTTTGCCTACTGCAAATTATTTGGGAGTTCACTAAATTGGGGTGAACTAGCATCACTTATGTGCATGAACTTCTTCTGCTCTACAGTGTTTTTGAATTTATGAACAAGATTTTCAGCTAGTATGAATTCATACCAGCTGAGAACCTGATCCATCTTTGGAAATCACATTTTTCTAGCTAACAGGAATGTGTTACGCATTGCCTGGAAAGGAAGCCTGGCTGTGTGGGTGCCATATATTTTGTAGCTGTGTTACAGAGATACTTTCATTAGAACGTCTCCCTTCTTTTGCAGTATTTCCCCAAGTGGAACATGAATCCCAAAGCATTCCAGTTTAAGTCAAACTTTTGAAGCAATGATCGTTAGGGGAAGTATAAATTAAGTAGCATATTTGCACATTCCTGTTACTAATGAACAGGGCGGATCCTAACCAATTGGTGGCCCCGGGCAAACTGCAGGGAAAATTCGTCAATCAAAAAAAAACCAAACCCTGCCGGGGAAAATTTGTCAAGCAAAACCAAACCGATCCAAAAAAGATAGGGCTTCCATCGGCTCTGTGGGCAGTCCCTTCAAAATGACGGCCCTGGGTGATTGCATAGCTCGTCCACACCTAAGACGGGCTCTGCTCATGAAACTTTCCACTTATCTGTCAGGGCCGTTCTTACCCGTATATAGAATGCACAGCTGTGTAGGACACCTGAGCATTTGGGGCACCACTGGATCTTAATGTCCACCCACCCACCTCTTCCTGTCCCTGTTCTGTGGCTGCTGCAGCCTGGTGACTCTTCCTCTAGAGAAGAGCCAGTTAACTTAAGTGAAATACCCTGCTAGAAGGCCTATTTGCAGAATATTGACCCTGTGAAAGAGTCATTCAAACAGTAATGAAGACAATTAACATGTATATAGTCTCCATTTCCGAATGTACTGTTCATCTACAGGACCTTAATTTGAAATTTGCTTGAAAAATATTAGTGTGTTGCAGAAGATTATAAAACTGTATCTTTAAAAATCTTCCCCTCCCCCCCACTGCCACTGGGCATACAGGCACCAGTTTAATAGTACTGCATAGGATCCCATAAATCTTAAGGACGGCCGTGCTATCACTTTTCACATACATAGCTCAACTCACTTTACATGTATTAATAAATTGAACCCCTCAACCATTAAGCTCCATTGACTTCAATGGAATTTAGATATGGCCCTCCTATGCCTATCCTTACATGCTTTCCCATATTAGGGCTTCTGGGAGGTAAGTTTGCATCATTATCTGCAATGTACTGATGGACTAACTCAGCCACAGGCAGGTTGAAAACCACGGATTCTGGATGCTGCTTCTTTTTACATTCCCAGCTTGAAACATGTAGGGTCTCTTTTTCAGGAGTGCTAGATCCTCCCAAGCCCAAATGGAGTCAAGGGACACCGTAGGGACTCGACACCTATGGAAAACAGGCGTTGTGTGTCCCATGTTGGACAACCAAAAATGAAGGCAAGCAAAGTCAGTGAGATCTTTCGAAAATTCAGCCCCATGACAGTGGCAGATCCAGGAACAGAATAGAGGACTGCTGAATTCCACGCTCCCGTTTGCACAACTTAGCCTTCGTGGAAACAACAGGAGGGTTAAAAGCATCATCACCAACTTTTCTTTCAATAAAGTTGTTGTTCTGATGATGATAATAGTAGTGCCCTACGATCCCTCATCTTGGACCAGAAGCCCCGTGTTGTAGGTGTTATACAAACACAGATCCTTCCTGGTACTTATTTTTGCTCACAGATTTTTCTCTTTGGTATTAGTCTAATAAAAATGCTTGGTCCTGCTGTAAATGCCTTAAATAACTCCATTGCAATGTCACAAGGTCAAGCATTAATGAATGAAGGCTGAATGACTCGTGTGAAATTAGGGATCGAAGTAGGAACGGAACTCTCAGCTTCCCAATAGGCAGCTGTCAGTTTCACTGCTAGGCCATGCCCATCTCTATGCACACTACCTCTTGCAGCAGGTGATGTGTTTTAAATCTGCAGAGCAAATATCGCTATAAATAAAACCAAGGAAGTGATGAAATTGCTCTGAAATCCAACACGTAACAAGGCATGATTAGGTGCAACACATCGCAATACCACATCAGCCTTCCCAATCTTTATCCTTCCTCTCTTTCAAGCCGGCATCCATTCAACCCTTGTTTCACCAGATTGCTACTCATTCTCAAGGTTAATACATGCTGTCCTTGGTAACCCAGTTTTCAATAACACAATATAAACCTATTTCTCTTTGTTCTGGAATGATACTGCCTGTACTCAAAAGACTAAAATTCTTCATGATGTCTGCATTGATGCTGCTGCTTGCACAGGAAGATTTGTAATGGCCCCATGGTTGTGTTAAGATTAGCATTTAGTTCTGGGGATTTTTAGAAGGAACATTGACATATAACACGAAGCTGGTTTCCTTCACCTTACGGCCAATACCCGATTCCTCTAGCAGTGACTAATGTTAATTCCAGTTTTATTAGCAAGTTCTAAAGGACATTTTATAACGTTGAGCAAGCAAATGTACCAAACGTATTATCAAGCTGACCAGGAGCAATAAAACACCAACTGAGACATGCTTTAACAATTTGTACAGTATTATTGAGGAATCGATGGGCAGCTGTTGGAAGTCTGGTTCCCCATGGGTAGAGATGAAGATTTTTGTTGTCGCATTCAGAGTCAATGTGATGGTGAAGTCAAGGAGAGAAAGGAAGATACACTTCAGATTCTTAGCTGATGTAAATCAGCCCAGCTCCATTGAACATAAGAATATAAGAACTGCCATATTGGGTCAGACCAAAGGCCCATCTAGCCCAGTATCCTGTCTTCCAACAGTGGCCAAAGCTAGATGCCCCAGAGGGAGTGAACAGAACAGGGAATCATTTAGGGTGTGTCTAAACTACATGGTTCCATCGATGGAGCCATGTAGATTAGGCTGATCGGCAAAGGGAAATGAAGCCGCGATTTAAATAATCGCGGCTTCATTTAAATTTAAATGGATGCTGCACTGAGCCGACAAACAGATGATCAGCTGTTTGTCGGCTCAGCGCGCTAGTCTGGATGCTCCCGCACCGACCTGAAAGCCCTTTATCGACCTCCCCGTTATGCCTCGTAGGATGAGGTTTACTGGGGAGGTAGATAAAAGGCTTTCATGTCGGCAGGGGAGCGTCCAGACTGCCCCGATCTGCCGACAAACAGCTGATCGGCAGAGCGGGGCAGTCATTTAAATTTAAATGAAGCCGCGATTATTTAAATCGCGGCTTTATTTCCCTTTGCCGAACAAACAAATCTACATGGCTCCGTCGAATATCTAAATATCTAAAAGGGTGTCACAAGGAGGAAGGAGAAAATTTGTTCCTCTCGGTTTCTGAGGACAGGACAAGGAGTAATGGGCTTAAAGTGCAGCAGGGGAGGTTTAGATTGGACATTAGGAAAAAATTCCTAACTGTCAGGGTGGTCAAATATTGGAATAAATTGCCAAGGGAGGTGGTGGAATCTACCTCTCTGGAGATATTTAAGAACAGGTTAGATAGACATCTGTCAGGGATGGTGTAGACGGAGCTTGGTCCCGCCTTGAGGGCGGGGGGCTGGACTCGATGACCTCTTGAGGTCCCTTCCAGTCCTATTATTCTATGATTCTATGATTCTATGTAGTTTAGACGTACCCTAAGTGATCCCTCTCTTGTCATCCATTTTCAGCCTCTGACAAACAGAGGGTAGGGGCACCATTCCTACCCATCCTGGCTAATAGCCATTGACATCAATAAAGATTTACACCAGCTGTGGACCTGAAATTTTAGCCTCCTTGGGATCTGTTTCAACTTCACTGAAATCAAAGGGTACATTTCCACTGACTTCATAAGGATTGACTCAACGGCCAGATGACTCAGATCTTCAAACCCATCTTTTCCATTCATTTCAGATGGTGTTAGATGCCCATACAATTTTGAGGATCTGGATCTACAAGCCAACTCATTGCCATTGAATTCCTGCATGGTGGCCTTGGAGGAATGAGCTGCTGTTCTCAAATTGATCCCTAGCAGACAGAGGGCAGGAACTGATTTTCTGGAGACCCAGAACAAGGTAAGGTGCCACAGTGCCGTGGTGGAGAGAGAAACTTGCACCAGGCACCTCAAAATGTGACTTTGTTCCTCAGGATATCTAGCTGAAACTTTTCCTAAGCATGAGGGCCATGTCCTGCAGCATCTGACCATAGTTATGGAAGGTCTAATTCAGGAGAGCTGCTACAATCCTACTGTGCATGAGTGCATGGGACAGAACGGTTCCAAGCCACAGAGAGGCTGTCCGTCCATTGTCTTTGGTTTCAGTCCAGAGGCCTACACATCCTGCCCTGCTCAGTTTTACTTTGAGTTTGTGGTTTTCATAAACAGCCCAACAAGCCTGGCATAGATTCTCCCTCTTCCAGTCTACTCATCCCCCGCAGTTACAAAAGACATGGCTGAAAAGGCTCTGCAATATCTCCAACTGCTTCCCCACCCACACTGGGGAAGCCTCCTTGGATGGGACTGCAAGGGCCACAGGGACTAGTCCACACCTGGGCAAAATATGGCCTGCAGGCTGGATCTGGCCCACCAAACCACCGGATCCATCCCACAGAAGCAGGAGGGAGCCCCAGGCAGGCTCCCCTGCTTGCCCTGCAGCCCTGTGTGGCATGCAGAAATGAGCTCCGTTTCTGTTTTAAAACTGGAAGGGAGGGGGGAAGTTTCAGGAGCTGCCCCGCCCCCAGAACAATCCCATTGGCCAGCTTCTGGCCAGAAATCAGCCAATGGGAGCTGCTTGTTTGAATAACAAGCAGCCCAGAAGAACCATGTCCTCTCTCCTCGGCTCAGTTATTCAATGAAGCACATGTCCAGAAAAGAAGGTGGGCTGGCTGGGGAACGTTTTAAGCTCTGCAGGCAGGTTAGTTTGGCAGCTGGCAGGTACGTCTCTTGGCCACAGCCTGCTTTTGGCACATCAGCCCTTTCCTGCCCCAACTGTCTGCCCCCTCCCTCAACGCACCAAAACCTTCTGTCTCCCTCTTACACTCATACCCCCTCCTAGATCCGGCACCCCAATCTCTTGCCCCAGATCACAATCCCCTCCTACCCTGGGTCACAACCCAATCCCCTGCACCCCAGTTCCCTGCCCTAGGTCACAACCACCTCCTTCACCCAAACTCCCTCCCAGACTCCAGTCTCCGTCCTATACCCCAATCCCTTACCCCAAGCTCTGCACCCAACCTCTATCCCAGACCTCACCTCTCCTCCATTAATACCACAGAAGAGTGCAGCCCTCGACCACTTTCCAAAATCTTGGAATGACCCCCCCATTGAAAATTATTGCCCACCCCTGGACTAGTTCCTTTAATTTTCATACACAGTCATCATCAGACAGTGATCATCTGTTCCGATTCAGCATGGTCCTGGAAAGGGCGGGGCCTCAGGTGGATGGGGAGGGGCTGGGGAGCGCTAGCCCTCTGTGCCACCCGGAGTGCACCACACTGGCCCCCTCCCAGCCCTCAGAGCTGCCTGGAGTGCACTGTGCAGCACTCCAGTGGTGATTTAAAGTATCCCCACTGCGGCAGTAGCTGTGGTGGTGACTGGGGGCCCTGGGCCCTTTAGAATGACTAGGCCCCAGGGCAGTTGCCTCCTTTGCCCCTCCCCCACCCCCAATTGGCAGGCCTGCAATTCAGTCTCACTGGCTATTTCTGCAATGCCTCATTTGCAAGCCAAGAAGAGACATGCTTAGTGGTTCAGAAAAAGAAGCTGTGGGATTTTCTTTGTCTATGGAAAATGGAAACAATTCTTCTTGGTCTATGGTTCTTTAACTGCTTTTTTACCTGAACACTGGGCCAGATTTGCCTGATTCCATTCCTTGAATTTACAGAACTGCCAGCCTCGATTCCATCTCTTTAAACGGTGAGTTTTATTAAATCATGTGCCGCCAAGAGCCTCCTTCGATAGAGCAATTATTTTGATGGCATCTTCATTATTTATACAGGGAAAATGAAAGGCCCCTAAAAATAATGAGGCCAGTGGTAGAAATCCCAGGTGACAGAGGAAAAGAGATTGTGTCTGCCACACCATTATTGAAAATGTCACTAAGTAAAATTAATTACAATCATTAAAAATATCCATGATTATTCATCACCGACTTCCTGAAGGATTCGGGGCTGCCTTCCAGTCTTTAGCCCACCTCAACATGCATGTGACATAAAATGCTTCAGTTCTGCCTTCTCACACTCCCCATCCAGTCTGGCGTCCAGGAATAATTCTGTATTCTCAGCGAGGACAATTGTTTCAAAGGAAGAATGTATTTCACAATGTTTTCCTTATAAAGCGGCTTCATCCAAGCTGCTCCTGAAAGACTTCATCTTCCATAGGCAGCAAACAAAACTATAGGAAAAAAAATGTGCTCCTTCCATCTCTCCCATGTCTTTATCTGCTTGGCAGCTACTGGACCCACAACCAGTGCGTGGATGGGTGGTGCAGAGAAGACAGCATATAAAGACAGCAACCAAAGCTGCAAATGGATTTTATCCCTTACTTTGCACGTCTCCATGTCATCGGCTTCTTCTCTTGGTCTAAACACCCCATACGTGGCTCTAATAGCTACATAATAAGCTGCAGAGCCCTGTGATAAATCACAGTCATCTTGCACCTTTGGTCTCTGCTTGCTACTCTGCCCAGTCATCCATCTCCACCAGGACTAGAAGCAGAGAATCATCGGGTTAAAGGGAACCACAAATCTACCCCTTTGCCAAAATGCAGGATTTGTTGTCTCTACATCTAAAGCTCTCAGGCTCTCAGCAAAGAGATGCCATTTTGTAAAAACGCAACCTGCCACCAAATATTTCCATTCTCCTATCCCATCACTCTCTGAAAAAGGGGGCCTCCCTCCCCCAGTTATCTGTCTATCTTATAGCTATACGGTAATAAACAGTTTCTTGTCATTTCAATCAGACTGGGCATTGTCTCAATGACCTAACTACATGTATCCTTCTTCAAAGAGACTTTAACAGCAGACTACAAAGGGAAACCTCAGAACTGTCATTCATGCTTAAATTTGACACTTTACAAATAGGCCTTAACAGAGATGCTAACTACCTTACCCATTACAAAGATAGCTTCCCCAATTATCACCCCTATATCATTATCTCATAGACACTAACCTCCCCCCGTCAGTCCTCCTCTGTTCTAAAATCTGATTTGTCAATTTTATGTGTTCACTTTTTTTGATTGTATCCGTTTGGTATATATGGTCATGCCAATTTTCTTCCACAATTTGATCTGAGGAAGTGGGTCTGGCCCACAAAAGCTCATCACCTAGTAAACCATCTTGTTAGTCTTTAAAGTGCTGCATAGTCCTGTCTTTTGTTATAGCTATACAGTCACCCATGACTGTAGCTGATCCAGGCCAAATTTTAAAAGGGATTTAGGCACGCAGAGGTTCAGTTAGGATCTTGGTGGGATTTTCAAAAGCACTGATGCGTGTCTCTTCATCTTTAGGGGCTTCAGCATCTTTAAAAATTTGACTCTAATGGAGATTTTCATGTAAAACCAACAGCAAAGTCTGTAGTGAATGTGATGTAGCCTCTGGCATCTCTACCTATTCAGGGTCAAATTTTTGCCTGAGGGAATGGGAAGTCATTGGTGTGTTTTTTGTTTGTTTTTGTATTTTGATGGGTTGGGCTCTAGCCTAGGACAATAGTCTCTCCTGTACTAACGATAGGTTTAAGGTCTGATATTAAATGACTATTAAGGATTCAGAATAAGTACTTCGTGTCCCTGATACTTGTACAGAACCATTTTAGATTAGGTTTATAAAAGGCTTAGGAGAATCTTTCTCTTCCCCTGAGATGTGTGCAGTTGGATTTGGTGATTCAGGAGAACATGTTCAGAAAATGGCTTCCAATTTTGGGCACTTCTGTTTTTCAGTGTCCAGCTTAACGAGATGTGGGCCTAATTTTGGGAAATGTTGAACACCCACTATACCAGCTACAGTCAGTTGGATTTTCAGGTGCTCAATGACTGAAAATTCAGGCATGAGGAACATGAGCATGGAAGAGCATCCCAAATTAGAAGCCACTTTTGAAAATGTTGGCATTGGCTTAACTGGCTGGATGGATACAAAAATTAGTCCCCCTGTATAACACTCGTATAGATCTTCAAGTCATTAGTAATATATAGCAACAGTCTCTCTGGGCTTTTTGTTTATTGTTGAGATTTTTAATAATTGGAACAAAACTAGAACATTCCAAATAAAAATGACATTAAGACAGAGTTAAGGTTGAGAATACACAATAAGTGAGGGTAAAATCCATTACACAAACATTGTAATTGTACCACAAGCAAATACTATAAATCTATGTAATTATAGACACCGAGAGTTAAGGTTAAACTTAAAAACCCAAACACGTAAAGGGATGAAAATATAGGCTTAAGGCACCCAAACAACCTTAATTCTGCCCTGCCATGGGAGGGGGAAATAGGAGAGGAGAAAATCTGACACTTTTTTTTTAACCAATTTCATTCAATCTGGAGTAAAAGCAGTATTGTGGACTAATCGTAAATTGCTGGTTATTTCACGGCACATATGGGTAGGGGTGTATTTGTGCGTGTATTAGTGGCAGAAATGTTTGTAATTTTGGCATATGTTTATGGTCTTTTATGCTGTGCTTTCAGTATCAGAGTTCCAGTCTAATTTCAATGCTTGAAACTCCTGCTATCTCTGATGGGACTTACGTATTGTATTCCCTTAACAGCAGGACTAAGCCCTTTGAGGTGAGAATGCAATTAAGACCCATAAATCTGAAGCTTTTGCCTCCTCTTGGAAAGCATGAAGGGGTTTTGTTGTTGTTGTTTCACATTCGTAATAAGAAAGAAATACAAGACCTGGTGGGAGGGTTGCCTAGCAACCCCTGCTGGACTGTAAGACTATTAAATGTAAACGATAAGATGCAAAAACCAATTTAAAATCATGTTAGAGGTTTCACCTGGCAAGGATGAAACAGTCCTGATAAGGAAGCTGCCATCCTTACCAACAAGGGAGCTCAGCACTTCAAGAGGAATATTGCCCCCTTGTTACGCGTTTTATGTGTTATTAATCCAAGAGGCTGCCTGGGTTTGATGCTTCCTTGAGTTGCACTCAAATGCAGCCTCTGAACTGGTCTCAGTTAGATGTGGAGGAATCATGAACTTCCCAAGTCTGCACCATCGGGTCATTTGTCACCCAGAAAAATGCACCATTTATTTCATGAGTCTCACTCAGCATGTTATACATATTCATTAAAACTTTCTTGGGAGGAAGGTAAATCTAATGCTGTGCTCTATAGGCCGGCTCCTCCCTTGGGAGTCATGAGGTGAAATCCTGGTTCCATGGTAGTTATCAGGAGTTTGCCAAGGACTTTACCGGGGCCAGGATTTCACCCATGGGTATGCCCCTCTCCTCTGAAAACTGGACCACAAGCAACGTTCTTATCCACATTTCAACCCTCC
The DNA here is from genome assembly GCF_049634645.1 of Pelodiscus sinensis. NCBI lineage: Eukaryota > Metazoa > Chordata > Testudines > Trionychidae > Pelodiscus > Pelodiscus sinensis. Next base: position 35,378,086 of record NC_134726.1, read on the forward strand.
CTTAAAACTCACTTCTTTGAATTAGCCTTGAGAGGTGGAGCCACACTGGAAGCCGGGGTGGAGGGGCTGCACAGAGTCCCAGCTAATGAGAAGATGGCTATTGATACTGATATAGCCAATAGGAAGGAGGTTTGTTGAAGCAGCCAGTCAGGGCTAGGGAGTGCCATATAAGAAGGGCTGCTAGCAGAGAAGAAGGGAAGTTTCTCCATGGAGAACAAGGGAGAAGAACTGGCTGTTGGGGAGTAGTGTGTGTGGGTATGTGGGGGGGGAGGGGAGTACACCTAAGACAGAGCCATGCTGATCAGGGTCAGGGGAGAGAGAGGGAGCTCCAACCTGAATGGATACCAGACTGAGTCCCTGATACGGGGCAAAGAATTGCTAGGGTTATGGGGAAGTGAAGCAGGCAGCAGAGGTTAGAGGAGGGGCAGTAGGTGGCTGCAGCTATAGGATCCCTGGGTCAGGACTCAGAATAGTAAGCAGGCCTCGGCTCCTTCCTCCTCCCCCCAACGCACCTTGGCACCTCACTTGCCAACGAGGAGAGTGGCTGATTCAGACTGCAGCTTGGCCCTGAGGCGAGGGGCTGGACCTAGGACTGCAGTTGGCCACAGAAGCACTAAGGACTGCTGGCGATCACAGAATGGGGTCGGCCGTGCCCAGAAGAGGGAGTGATTCAGGTCCCAGACTAGTGGAGGCCTCGGAAGTGACAGTGAGCAAGATGCCACCTCACGAGGGCACACTGTTAGTAGGATCTAATTCCCAGAACAACCAGCAGGAGGCGCCGCAGTGGTGAGCACAACTCATTACACCTTGCATGACGGATCTGCTCTCCAGGGACACTGTCTTCCACTAGTGCCCCTAGTTCCAGTCTGTCCTAGCCATGCAGTTGTCAATCATAGTCAAATCCCAGACTGCAGCATCTTCTGGGAACAGACACACTGTGACTTGCTCCAGAGGATGGGGAGAGCACTTCCCGCCATTTTAAGCCTCCTGAGCAGACAAATGGGGGAATGCAGAATGAGATCCAAGGATTTTTGACCATCAGTCTCCTGTTCTGATCCCATGGGTCTTCTGAGTGGTAACATGGCCATTTCTCACCTGCATATGTTGCCATTTTGAGGTTCTTTCAGCAGCTGCACGAACATGTTTTTCCTCCCTGTAACAAATTTCAGGTTTTCATCGGAAATCCAAAAAGTTTTGTTTTGGTTTTCCAAGAAAAATTCAAATTCCCATAGAAAGAAGATGCTTCTTTGGAAAAAAAAAAAGTTTCAGTTAGCTGAAAACCTAATTTGCCACCAGAAAGAGCATTGATGGAAAATTTTCAGCCAGTACTAGCTCTTTGTGGAAACCAGAAAAAAAAATAAGACCAACCCCACAAAATGTTTCCACCTTTTCACAAAAACTGTCCTAGTACAGAACAGGAGGGGATTTGTTTTTTTTTCTGATCACATTGCTGCTGTTAAGACACCATCTTTCTAAAGGGAAAATGTTTCATCACATTCTGTTTTCACATGCTGCTGGATGCATTGATCCGGGTTCCACAGGGAATCCCATCTCACATGGGCTCCTTCTCTCTGCCTTTCTTCTTGTTTCTCTACCAGACCTACTGCTCTGCTTTGTAGCAAATCCTAGAACGGTGATCCTGTACTAACTCGTGTTCTCTCTTCCTGTTCCAAATGCTTTTGTGACTTGAAAGCCATTTTTGACCTTTAAAAGTTTTCTTTTCTTGCTTTGTATTTGGTTCGGCTGTGGGGGTTCCCTTTCATCTCGCTTTGCCTTTCATTCAGAAGGTTGCCCCTTCTCTCCCGCAACGAAATGGAATAAAATCACATTGACCTGCAAACAGGACTATCTGGCAGGCTTTCCCATCGCTTGCTGTTAACAGAGACAACTTGCTTCTGGGATGGCTAGTGACAGAGAAGAATCACAGAAATCAAAAGACCCTCTTTTGCAACCCCTCACGTGCGCACATTGCAGTACACACAGAGGCTATGTCTACACTACAAAGAAAAGTCGAAAAAAGATACGCGAAATGTGAACCACAATTTGCGTATCTTTTCCCGCTTTTCTTTCGAAAGAGGCTTTTCTGAAACTTGGCATGTCTACACGGTGCCAAATTTTGGAAAAACCTTCTTTTTCAAGCCATCCCTTCTTCCTCGTGACATGAGGTTTACAGGGAAGGTGAAAAACGTGTCCACTTTTTTGGAAATTTCTCCAAAAAAGCAGACACATTCCTTAGATGTGGCATAGCTTTTCCAGGATCTCTCTGGTGTCTATAGACATAGCCACGCACACACACACACGGTAGTTGAAGAACATGCTGCAGTTTCCCAGATGGCTGATTGTGTCAAAGGCTCAAGGATCAATAAATACATTGAATTGATCATTGGGATGCTGAAGACTGATTATGCCTGTGGAATAAGGTCCCACTGGGGAGCAGTTTAGAATCCCACCGGACCACAGAAGCTCACGTAGGTGCCCAGAGAAAGAATGTGTCCACTAAACCATTGTTCCTCTCCACTCCCTTTGTACAGCTAACAGTCTGAGCAGTCTCCATTGTGAGTAATCCCTCTAGTCAGGGAAGCATTGAGAGCAGAGAATCTAGTAATAAAATTATAAGCATTTATCATCCTTTACTTGCCATGCTAACACTACCTGTGGCTGAAAAGAAGCAGACTGCCACAAGCTGGGGTCGAGTATCAGAGGGGTAGCCATGTTAGCCTGGATCTGCAAAAGTGATGAGGAGTCCTGTAGCACCTCATAGACTAACAGATGTATTGGAGGATAAGCTTTCGTGGGCAAAGACCCACTTCGACAGATGCATGTAGTGGAAATTTCCAGCGACACCATCACAGGACCTAACCAGATCAGCCACACCATCACTGGCTCATTCACCTGCACATCTACCAATGTAATATACGCCATCATGTGCCAGCAATGCCCCTCTGCTATATACATCGGACACACTGGACAGTCCCGGCGCAAAAGAATAAATGGACACAAATCAGCTATCAGGAATGGCAATATACAAAATCCTGTAGGAGAACACTTCAATCTCCCTGGACACACAATAGCAGATTTAAAGGTAGCCAGCCTGCAGCAAAAAAAAACGTCAGGACCAGACTTTAGAGAGAAACTGCTGACCGGCAATTCATCTGCAAATTTGACACCATCAGTTCAGGATTAAACAAAGACTGTGAATGGCTAGCCAATTACAAAAGCAGTTTCTCCTCCCTTGGTGTTCACACCTCCAGATCAGCTGCTAGAAGTGGACCTCATCCTCCCTGATTGAATTTACCTCTTTATTTCTAGCCTGATTCTTGCCTGCATATTTATACCTGCCTCTGGAAATTTCCACTAGATACAACTGACGAAGTGGGTCTTTGCTCACAAAAGCTTATGCTCCAATACATCTGTTAGTCTATAAGGTGCTACAAGCTGGGGTCGGCTGACAAGAGATGGATCACTCAAGAAATTGTCAAGTTCTGGTCATTTCCTCTGAAGCATCAGGCACGGGCTGCTGTGGGAAGACAGGATATTGGGCTAGATGGGCCTCTGGTCTGACCCAGAGTACGTCTACACTGCAAGCTTCTTTCAGAATAAGCTATTCCAGAAGATATCTTCTGGAAAACTTATTTTGAAATAGAGCGTCCACACTACAAGGAAGCCTCCAAATTAGTCCGAGGCAGGCTCCACCTCACATTGATGCGCTATCTTGATTTAGAGCCCCAGGAGACACTAAGGAGGAATAACTTTAGAATGGCCCTGGGGAGGAGCTATTTTGACATAGCAGCAGTGGAGTGACCACACACACCCTTTTCTGAAAGAGCTTTTTCAGAAGAGGCATTATTCCTTGTGGAATGAAGTTTACCAGCATCGGAAAAAGCCCTCCGTTATTTCGATTTGCTTTCAAAATAACACAATTGCTGTGTGGACGCTAGTATTGTTTTTCCAGAAAACTGTGCAGTGTAGATGCACCCACGGCGTTCATGGAAGCTGCCTTCTTTTTTCTGTTGTGGGACCTGGCTCAATTTTTTTGCTTGATCCTTTAACTCAGGCCTGCTCGACTTTGGAAGCCCTGGGGGCCACAGTGATACTCACTGCACATGCGGAGGGCCGAAACTTAAGCATGGTTGCATATACATGCAAATATATATGCAAATATATGCAAATAGCTTCTTTCACAATGATGGGCATGAATATAAAGATTAAGCCAAGACTACACAACACGCAGGCCCCATTTAAGTCAGTTCTTCTGATCTTAATAAAATGCAATATTTACCTGATTTACACCCATACAATAGCACTTTTAATGAGCAATGACAGTCCAGGAATTTAGCTACTAAAACACATATCAACAGAAGACCATGATATTGACTACTTCTTTATTTTGGCTCCCACCCATGGGCCATGGTTTGAGTAGTCCTGCTTTAACTGATTGTGAAGTTTGTGAAGTTTAGAATGGTTTCCCTTGCGATGGCACCCAACTCTGGGCTAATGACGTCGGACGTGATGATTGCATGGACTCAGGCCCCTGCGGAATGACTCTCTCCCACAGCTGTTTGGCTGTGGAATAGTCTCTCAAGGGAAGTGACGGAAACATCATGGCTTGGGATGTTTGAAACCAGACAGGATGAAAATGCACTGTGTATATGGTGCTGGTGTTGATGGGGGATGGTGCTGTGTTGGCTTATGTCAGTGAGATGGGTTGGATGACTTTCCATATCTGATCTCTGTGAAGTTTTGAAAATGTGGGACAAAGACTTAAAGAGAAGCTCACAGAGCAGCAGAGAAGGACATGAGCCTGGATTAGTTTCTTTTGCCTAAAGGATGCTTCTTACAACTTCAGTCTGAGGATGTATCATTTATGTGTCTCTGTCAGTATTTCTAGCTCTGCAATAGCTATAAAATAACTATGACTGGCCAAAAGGGTACTCTCTTCTCTCTCGTGCTTCTGGCCTACTTACCGAGGCATGGATCTGAGTGACTTGCTGAATTTTCCTTTGTTTAGGCCATATCAACAGTAAATAGAGGATCGACACTTGTAGCCAGACAGGAACCCCCCTTGTAACATCCATTTTTGCTTGCCTGGAGCATACAGGGCACACAGAGCAGAAGGCCCAGGCTGTGTGACTGTGAATGGCTGTAAACAGAGATACGCCAATTGCTGACCAAGAGGCTGCCAAGGAGTGCCCTTGACTGAAACCCATATTGATACGAACACACATCCATCCGCGGGGGGAGGAATCTCTCGCCCAGTAAAAAAAAAATGTCTAGTATTCACAATTTAGTTATCTCTCTTGCAAGTGTAAATTAACTTGAAACTTGCTTGTAAGAACTGGCGCCACAAAACGGACCAGTACAATTCGGCATCTTAGATAAGAAAGAGGATACGGGCCCCCAGGGGTATAAAGATGGGTTCAGCCGCGCATTTTCTCTGAGTGTCAATCTACCATCTATCTGCTGGTCGGGTTTGGTGTTTGATCTCCCGAGGTTCCAAGGAGACGCCCACCTCGTATTCGTCTTTCCTAGGAATTGAGAGACCGGCCCTGGCCTGACACGCTGGAGTCGAGAGGCACAGAAAGGGGTAAAAATTGTACCTGGATGTGGTCCTTTGTTTAAGTATATATATACATAGACTTAGAGCTCTTTAAAGATTAAGCTGTCACTTGGTACCATTATTTCTATTTTCTATCTTTATTTTCTTTGTAACCATTTTTAAAATCTGTATTTGTTAGCATTTAAGAAATAGAGCAATAGCCATTGTAACCATATGCTTTTATATGTCTTTTAATAAACCTGTAACTGTTTAAGTTTTAACCTGACTCCTTCAGTTGCTGTAACAGAACCAAGCACAATTTTAAAAGAACTTCAGCCGGTTATAAAGGGACAGACATAGGGAGAGCTTGGGTGTTTGGATCTGTGTCACTCCCAGGTGACAAGATCCGTTGGGGCACCTTTCCAGCCTTTCCCAGGCTGCCCGCTGCGAAGGAACTTTGTGTTCTAGCAGTTAAAATCTAAGGTGTAATAAGCTCTTCCTATATAACGGGGCGTCTGTTGGCCTGCTGGCCACCCTCTGCGACGGGACCCCGGTCCTAGCAGTAAAGACACGGACGTTAAACCTTTTCTCGGAAGCATACACACACACACTGCCCTGACCGTCGGCTGACAACACTGTAGAGTTTGATCTTCTGGCATTTGATTTAGCAGGTCTAACAAAGACTTGCTAAATTGAATGTTGAGAGTGCCCCCATTGACTCTGAAACTCCTCACAGTCATGAAGAATAACAGAAGTTGATTGGAGAGTTTCTCCTGTTTGTTTCCCACTCTAGAGCTGCTGGAAAAATTCGGTTTAAGGTATGTCAACTCCAGCTACATCATTTATTGAAGTTGCGTATCTTAAGTCAACCAGCCGGTATAGGTTAAATCTGCGTTTCTTTTTGGTAATGTGATGGTGAAGAGCTGTTGCTTACTGCAGGATCTTGAGTGTCCTTTGGAAGAGCATTGCTGAGCACAGAGTCCTATCACCGGCTTCCTCAAGTTCATATCTGAGCTACAGTGATCCCAGTGAGCGGGATGAATCCAGCGCTGTGATAGAAGCCAAAAAAGAACAGGGGGAGGAGAAGAGGACTTGTGAATTAGAGACCCACCAAGCTCCTTTTCCATAAGCCACCCAACAGCTATCAGGTGGGATCAGGGTTGGCTCAGTAATGACTAGAAAATACCATCCTAAAGTTGAAAGTTTCACTGGCCTAGAACAAAAGCTTTGGGCTATAACAAAGGACACATTGGCACTAGCATGCTGGCTGAGGTCTGACCTGACAAGCTACTGAGCATCTTCAGCAACGTGGTAAGAACCAATAAAGCATGAGTAATCGGGCAAATTACAGAATCGGATCTCCAGTTTGGTTTTTGTTTTCAGCAGAAAACCTAAGTCTGTTGATTAGCAGAGTGCCCACGGCTCGTTTTTTGTGTGTGTTTGTTTGTTTGTTTCTACTGGTGGTTTTTTGAGTGCTCTTCCCAAGAAAAACAACTCGGTGCATGACGCAGGAGCCCACGCTAAAAGGAACATGAGGGAATGGCAGTTACCTCATCATTTGGGGTGGAGTTTCATGTTCCACTTCAACCCCCCTCGGCCCCCCCCCCCGATTTTAAAACCCCATTAGAATACGTCATTGTAATAATCCAACAAGACAAACCCATGCCAAAAGAATGGCGGTGTGAACCAAAGCTTCCTTCCCTTGTTCCATGGAGAATTGAAAACAGAACCGTTCCATCCACCCAACCCAACAATATCTCAGAGAGGAACACGTTTTTATTCAATGAACACTTTAAGTGCAGCTAATTTATTTGGGACATTTACATTTAATTTGAATCTAATTGGACTGTTATAGCATTTTAAATGGCAATTGATTATTCCAAATATATCTCCTGTATCGAGTTCTTACAGGCACATAAGGGACGCAGGTTTTCTTGCAGAGATGCGAACGCTTCAATAAATGTTTTTTAATAATCTCAAATGGTATTTAACACCGAAGTCGCTAGCTGTCATTTGAAATCTAAAGAGACACATTGACTGGCAAATAACTGCTGTGGTTATTGCGTATTACACAAATACCAGCTGACTTGTGCATAGTTTGTTCTCTGATATGTTTTGAATAATTTATTTGGTTTTAATTGGCATCCAGGCACTACCCGCGTTGAATCTATGTAGAACACTTATTCTAAACGAGTCATGGGTGAGTGTGCAAAATGTTAGTACTACACGTTGGACTGGAGAGGCAGCTGCAATTCTGAACCGGGCATTTCTCCATCTTCTGTAGCAAACACTCCCGTCAGTTTCCCTGACTCCTCACAAAAGGAAGAGTACTGGATGACAGCGGGAGCTGCCTTCAGCATTCCAAATCGATTGCCAGAAGATCGACCTCCCCCATGTTGATATTCCGGTAAGTATAGATGTGCCCGAAGGGGCCACAGGACTACTCGTTGTTTCTAACATTACAAACTAACACGGCGACCTCTATGAGACTTTTCAACATTACAGTAATTCTTTAGCCTTGGGCAGAGCACATATTCCTCTGGATTGCTCTTCTTGTATCTACTGCATTGCTCCTGGAGACTATTATTTTCAAACATTTTGTGGCGCCATTCTTTGAATTTCCTAACTATATTATGAATTAGCCACTTAACTATCCCATCACAAGTTTTTTTTTTAAGAAGAAAAGGTACCACATTTACCTTTTAGTTGATTCCCCTGGCAGCATGGGCTGTTGGTGAAGGTCGGGCTGGGGGAGGCAAGTCCCCAGCCCCTCCCCTTCTGCTGGGGCCCATCCGCCCTGGGAGCCAAGCTGCCTCACCACCCCTCCACCATGGGGAGTAGGGAAAAGCAGGAGGGCACGCATGGGTCCAGCATCCCTGGCCCGGAGCATAGGGAGGAAGGAGGAAACACCACTCCAACATCCCCAGTCCTGGAAGACGGGGAAGGAGGAGGGTAAGCAAGCAAGTTGTTTTCTTTAAAAATAAAATTTAAAATGCAGACGTGCTGAGATCATAGCTAAATGCTGCCGGATATCTTATCTGGCCAGCTGAATTTTAAAGCATGGCATTTCTGTTTCTGAAAGCCGTCCATACAATCTGTCACTGAGGCAGTTTTCCTGTTATGCACAATGGGGTATCCAATTTATATCTGTAACAAGATTTTTGATTGGCAAGTATGTTTTTATAGATGGATCTGAATTAATATTTATCTCTAACACAATTTCAACATGGGGAGGAGGGTTGTGTTTGTTTTTGATGAATAGCCTCGGGAAGAATGCTAGCCATTTCTACACTGCATAACATAGTCTGTGACAATGAAACTCTTCAAAGATGTTAAGATCTGGCAGAGTTTTCCTTGAATATTCCGGTACTTTTGTTTTTAAATGGGGAAATGATAAGGAGCGCACATTCATGTGCATGAGATAGGAACGAACAGCATGATTAATATTTAATGAGCGATAAGCACTAAACAAAGCCTCGAGCCTAGACTTTTGGAAACCAAATTATGCCAGTAGTCACTAGAATGGCCTAAACCAAAATCCAGGCTGAATCCTGGTCCCATTGAAATGTAGAGCAAAACTCTGATTCCAAATAGGACCAGGATTTCTCCTCTAGGATCCCAGTAGGCCTGTGTTCCAGGTTGTTTCAATATGGATTTAACTCCAAACCTTAGTACTTCAAATCATCTTTGGACTTCTCTACTCTCTCTTTTTCCTTTTGTCGATTTTGTCTTTTCAAGCGCTCCCCCGGAACATAATGGAAACTTCCCACTCAGGACAGATTCCAGTGCTACCCTGCTGATTAACAGAGCTAGGTTTTTGTTTCCTCTGGTGGTGTACATTTGCACATGCCTTGGTGTACATAAAATTATTCCGCACATGGATAGAAAAAATCTGCACAGGGATGAAAAAGATGAGAGGAAACATTTGAAACCCTCACTCCCTGTTTTTCTTTATACGGAGCTTAGTGGCTAAGTTGAGTGATGCAGTGTGGTGGCATCAACCTTCACTCGAAAAAAAAAAGGACCAGTAAATTCACATGCAAGGAGGAAGCCTCTTTATCCCTCCTCAGGCAGTTATCACACGGATGTAGATGCTAACACAGGTGACAAGGACATTGCTGATTCTGTTGAAATTTTGGATCTCTTAAGTAAAAGCCTGTCTGAGGCAGAGGCTGCCAACACAGCAGCTAATTTAAATTGTCACTGGAGCAACAGTAAGCAGACAATGCAAGAATAGAGGCAACACTGCTAATTCTATTGCTTAAAAGGCCAGAAGCAGCAACCTAGAATTTACTTAGACTCAGAGCTCTAGGGGGTAGGACAAGCAGAGACATGGATCTGGTATAGTCTTAGCCAGGAGGAGCAAGAGTTTGGGATGCTGTAACCCAGCTTTGTCTTTCTTTTGTAAATGCAGTGACACCTATTTTAAGCAACCATTCGACTGAGAGAGAAATCTAGGTCACTCAACACAAGTGATCTTCTAAATAAAAGCGATGCGGAGTTGCACATTCGGGAGTGTTTTGAGGTGATTTCTTAGATCAGAGATTGCCAAAGTGGGATGGGATTTGGTACCAGTGTCCCTGTAAGTGTTTTATTGTACGCATCCGAAAAATCACTTGTTCTGAGCCATCTTCACATAGCGTAGTCCCAGTCACTTTGCATGAGACATAGACATGAGCTACTTGTGTTTATGAGACTTATGTGAACATCATGGATCTGCAACACATCTCCCCCACCAATGTTCTCTCTAATCTTTTGCAGCCATGCGCGGATTTTTTCCCATTAATATGCAGAATAATTTTTTAAGTGCACAGAAGCATGTGTGAATGTGCACCACTAGCAGAAACAAAAAACCTAGCTATAGGAACTTGGCAATCAGCTGGGTGGCATTTGAATCTCTTCCAAGTGTCCGCACAAGTGAATAGTTTACAGGGAATACTTCCCCCAACCCCACCTCCCTCAAAGAATTTCTAGGACTTCTTGCTTCTGGGCAAGCAGTGAAAAATGGCATAAGTCCTTCTTGCATAGAACTGCTTAGATGAACATAATTAATGGCAGGAGGCAGATCCTGAGGTGGCATGAACTAACTTCAGTGGAGCTACACTGATTTAGACCTAGGATACAACCAAATGCTCAACCAAACCTGAATGGAAACTTTATGGAACACACACAAACACACACTCAAAATCACTTTCCACCTCCTAACTTTTTCATTTTTACTGTTTTCCCTCCCATGATACAGCCTTGACTAGGAACACACAATATCACACTACTGCCAAAAAGGCTCATCTTCTGACCTCTTTTGGTTTCTGCAGGATTGGAAAACTGAGACATTCCAAGGGAGAGCCTGTTTCTCTGAGCGTGCTGGCCGAATTTCACGGACTCCAGAGGTTTTGCATCTCAGACAAAGTCACAGGAAGCAGCTCACCTTTTGAGAGCTCCTCCTGGGAAAGACAACTCTGTGTACGCGAGACGAACCCACGCTAAAAGGATCGTGAGTGAACAGCGATTACCCCATCGTTTGGGGCGGGGCTTTGTGTTCCACTTCAGAACCATTAGAATGCTTCCTTGCAATAATCCAACCTGCTGCAGCCTGTAATAATGCCACTGCAATGAGGCCATTTCTAATGGGAGAGACTTCAGAATTTGTAATAAAACTGGAGGCATTAAATTCTCCACCGAATGTGGATTGGATCCCATGTTCTCCTCAGCCTCTTCTGAGGGTCACTCAGCAGTACAGATAGCCTGTGGCTCTCTATGCAGGCATCCAGCCAAAAAGACATATGATGCCAACTATAAATGGGGGGAATGGGGAGAAAGTTGGGGGATGGACCCCCTCACCTCAAGATATAAGGCCCTGCCCCAATCCTGGAAACACTGAAGACCATGCCTCGTTTTGCTTAGGTGAAGTGTCCCATTGATTTCAAGGGAAGAAAGCATGAGAGTCACATTTAGCAGGTACTTCCCTCAGTACAGTCGTTCTCTGATTGTCTCAAGTAAAGTGCCGGTTGCTGTTTCAGGCCACCATCGCGGGCAAGTGTGGTGACTCGAAGTCATCTGTTTAGATGCTTTCTCTCAAAGTTATCTGCTTTTGTGGTAGCTCTATCCCCTTAGCCCGCAAAGGAAGTGTATTCTTTTGCAAGCATCACTCATCTGCGATGCTCCCCCCCCCCAACAAGGCAAAAAGAAAAGGGTCAGTGGGTTTGACAATTAAACTTTCAGGGCATCTCATCCTCCCAGATGAGTAATGGGCAACCTAGGCTAGCGAGTGGGCCACATGAATGGCCCTCCTTCATTTTAGTGGGCCACAAGATCGTCATAACCCAACCAGTCTCCTGGGCTAGGGTAATTTTTCTCGCTGCACACGTGTCCCTAGAATTGGCGGGGTGTGCTCACCGCTGCAGTAGCACTGTGATTGGCTGCAGAGAGGGGGCGTGGCTCTCACAGCCCATGTTGTGTAGAGTCAGCTCGCCCCTCCCTTCACGTGCCCTTTATTGACGTGTGCGTCACGTTAGTAACACCAGCAGGAAAAAACATGAAGTGGCTGGAAACCAGCAGAATCTGGCAACCCTGTGTGTGGGGAATGGCAAACACAATGTCTCATGGGCCACACACAGAACTCCAATGGGCCACATGCGGCCTTTGCACCACAGGCTGCTCACCATGGTCTCAGAGGTTGGCTGATAAGAAGAAATTAAAAATGGAAGATACCAACATGCCCATGTGTCCATTATAAACCCTGCCTGGAGTCGTTATGGAATGCCTTGAAATGGGACACAAATGCATCCCTGTCAGCATGTACCGTGGGGTCCAGCATTGGATAATCTTTTGAAGGCCGTGGGCATGTATTTATGAAGCTTCTCACCACCTGCAGTTGGCTGGCAGGTTGAAAAAGGCCATGTAGCTCCATGGAAGATGACCAGAGAATCAGTAATTTGGTCAAGGAAGCTCTCCAGATAAGCAGCTATGCTGGTGGAAGAAGTAAACGGGACTTAATCACAACTGCATTTTGAAGAGTTTAAAACAAGGGCTTAAGGGACTAAAGATTCACAGCATAAGATAAAGGGGCCATAAAAGAAGGCATGGTTCAGACAAGAGAGTTTCTGCAGCTGGACACCCTAACCACTTCCCACACCCCAACAAAGTTGCAATAGGAGAGGCACTTTTCCAGGCTACACAGTTGTACTACAAGAGATAATGACGGGCAACGTAATTTTATGTTACGCGCATCCAGGCATCCATCAAGCAGTTGTCAATTAGTATAAATGCTATTCATTTTGTCTGCACGTCAGTTGCACGCAGTACATCTTATGTTATGCTTTTCTGCTTGCGTCACGCTGCATTCAAAACCACTGGCAGCGGCGCTCTATCATTATTACGCTGTGTCATAGAGGGCTGCTTCTGTGTTTCTTTTTACTGAAATATTAAAAAATAAGATTCTCAGCAGGCCTGAAACGGACGTAGCTCCACCACTTTTGGCTCTGGCCCTACAGTTTTAAAGGGCTAAAGGTTCATGGTAGAGATTGCTGCAGATATGCTGTCTTCAGGGCAGTTCACACGAGGGAGCCACTCGATTTGCTGTCGTTATGGTGTGAGCTGCGGACTAGGGATCGGATCCTGCATGGAGCTTCTTTGAGCAGTCACTGGGAATTCTGTGTCTACACAAGCTGAATTTCTAGTAGGAAATCCATTCTTAATTCTAGGTTCTCAAGCCAAAGCACTAAGCCAGCTCCTTCTATGTCCCGACCACCCCGTTTCTTTTGCTCATTGGAATATGTGAACAGACTTCTTCCCACCACACAGATTGTAGAGTGGGGTTGACTGATGTTTGCCTCCTTTATCGATCTGCATTCTTGGTTATTTATAGGATCAATAAACTGCAAGTTACTCCTTTGGCCTCCCTCTTCACACTCAGCAGCCTGATTAAGTACGCCTGGTAGAAATAACTGAGTATGGAATGAGGTGCTTCTCTTTGCTGGTGTCATTCACAGCAGCTTGGTGGAAGCATCTTCCCTCACCCTCTGTGAGGCTGTTCCAAAACAAAAAGGACCAACATTCTAACCTACTTTGTAGTCTTTCTGGGCATGTCTACACAGCAGGGTTATTTCAAAATAACAGGCATTATATCGAAATAAAGTGCACATCTACACAGCAAGCTGTTGTTTCGACATAATGGCGACCTGGAAGACTTCTTATTCCGACTTTTGTAACCCTCATTTTTTGAGGAGTAAGGGAACTCATAGGAAGAGTGTTCTTCCTTTAACTTCCTGCTGTGGAGAAAGTGCCAAAAACCGATTTAAGCTATTTCGACTCCAGCAACACAATAAACGTAGCTGAAGGCACGTCGCTTAATTCGATTTTTGCCCTACCGTGTAGACGTGCCCTCAGTTTGCAATTTGAAGAGTGGAAAGTTAGTTCTGCAGAAAGCAAACTAATCTACATTAACCAAGAAAACTCTACAGGAAACAAACAGTACAAGTTGAACCTCTCTAGTCTTGCACCCCCAGGACCTGTTCAGTGCTGGACATTTCCAGACCACAGGAGGTCAATATTGTCTAGCAGCATTACCAACACTTCCACTGCTTACTGGACTGTTAAAGGACATATTGGGGTAAATTAGAGCTAAGTAACATCACAGAACCCTGAGAGCCAGGACTGATGGCTGTAAACAAACTTTATGGGACTGCGGGAAACTTGGCCACCCCCATGAAAAGTGGACATCCAGCTAACTACAATCATGCTGGACCACGGAAGTTGCCGGACCAGAGAGTTCTGGATTACAGAGGTTCAGCCTGTACAATTACCACTACAGGAAATTAATTACTTTGAATGTTTGGCTTCAGTTGAGGTGGTGAGTTCCTTCAAAACAGAGCATCAGACGCTCAGCAGTTCCATATTCCTTAGTGAGGCTGCCCTGATTTATACCAGCTGAAGCGCTCGTCCACAGATTTGAAATTCCAGACCCAGGAAGAAACAGCGCCTGAGCGGTGAAGCTGCAATCTCCAAAGAATAAAAAATGACAACTTTCCATATATTTCGCACAGGGGAACAGTTGGCAGATTATTTCAGACTATTTATGATCCACATTTCCATTTGCCATTCCTAGCTAATGGAAAGGGCTAACCCTTTTCCACCCCTCTTAAGCAATCCATCATGGGGAGCCCTTTAAAATCAGAGCTTTCTGCGGAATGCGTTCATGTCTGTTTAGATCAACAAAGACTGCGGCAGGGCGCGTGAGAGCAATTGGCTTTGATACAGATTCCACAGCCGTCAGACCGACATAGCTTCCGAGTCAGCTAGGACAGGCAGAAATTGGAAATGTTGACCTACACTTCTACTTGTGACTCTGAAATATATAATGTTTGTTGGAAGGTACAGATTGCAAATACGTCACCGTTTCCAGCGTCTCATCTGTGACCAGTGTAGGACAGAGGGTCTCAAACTGTACTAGGATTCTGCATTCATATCAGTGGAGTGTTAAGCTGGTATTAACAAGACCCAGAAGCAGGTGCTGTGTGTGAGGGAGGTCATTACCTTACTTAAACTGTATTCTCCATTGGGCTGAGGCAAGGTTTGGGAGTCTACAGTAGCTTTGCACTGTCTATCCATCCCAACCCTTCTCCAAGGCATGGTAATGATGAATTGTTGAAGGTATCTAATGCTATGGAACTATTATTATTCCTATTTTCCAGATGGGGCGTGAAGGAGAGGGGACCCCACAACTTGACCAAAGTGACTGGGGTAAATCAGGGTATGGCTAGACTACAAGAGTTTTTCCCGGAAAAACTCTTCTGTGTCCATCTACACAGAAACATTCAGGCTACGTCTACACTGGCCCCTCTTCCGGAAGGGGCATGTAAATTTCACTAGTCGTCGTAGGGAAATCCGCGGGGGATTTAAATATCCCCCGCGGCATTTAAATAAAAATGTCCGCCGCTTTTTTCCGGCTTTTAAAAAAGCCGGAAAAGAGCGTCTAGACTGGCCCCGATCCTCCGGAAAAAGTGCCTACTTTGAAGTAGGAATAAGACCCTCCGGAAAAGGGCACTTTTTCCGGAGGATCGGGGCCAGTCTAGACACTCTTTTCCGGCTTTTTTAAAAGCCGGAAAAAAGCGGCGGACATTTTTATTTAAATGCCGCGGGGGATATTTAAATCCCCCGCGGATTTCCCTACGACGACTAGTGAAATTTACATGCCCCTTCCGGAAGAGGGGCCAGTGTAGACGTAGCCTAACAGATTTATTAGGGCATAAGCTTTTGTGGGTAAACTTATGTCTTAATAAATCTGTTAGGCCATGTCTTCACTAAGCAGAAGAGCAACCCTGCCATGATCATTCTTCCAGAGTTCACTTTAGCAGGTCTAATTAAGACCCACTAAATCGAACTCAAAGCCTCCCCCCCTCCCAGGGGTGACCAGTACTCCTCCTCCCGTGAGGAGCAAGGGAAACTGATGTGAACATTTGCCCCAGTTGGCCTCCCACTGTGGAGAAGGTAAGGAAACTTGAAACAAAGTATGTTGACTCCAGCAACGTAATTAACGTCTCCTTTAGTGTAGATCTGGCCTTAGTCTCTAAGGTGGCACAAGATAACTCATTGTTTTTGCAGATACAGATTAACACCATAGCTACTTCCTGAGACTTTATTTACACAGTTGTTCCTGGGAAATAAAAGCACTTTCATTCTTTCATCAAGGTGCAATATAGAGTTGGATGTTGAATGTGGCTGGCACAGTCTACGTGACACTAACATGGCTATGAAACATGACAGTGGACAGTGCACGTGCTGTCCTGTAGGTAGCAGAGTCCTCTCCACTTGCACACAGCAACTCTGCATGACAGACAAAAGCAGAGAATTATTTCCCAGGCTCCTTGTAAAGCAAATTATATATAAAACATGTGCTATTTGCACCTATCTGATCTGTCTAAACTGATTCCATCCATCCTTCAGCCGCAAAGCCTGCATTTCGGCACGCAGGGAATTTCTCACAAGTGAGAAAACAATTTGTCATGTTTGCATTGGCTAGTAACAACCTGGTACACCAGGATGATGCAGTATTTACCAGAGGTGGGTTTTACCAGGTAAAATCATAGCTTTTACCACCCTGGGGGTTGGGACAAAACTCTCCTGAGTCCAGTTTAAGGCTTTTTTTTTAAAATTTTGCAAATTGTTCCATTAGGGCACGCCACATTACACATAGTTTTAGTTACACATTCAGATTGTGGTCATGTACAGTAGTAGATTGATGGGTTAACTTAGGGTTTTACAAATAAAAAGTAAAACGGCAGTGGGTATATTTCTAATATATCTACTATATATTTGAGAGAGTTTTTGTGTGCGGGCGGGTGGGTGTCTGTCTGGGAATCTGTCTGTCCATCTGTTCAAGAGCTCCTCCTAAACAGTAACAGCTAGGCCCACCAAATTTGGTATGCAGCTTTCTCTTCTCATAACCTAAAGCTAGGTAAGGGTTTGGTTGTATGTGTGGGGGAGGGGTGGCTGAAGCTCCTTCCGCTCTCCTCGATTAGTATGGGGATGCATAAAACCATGCAAAAGAGGGACAGAATAACATGCTCTCACATGCTGTCAGAATCACATGCCCTCTGGGACTACCCCATCCTTGCACTCCCCACCCCCAAGTTGTCCTTTAGCATAGGCAGGGGGGTTGCATTCCCTCTCCCTCCCGATTTGTATGGGGACATTGCTAGATGTCCCCTTTCCTCAGGGAGCGAGGGGAAAGTGCATAGTTTTCTGCATTCCTCACTCTGGCTGGGAAGTGCAGGAGGCAAACAAACCTGGACTTGCCCTAGCTGAGTGAAATGCACCCTTCTTCTGGCTGTACCAACTGGAGTTGCAGTGGCCAAGCAGAAGTACGTCTCACTTGGCCCCAAACTGCTGCACTGAGCGAGGACTGGGTAGTCCTCCCTTCCCAGGGCAGCCCACATCCCGAACCCCTCATCGCAATGATTGAAATGAGGAAAACCAAAAATGAATTAAGAACCCAAGCAGCGCTGGATAAACCTTCTAGAGTAACTTACAATATTGAACCTCAGAACATCTATTTATAGTTTGGTTTAATTTTCAATATTATATAAACAAAACAAAAAAAACCCCGTTTGGTTACATGTAAATACAATAACGCAGAGCTCCGGGCTTGGAGCATTAAGCAATAAGAAGCATACAGAAGCTGAGGACGATCAGTGCAGGTCCATGTGGCCATAGACTCATAGAACACTAGAACTAGAAGGGACCCCGAGAGGTCATCAAGTCAGGTCCCCTGAACTCACGGCAGGACCAAGCACCATCTAGATCAAACCTGATATATACCGATCTCACCTGCTCTCAAATATCTCCAGAGATGGAGATTCCACAACCTCCCTAGGCAATTTATTCCAGCATTTAGGAAGTTTTTCCTATCAGGGTGGTTAATATCCAACCTACACCTCCCTTGCTGCAGTGTAACCCCATTGCTTTTTGTCCTATCATCGGAGGCCAAGGAGAACAACATTCCCCCCTCCTCCACCCTTTTAGATGCTTGAGAACTGCTATCATATCCCCTCTCAGTCTTCTCTTTTCTAAACTGAACAAGACCAGTTCTTTCAGTCTTGCCTCATAGCTCATGTTTTCTAGACCTTGAATCATTTTTATTGCTCTTCTCTGGATCCTCTCCAATTTCTCCACATCTTTTTTGAAACGTGGTGCCCAGAACTGGACACAATACTCCAACTGAGGCCTAATCAGCACAGAATAGAGTGGAAAAAATCACTTATTGTGTTTTGCTCACCACACTCCTGTTAATGCATCCCAGAATCGTGTTTGCTTTTTTTGCAACAGTGTCACACTGTAGACTCATAATTAGCCATGCCAGATTCTGTAACAAATGACCAACTTTGATGCACTGGATAGACGAAGCCTGTTTCTCAATTCTGAACAGCTGTACCAAAGTTTGAAAAAACAATGTTTTAGGTTTTCTGGACAAAGGTAAAATTATTTTTCCCAGTTTCCTGGTTTATACCAGATTTAAGCCGCTCTTTGCCAGCATTCTGTTCTTAACTAGTTTTCCCCAAGAAACAGCAAATCCTGGGCTGTGTCTACACTGGCACCTTTTTCCGGAAATGCTTAAAACGGAACAGTTTTCCGTTATAAGTATTTCCGGAAAAAGAGCGTCTACATTGGCAGGATGCTTTTCTGGAAAAGCCCTTTTCCCGGAAAAGCGTCTGTGGCCAATGTAGACGCGCTTTTCCGGAAAAAAGCCCTGATTGTCATTTTCGCGATCGGGGCTTTTTTGCGGAAAAGACTACACTGGCCCTTTTCCGGAACAGTTTTCTGGAAAAAGGACTTTTGCCTGATTGGGAGCAGCATAGTTTTTCCGGAAAAGCAGCTGATTTCTTACAGTAAATTGTCACTGCTTTTCCAGAAATTCAAGAGGCCAGTGTAGACAGCTCACAGCTTATTCCGGAAAAGCAGCTGCTTTTCCGGAATAAGTGGCCCAGTGTAGACACAGCCCTGCTGTATAGTAGTCAATGGGGGAGTACCTGTCTGTGTGTGTGCGCACACCTTCTGCCTCATTTTCCTATAAATCTGAAGTCTGGTGAAAAACCCTGCCATATGCTGCATAATCAGAAAGGTACTAAAACAGAATTAAATAAAAATTGCTTTCCTTATTTGATGTGATTATTAAGCAAATATAGTGCTTGAGGAGCAAATGAAAGTGACAAGTCCCTTTGCTACTTGAATTGGAGAAGTAACACTTAATACAGCGTAGCCAGCAGATGTGCTGTGTTAGGCAGCTCACGGGTGTGAAGTTTGGAAATTGGTGGCGATACACATTTAGTTCAGTCATATTTCATTATGTGGATTTTATCAAGATGATTTTCCCCCTTCTCTCTTTCATTAGCATTTCCTCTGTAGAAATGCTACACAAGATGATTTCATCTGCTGGCCCCTTAAGACAGAAACCATCTAAAGCACCAGAATGGCTGCACACATAAAAAAAGAAGAACACGTCTGAGGAATGCTCTGCACAGGTGTATGGATGAGCTCTGTGCTTCCTGGACCACTTGTAGGGTGAAGCTTAAATCAGAACGCCTCACCAGTGTAGTCATGAAAGATCCAATGGCAATTTTCACAATGCTAGGGTACGTTCACTAGGGCTGAACAAAACTTTTTCACTGAAACTTCCTTGCAATGAAAAACAAATGGGTTTTGACAAAAATGTTTGCTTTCCTCACCATTTTTCTTCTTTTCATCAGGAAACCAAACCTTCCAAAAAATGGGACATTTTTAAAAAAAATATTGTCAGCAGTTTGGGGCAGAATTTTTTCAGCTTTTGGCTAGTGCAAAGCAGGTACTTTTTCCCCCCCTCCACAAAAAGCCAAAATTTTCCCAAATAATTCCAATCAGTTTTTGAAACAGTTCTAATATCAGACCCAGTTTCTTGACTCAGTTCCAGGTAGGATCACTAGCTAAGGGCCTAACTCTGTCATCCTTTCTCACACTGGCAAGCACTCGCCCATGGTGAGTGAAATACATGGGATTACTCAGATGAGCATGTGTGCAGATTGTAAACTATTCAGGGCTGTGCTGCTTGGTCCCGCCGTGAGAGTAGGGGGCAGGACTCGATGACCTCTCGAGGTCCCTTCCAGTTCTAGTGTTCTATAAGTTCCTAGCACGATGGCCAGTGGGCCCCTATGTACTAATGTAATATGAATCATTTAGACTATAAGCCAGAGGTGGGCGATAAACTGTCCACGGGCCAGTTGTGGTTCATCAGAGTTAGCCCCTTGCAGGCCACCAGATACTTTATTTATCAGAGTGACCATAGATACAGCTGCTCACATCTCCCGTTGGCTGCGGTTTGCTGTTCCCAGCCAATGGGAACTGTGGGAAGAGGTGGCTCGGCCTATGGGAGCTGCACGTGGCCATACTTGCATAGGCACAGATAAATAAATCATCTGGCAGCCTGCCAGGTACTAAGCAGGGTGAACCATATTGTCCACTGTCACGGGGTGGGTATGCCCGGCTTCCTCAGAGGCAGGGCGTTAGGCCTCTAAGTCCCCCTCTTAGATTGCTCCACCCCATACGCATCTTAGTCCCCATGGCTCAGGGCCAATAACTTCACCCCATCCAATAAGGCAATCCGGCCTAGCAGACACAGTCAGTAAAATGCCCACTTCTTGAAGGGTAGTGAGGCCTAGCAGCCAGAGTCAACAGCAACACACCCTGCTCTCAGGGCAGGGAGGCCAAGTGGCCAGAGTCAGTAGCAGCATGTCCTGTTGAGGGAAAAAAAAAAAAGCCAGGGTGGGGCCAGCATTGCCCTTTTAAGAGATGGCTATAGTCCCAAAGTCAGTATCAATGCCCCTTCACACAGGGCATCCACTAGCTCAGTGGAGAGTCCACCCGAAACATGCTGAGCTCTCGGGGATCTAACGCCCCATCCTGGATGACTTCACCCAGCCATCCTCTTCACCACTTTCCTTCGGACTGGGGCTTCTCTGGCTGCTCCCTGCAGATTGGCCTCCGTGGTTCAGTCCCTTTACAGTTCTTCCTCCAGAGCTCTGCCCTCTCCTCCTTCACCAGCGGCCGCCAATCCCAACTGAGCTGCTCAACCGGCCTGTATAGATGGTCTCCTGTGGGAGCATGCTCAGCAGGGCTGTGGGGCAGGGCTCTCTCAGCCAGGTAACCCTAGTTATCCCTCGCTGGTCCAGTATGGGGTTGGTACACCCCATCGCAACCAACCCTTGCTGTAAGCTCTTTGTGCTTGTACAGCACCTCACACAACGGGATCCTGATCCAAGCCTGCTCCTAGGTTCTAGGATAATAAATAACATCAGCAACATGAGTAACAGGCATGCGCTCTACTCCTAAACACCTTCTTGCTGTTATTCCCCTTGTAGTTTCAGCTGGACAAAATATGCTTCCTTTCCTCCTAAAATATTGTTGAGCTTGCGGCCGAATGGTTGCTACATTGTGCACCAGAGCTGGAGATATTTTCAGTGATAGATGCATCCCCACGTACATAGGGACCAGTTCCCGCCAGTCATTCTCGAGGGAATAGCTGCATGGTAGTAAATAAGAACCATGTTCTGCCTCCCTTAATAAGACTGGTTCAATATCCTATTCTGTAAGTACTCCCCTTAAGCGCCCTGAGAAAATTCATGCAGCAAGAACCTAACTGAGAAATACATAATACATTCATTGCTTAAATATATCACAGCATGGCTTGGCCTCAGTTTGTCAAGGTGTAACGGGGTCCGCCTGCTTGTGAGCTCTCCCCTGTGGCCGAGGGGCGTGGGGTAAGCTCTTTGTCTGGCCGTCTGGTACTTCCTGGGTCACTTCCCCCGGATGCTGCCCTGTCTGATTGACTCAAGGTCTTAAGGCTAGGATCTCACTAGTCCTCTCCTCACTAGTGGAATCAGTTCGTGCATTCGGCTTGTGGCTAGTCTTCGGCTACTGGACCTGGGCCTTTTTGGGACATTTTGCTACCCAGCCAATGTCTCTCGTGTTCCACACAATAGAGATTTTCTATGGCATGTTTCCGATTTGAAAAACTTCAAAGGGGAGGAGGAGGTGAAGCCTTTTATAGGTTGGTTCCCAGGAGTGCATGCTATTAGCATGAATAATCCAGTAGCACAGAAGAACCAAATACAAAATCAGGACTATTTTGTGTTAATAAGGAAACTGGATAAGATTGTATGGACGAAGATGTTGTTATGACAGGCATGGCAATTTCCTGCAATATCTTGGAAAGACCTTATTATTTGTCTGTATTATTGTGAGCTGGAATTCATATGTAACCTCGGGGGTGATGTGACAGATGTGAGACATGAAAGCTGAAAAGATTTTAGTGAAAATATGCCAGGCAAGTATGGACTTTGGGGACAATAAATCTGAAGTGCATTTCCTGGGGAATCCCTAGGAAGTGAGTAATGCAAATTTCCCAACTCTGATTATGCAAAAACCCTTTGGAAACTACTCCCTGAGGAAGAGCCATCAACTGATTACCTGTGACAGAAGGCCAGGACGGTAGACGGGAGGTGCATAAAGAAGCAGTTCAGCTGCTCAGTCAGGATTCTGGTTTTAAGATAAACTTGAAACTACAGATTGAACCTCTCTAGTCCAACAGCATTTGTGGTCTGGCATGATTTTAGTTAGCCCGATGTCCACTTATCATGGTTTCCCATGGTCCCATACAGTTTGTTTACAACCCCCAGCCCACAGTGTTCTGTGCTGTTCTTTAGCTCGAATTTACTCCTAAATGTCTTCTAAGAGCCTAGCAAGCAGGGGAAGTGTTGGTGATGCTGCTAGACAATATTGACCTCTCGTGGTTCGGCAAATTCTCTGGTTCAGCACCAGTCAGGTCCTGAGAGGTTCAACTTGTACAGGAAAAACCCAGTTGTGGATTTTGAGAACCGAAAACCCATCAGAGGGGGGAATCGGAGGGTAATCAGACAGGGCTGTGGGTTGGGGCCAGTATCCAGTCAGTGAACACTTCAGTTTCTGTGTTACATTTATATTGGAGATAGCATGCCCTCTAGTAAGCTTGTTACCATATGTAGTTTCTTTTTTGTTGTAATGTTTTCTCAGTAAATGCTTTTTCCTTAAGAATAAATATGCTTGCTTGGAAGGAACTGTGTGGTGACTTATAGCAGGAGGCAACACACTGGTCACAGACAATGTTCCCTCTCATCTTTTCCATCCTTGTGCAGAACACATTACTCAATGTGCACTGAGGCATGTGTGAATATGCACCACGAGTAGAAACAAAAGAACTAGCTCTGGGCACTCTGCTAATCAGCTGGGCAGCACTGGAAACTCTCTTGAGCTGCCGCACCTGGGCCCCGCTTACAGGGAACGCTGAGCACAGCCCTCAGAGAACGTGGTCTGGTTTGCTGGCAGGATCACAGTGTAAATGATGGAGCAGTGCAACCGCTTTAAAAAACCCCGGTGGAGAGAATGAGAGATGCAAAGATGCCTAGTGGGTGACTTGGTAGACCTCAGCAGGGACCGCAGATGCAGTTACTATGCAACTGCAGTGGAGATAAGGGTTAGTTTTGGGGCAGGGTGGTTGTTCCAGGCTTGGGTTAGAATTAGGGCCTCCAGAAAGGTGCCTGAGGATAGGTTTACTGTGGTTGTGGGTAATTTGACTGGGCTATGGGTTGGGGCCAGTATCTGGCCAGTGAACGCTCCAGTTTCTGTTACATTTTGTGGCTGGTTGTTTGACCCCACTATGATTTATGCTGGGGCTGATAAGAGTCAGTTCTGGGATCTTCTTGAGGTCCTAGGGTCGGGGGTATCTTTGGGGTTGGGTTTGGGGTTGAGCTAGATGCTGAATTTTGCACAGTGAAGAAAACAAAGTGCAACAATCCCCTTTTCACTTCCCACTACCCCCATCTTCCCAGTTATTGTCTAAGACGTTCATTTTCGTATAAGAAACTCATTCTCATGCCACCTAATGAACTTTCATATCTCTCCCACTTGTGTATTTGTGGGCAGACATCAAGCATCCACATGTAGTTGAAATGGTTAGGGCCAGAAAGGATGGAAGAGGACTGTAATACTATTCCTAATAAGGTTATCTGGTTTTTAGATTTCCACACATAACCATCCTTTTACAGCCTACTGGGCGCCCCAAACTGCCTCATTCTTTGAACATTTTTAAATTAAAACTGGAGGAAACCACCAGGAAAGAGGTTTAACATTTAGCAGCGTGTTAAGAACAGACGTACGGGTATCCTTATTCCAGAGCAACCATAGGAGGAAAAATGTCTTACGTTTAATTCCAATTAATTAAAATATAAAATTAATTTTGATAGACAAGATAGATGGGTGATCTCTTATTGGACCAATTTCTGGTGGTGAAAGAGAAGCAAGGGCACATCTACACTGCAGGGCTACAGCTGAATTAAGCAATGCGACTTGAGCTACGCCAATGGTGTAGTTTGTCGAAATAGCTTATTTCGGCTTGTGGTGCCGTCTACACAGCAGGAAGTCCAAGGCAGAGCCCTCTTCTGAGACTTCCCTTACTCCTCATACAATGAGGGTTACAGAGTTGGAGTAAGAAGTCCTCCAGCTCAACATTATTTTGACAGTATGTTGAAATAACTGCTTGTAGTGTAGCCATGGATGGTGTTATTTCAGAATAGCAACAATTATTCCAAAAGAACACTGGTGTGAAGACATACTCCTCCAGAGCTCTTCTTCAGTTGAGTATCACAGCTCAACACAAAGTGGAAAAGATAGTTTCATGTAAGCAGTTATGCTGTATCTCAATAGACTGGTTAAGACCCCTCCAACCGCAGGGAGGAAGGAGAAGAAAATAAAATGTTGGGGGTGGATTTTAGTGGGGTACAGATTGAAGTAATAAACCATACATTGAGTGTCTCTATTTTGCCTATGATAGAGTGTCTAGCAAAATTATGAGCTTAAGTTGTACGGTTTTCTCCTCTGGTTTACGTTGAAGAATTGTGTCAAAATCACATTTGGACAAGGATCAGTTCTACAAAGTTGAAACTCATTCCACTACAGAAAGGTCTCAACTTGCCATAGATTGCAAACTCTTTGGGCTATGGCCTGCCCACAATAATGTGCCCCTGAAAGAAGAGCAAACAGAGGGCTTTTAATATGATCTTGGTAATCACTGTGGGCACAAAAGAGAATTTACCTCTCGAAGTGTGTCTACACTGCACCGTTATCTTGAAACAAGCTACATCATTTGAGATACGCAAATGGCATAGCTTATTTTGAGTTAATTTCGAAATAGAGCACTATTCCGACACATTCCTCAGTCCTTGTAGAATGTGGTTTACAGGGACGTTGGAATAGCATGCATGTTATTTCGAAAGCTATTTTGAAATAATGGGTGTGCTGTCAAGATGCGGAATAGCTATTTTGGGATACCAGAAGTATACCGGAAGTATTCCGAAATAGCACCCCTGTCTAGGCATACCCCAAATGTCTGGATGTGTCCAATGTGCTATTGTTTATGCTCAGAACTGGTTGCCAGGGCAGAATTAGAACCCAGACTTATGCTCCCAAAGGGGTGGGCCCCACGACCATGGATATTAATAACCAGATGATTTCCAGAGAAAAGAAACTCTAAGGGAGGTTTCACAGGGACTTGCCAGATCACAGGCTGACAAGATTATTATCAAAGTCTCAGAGGGGCAGCTGTGTTTGTCTGTATCTGCAAAAACAACGGGGAATCCTAAAGGCGAACAGATTTACATGTTTTGTTTGTCTTTAAAGTGCTACCAGACAATTTGTTGTTTTTTACGTTTATCCTGCACAGACTAACTTGGCTACCCCTCTGAAGATTTATTTGGGCATCTAAAGACTCAGGCTTTGTCTACACTGCAGGGTTTTTGCACAAGAAATCTCTTCTGCAAAAACTTGTTGCGCCAAAGCGTGTCTACACCTCAAAAGCACATCACAAAAGTGATGTGCTTTTGCGCAAGAGAGCATCCACACTGCATGAATGCTATTGCGCAAGAAAGCTCTGATTGCTATTAACAGAATGGCCATCAGAGCACTGGTGCTTTTCCTGACAGAATCTTTTTGTGCAAAAAACTCCTGCGGAGCATCCACATGTGCCTTTTTGCGCACAAGCTGTAGTGCAAACAGGAGTTATTCCTTGTGAGGAGAGGAATAACTCTATTGGCAAAAGCCCTCTGTCCTGTCTATTTTTTTTTTTTGCGCAAAAACTCACTTGAGGTATGGACACTCTGCTTTTGATGAAGCAGAGCCATAGGACAGGGCTAGTAAGAGGTGGACATTAAGACCCATCAGTGCCCCAGATTTTCGGGTGCCCTACACATCTGCATGTTCTGCGTATGGGTAAGGACAGCCCTGCCTCTGTATTCGGTACTGGAGGAACTGATGCTGGAATACTTCATCCAGTTCTGGTGTCCACATTTCAAGAAGGACGTTGATAAATCGGAGAGAGTTCAGAGAAGAGACGTGAAAACGATTGAAGGATTGGAAAGTGTGCTTTGTAATGAGTGAGCAATCTGAATCTACTTATTCAGCTTAACAAAGTGGTTAGGGGGTGATCCATCAGAGTGGGAAACAAATATTTGATAAGCGGCTCTTCATTCAAGCAGATGGAGGCATAATGTGATCCCTGGCTGGAAACCGAAGCTAAACTAATTCCAACTAGAAAGGAAGCACAAAATAACCACTGAATAATTTACCAAAAGTCATAGTAGATTCTCCACCTCTGTCAACTTCTAAATGAAATTTTTTTTTTAAATATATGCTCTAATTCAAATGGAATTATTTGGGGGAAACATGGACTTTATGGCAAGTCCGTGGCTTCAGTGTGAAATTTACCCCCATACTGATGGCTCACTCAGGGCCTTAAGCACAATGTAGAGTTGAATTCTTTGTTACTAGAAGACTTACCAGACATTGTCCAGGTCCTGGGCCAGCCCAGGGCAGCCCTCCACCACCATCTTCTCCCAGGGCTGGCCAGGGAGGGCAAGGGGGACGATGATGACACAAAGGCCACCCAACAGTTTGTCACGGGGGGGTCAGCCTGAGTCAGCAGTGGCCACACACCATAATGTCTCAAGGGTGGCCCGGAAAGGCAGGGGCCACGTGGCGACTGGTAGTTGCTCCTTGGGGTGGACTGCTTCCCAGAGTTGAGGCTCTTGGTGCCCCCTTGTGGTCTTTTGGGAGTATAACTTTCCTGCTCTCATACCCCTCCCTTTCCGTTTGACTAGCAACAATTGCATTCCAAGTACATCCCATTGTCCTGGCATAACCAAACCCCGATCGTGCTTTAAATTGTGATGAAAGGAAGCTGCCTACCAAATTTGGTGGTCCTAGCTCTTACCATTTAGGAGTTCTTGAACAAACAGACTCACATTTTGACGGACACAGACGCACAAACTCTCTAAAATCTATAGTAGATGGTAAATGTGTTATGAATTTAGCTCCATGGTTTTAATTAGTGAATAGAACATGAGCTGATCTTGTGGTATTAAAGATTTGCTTAAAGATAATGATTTTGTTGCATAGATTGGCTAGAATCTGATTAATTTTCAAGAATAAACTCAATTAGAAGAACTCAATAATTGCTTAGTTTTAACTTATTTACACTAAATGAATAGACTTGCTTTTGGGGATGAGACAGTGACCTAGATTAACAATAATGAAGGATTATTAATAGCACCTTTATGTTAATTATGACTTTTTTTAAAAAAGTGGGTTAAAAGAAAACTAATTGAGATTTTTGCTACGAATTCTTTCTGTCAGAATTCATCGGTGCAATTAGTGTTTCTATCAGTTTTACTGCACTGCAGAAAAAAATCTTGCTCTCCTCTTGCAATTAAGATCTTTGCAACAGTTAATATATGAGATTTCTTATTACCGTGTGATGGCAAAGTTTGATGCACTCCCTTAATTCTAACTATTGTCGACTCCTTTTTAATTGAATTAGACAATGGGTAGGAAATCCCTGTTCCTCTCAAGAAGTTTGCAATAATGTTTCAGTGTTAAGTAGAGATTGCCTATGGCAACATTTTCACTTCACAAAGAGCCTTTATGTGGGTTAGCGAGTAAGTACTATTAAGGTGTAAGTAGGACTTGAAAGTATTGTCTGTTAGAATGTGGGAAAATTAGAATTCATTTTCTCCTTTCAAAAATGACTAATATTGTGCTCGAAGAGGAAAATAATGAATAGGAACTTGCTAGGTGGATTATTGACCTACGATCGCCTCCTCTTGATTTTCTCCTGTTTATACTATGGCTTCACCTCCTTACAAAAGAGCACCTTAGCCATTGTGTGATGTGGCAACACCTGCTTGTATGAAGGAGAAGCCATTTCAGTAGGAAACAGTTACAGGGAGGCCCCCAACTTGCCTAGTGTTATAAAATTATGATCCTCTTCCAGCACCCTGCTTCGTTCCTAAAATATTCATACAAATCAACCCACCATTCTGGCACTGAGAAATCAAAAAGTCAGAAGTCACTTTTTTATTTACAGGGCCATAATTTGACAATATTTTTCTTCTCCTGCTGCAAAGCCGACCCACCGAGGGAACACATGTTAATGGCAAACTTGGTTCTTTAATTTGCCAATGCAACTGGGCATTTAGAATGATGTTATTGGAAAACAAGTAAACAATCATATTCTTACCCACATTCAATGGTCTTTGTAGAGCCTAATCATCTTTCCAGTGGTCAGACATGGGGAGCGATGAGAAACACTGTGGGGCCAAGGATAGTCTGAACCAAAGAGGATTCTACGGCCATGTCGCCCCAAGTCATGAGTTCCTACAAAGATCTAAAATGATGGAGGACCAATTATCTGGCTAGGTCTGAAGGCCTACCTTATCAGTGGAATTCAAATACAGCCAGTCCCCGAGTTGCAAACGGTCGACTTACGACCGTTCGCAGTTATGACCGAAGCTGTCATAAATGGCGGACCGTGAGTTACGAACGCAATCTGCGCTTACGAACGGCACGGTCGCGTGTAACTCAGTGGGGTCCGACTTACGAACAAACTGAGTTACGACTAATTGCTTGGTCCGTAACCAGTTTGTAAGTGGGAGAGAGGCAGTAGTCCACTGTGACTGTAGTGTCTGAGCAACTCCCAAATCATTGATGTATTTATAATTTCACTGGGAGTTAGGCATCGGAGTACATTTGGAACCTCTTTAGTTCAGCACTCTCTGGTCTGGCAACATCCATAGCCTGGCACAATTTTAGTTAACTGGAGTCCGCTTATCATGTGTGCGGCCAAGAGTCCTGAGGTCCCATAAAGCTTGTTTACAGTCATCAATCCTGGCTCTCAGTGTTCTGTGCTGTTATTTAGCGCTAATGTACTCCTACATATCTTCTAACAGCCCAGCAAGCAGTGAAAGGGTCGGTAATGCTGCTAGACAATGTTGACCTCTCGCGGTACAACAAATTCTCTGGTTGGGCACCGGTTAGGTCTCAAGGGCTCTGGACTATACAAATCTAGCCTTAAGTGACTTGCCCAAGGAGATCTGTGGCTGAGCAGGCACGTAAACTGAGGCTCCCACCTCATAGGCCAGTGCACCAACCAATGGACCATCCTTCCTCCCTCCCGGACATGGTCTCTAACAACCTCTGATAGTGGCAACCCACCTGAGGCTTGTTCCAAAGCCCCATGGAACCAGTCGGTAAATTTCAGCAATGTGCCTTGCATCAGGCTCATGCTGCTCAAGTATGTCCTGTT
Source organism: Pelodiscus sinensis (assembly GCF_049634645.1). Taxonomy (NCBI): domain Eukaryota; kingdom Metazoa; phylum Chordata; order Testudines; family Trionychidae; genus Pelodiscus; species Pelodiscus sinensis. Next base: position 35,407,818 of record NC_134726.1, read on the forward strand.
AATTTTCCATGCTGCTTACCGTAGCACGTCTCGCTCTTGTATCAGCAAGTGCCGGAGCCCTGTCAGACATACTGATGCACTGAAAAGAATCTGGTGGCTATAATGGGTCACAGATTGAATAGGTGTTGCCGATGGGAAGAAGGGAGATCGTGCAGGGGTGTTGTAATGGGGTTCACTCTCTGTGCGAGCCCCCCCCTTGGGCGAGTGCACATGCCTGTGTTCTGTCTCTTTTTTCCTGGCTGGGGTAGAGCAGTGTCCTAAATCTCCCTCATCAGACAATGTCCTCGGCCCTATTGCTACAAATCTCTGGCCAGGCCATTATGGTTATGTCTAGACTGCATCCCTCTGTCAGCAGAGGAATGCAGATTAGGCAGGTTGACATTGCAGATGAGGGAGGGATTTAAATATCCCGTGCCTAATTTGCATAAAAATGGATTTGTATAGTCCAGAGCCCTTGAGACCTAACCGGTGCCCAACCAGAGAATTTGTTGTACCGCGAGAGGTCAACATTGTCTAGCACATTTTGCTGACTCAGGGCTTTGTCGGCAAAGAGCTGCAGTCTAAAGGGGGATCCATTGAGAAAGAAAGCCTTTTTCAACACATCCTGGAAACCTCCTTGCAGGAGGCATAAGGGATCTGTCGAAAAAGGCTTTCTTTCTTGACAGATCCCCCTCTAGACTGCTGCTTTTTGCCGACAAAGTCCTGAGTCGGCAAAACGTGGTGGCCATTTTTATGCAAATTAGGCACGGGATATTTAAATCCCTGTCTTATTTGCAATGTCGACCTGCCTAACCTGCATCCCTCTGCTGACAGGGGGATGCAGTCTAGACATACTCTATGATTCAGTTCCCTCCTCTGGGAATGTCCAGGCCTCTTTTGCCACAGAGGCTAATGGAGGACTGGGGGTCACCCACTACTCTGGGACACGACCCAAGGACCCTATGGATAGCCGCTGTCTGCTGTGTCCATTCATTCAAGTTTGACTGCTATTCTAATTCCCTGGGCTAATTCCCTGTGGCCTGCACCATCTTCCCCCTTATTTCAGTGCTCTGTTCACGACAGAATCCCAGCACCCAACTCAAGGCTCCTTTTCATCTCTCTGGCTCCTGGCAGTGCCACATTGTGCGAGGTTCTGCAGCTCTGCCAGTTAGCCATAACATCCATGTTCCTATAGCTCCAGCAAGGAACTGCCTGGCTCTAGCCCAGTAGCTCTCTTTATACTACCTTGCTGTGGCCCTGATTGGCTGCTTCTCACACAGCCACTCCAGGGAGTTTGGAGGACTTCTCTATTGTTTTTTTATGGGGAGAGGTGTGGCAGGACCACAAAGCTTCCAGCAGGGGGCCTTGGGGCCTAGTCCACTGCATCACAGGTATATTAGCAGGAGTATCATATGTGAGGGTACGTCTAGACTACATGGCTCCGTCAACGGAGCCATGTAGATTTGTTTGTTCAGCAAAGGCAAATGAAGCCGCGATTTAAATGATCGCGGCTTCATTTACATTTACATGGCTGCCACGCTGAGCCGACAAACAGCTGATCAGCTGTTTGTCGGCTCGCGCGCTAGTCTGGACGTTCCCCCTGTCGACATCAAAGCCCTTTGTCGGCAGCCCCGGTAAACCTCATTCCACAAGGAATAATGGGGCTGCCGACAAAGGGCTTTGATGTCGGCAGGGGGAGCGTCCAGACTAGCGCGCGAGCCGACAAACAGCTGATCAGCTGTTTGTCGGCTCAGCGCGGCAGCCATGTAAATTTAAATGAAGCCGCGATCATTTAAATCGCGGCTTCATTTGCCTTTGCCTATGTGTCTAATCTACATGCCTCTGCCGACAGAGGCATGTAGTCTAGACACAGCCTAAGAGGGGAGGTAACTATTCCATTCTGTCTGGCACTTGTGAGGTCTCCCCTGGAGTTCTGGGTCTAATTCTGGGCACCACACATTAGGAAGGATGTGGGGAGAGTACCGAGGACAGCAACAAAAATCATACAGATTTTCAGAAACCATGACCTCTGAGGAAAAGGTTAATAAAACTGGGCATGTGTAGTCTCGAGGAAAAAAAAGACCGACGAGAGACCTGATAAGTCTTCAACTATGTTAAGGCCTGCTATAAAGAGGGCTATGGGCAATTGTTCTCTGTGTCTACTGGAGGTAATAGAAGGAGTAATGGGCTTAATTTGCAACAAGGAAGATTTAGGTTAGATATTAGGAACATCTTTGTAACTCTAAGGGTAGTTGAACTCTAGGATAGGTTTTTAAGGGGAGCCGTGGAATCCACATCATTGGAGGTTTTAAGAGCAGACTAGGAAAAACCCCTTCTAGGTTGGTCTCTAGGTTATGTCTACACTACATGCATATTTTGAAATAAGCTATTCCGGAATAGTTATTCTAAAATAGCTTCTTTCGAAACAGCACGTCTACACTGCAGGGAAGCCTCAAAATTAGTCCGAGACAGGCTTCCCTAATGTAGATGTGCTATCTTGATTTAGAGCCCCAGGAGGCACTGGGGAGGAATAACTTAGAATGGCCCCGGTGAGAGGCTATTTTGAAATAGCAGCAGTGGAGCATCTACACACGCCTTATTACGAAATAGCTATTTCGAAAGAGGGGTTATTCCTCGTAGAATGAGGTTTACAGATTTCGGAATAAGCCACCCGTTATTTAGAAACTATTTTGAAATAACGGAATGGCTGTGTAGACACTCGCATTGTTATTTCAAAATAATGCTAGCTATCTCAAAATAACGGTGCAGTGTAGTCACACCTTAGGTTTACTCGGTCCGACCTCAGCCCTTAGGGCTGGATTTGAGGACTTTTGGAAGTCCTTTCTAGCCTTGCATTTCTATGATAAAAGTATCCGGAAGCAAAGCTATGACCATTTCTCATGAACTGTAAAATAACACAACCCGCCCTTCAGGACTTTAACAAGTCAACTGACACTTCAAATATGCACAGCGCATGTTAGGGCTGAGAACTGAGGCAGAAACCTAGAGAAATAGGTCTGACAAACTCCTGTTTTCTCTCGAGGAAAACAATGAGCCCCAATGGGTCAAAATCTACATAAAATATATAAATGCAGCCACTTCCTTCTCCCAGTGGGAGATGCTGGTTTGAAATATGCAGACACTTTCTTCCCTTTAATTAAAATATACCTGCTTTGATACATTAATCTTCTTTAATAAGCAAAATCACACTGTCCTCTCCAGTAACCTTTGCGTATAATATTAATTAAACATGGCATTCTTTGACAATGCTTCTAGCTAGCAGCATGAGGCAAAATATGCCTCTGAAATGCATGAATCTGCCTCCTACGCATCTGTCTTCCCAGGGGTCAGAGATTCAAGAGACTTCAATGCTGAGACAAAACATAGACACAGAAGAAATAATGTGGCGGGTTGCTTCATTTTCAAATGAAGCAAAGACAACATGTAAGTGACTGATTAACCCACGTTTCTCCAGTGCACTGTCAGGAGGCTAATGCAATAACTGGGCATCGTCAGAAGAGGGTCCCCAGGGGCTATTTCCTCCAAGACCATAGTGCAGTTCACCGCAAAAGGAAGGTATGAGAACAGGCAGCAGCCTCCCGATTTAGATGTCACAGCATGATTACAGTAGCCCAGCATTTAACCGCAGATCTTTGTCCGTCCTAGAGTTTTCCCCGCTGTCATTTTTAATCAGATGCTATTAGTTACACAAGAAGATAAGAACGGCCCTAGTGGGTCAGACCAAAGGCCCATCTAGCCCAGGATCCTATCTGCTAACAATGGCCAATGCCAGGTGCCCCAGAGGGAGAGAACACAACAGGTAATCATCTCATGAGCCTTCTCCTGTCATCCATTTACAGAAAACAGAGGCTTTTCCTACCCATCCTGGCTAACAGCCATTGATGGACCTAACCTCTATGAATTTATCTAGCTCTTTTTTGAACCCTGTTAAAGTCCTAATCATCACAACATCCTCTGGCAAGGAGTTCCACAGGTTAACTGTGTGCTGTGTGAAGAAAAAAACCCCACGACAGAGGCTGTCTGTAGTCATCAAAGCGAGAACTTTTTAGGTCAAGAGGAATGGCACATGAGCTGTCCTTTGCCTCCATGCAGAGTTGGTACTGCTTTCCTGCAGAGAAATCCCCCCTAGTACTAGTACTGCTCAACATGAGCTTCAATATTTTGGGAAGGAAAATGGAGCTTCAAAAAAAATCACTTGACCAATTCAAAAGGGGAACAGGGGTTGATCTCACTTACTGCAGCTGGGACAGGAGTGCCAAACTATGAAGGAAGCAATCGGAGACACATTCTAGGGTTTGTTTCTAAGCCTCCCTTTTCCTGTGCATGTGTCAGATTTCTGGACAATCTGAAAGGGAACATGCCACTTCCTGGGCCTAATTGGATGTGTCAGCTAAAGGTGCCTCCAGGCCTTTCTAGTGCACCACCATCCCTTACTCAGCAGATTGTCACCATCCCTTACTCAGCAGATATATCAGTGACCTTGGCAGCTTGGGGCGGGAGGGCAAATTAACTCCCAGATGAATAGCCTCCGACAACTTCCCAAATGCATAAAGCGCGAAAAGGCCTTTCCTTGACCTCGTGATGGCTCACTGTCGCAGTAGGTTTTCCCTTCCTGCCTGTGCCTCCCCCAGCAAACACTCTCTTTAAGATGGCATGGGGAATAACTTTTGATGGGGGGGCCCTCCAAGGATTTGGTAAGTGCTCAGGGGTCACATTCTTCTTCGATATTAATGGAGAGGGTTGCAGGGTCTCGGATGGAGGATGGGTGCAGGAAGGAGTTCAGGATAGGGGCTTGGGGTACGGGAGGAGGTGTGGGGTCTGGGAGGGAATTTGGATGAAGGAAGGGGCTGTGACCTGGGGCAAGGGACTGGGGTGCAGAAAGGGGTGTAGGGCCTGGGAGGGAATGAAAGAGCTAGGAGGGGATACGGGTGCAGGAGAGAATTCTGGTCTGGAGGAGGCATGTAGGAAGGGCGCAGGATCTGGGAGGTGGTTGTGACCTCGGTTGGGGGTAGAGGGGTCTGGGCTGTGACCTGGGGCAGGGAATTGGGGGGAAGAATGGGGGCAGGGTCGGGGAAAGGATGGCAGAGGGATTTGGATTGTGACCTGGGACAGGGGGTTGAGTTGGCGGAGGTGGGGTCCCAGGTACCAGCTCTGTTCGGGAGGAACTTACCTTAGGCCGCTCCCAGCCAGCAGCCCAGCAGGACCCATGAACTGGCTCCCTGCTGGTGACACCCCACCCCGTGCTGCTCAAAGTAGCCAGCTGCAGGGGCCATGAGCGTCTCTGCATGATGTGCCCCTTGCCGGGGACCCTCTGCAGGCTGCCTGCGCCACAAGCACAGCCCAGGCGGCTCCTAATGGCCAGCTTCCAGCCAATGGGGGCTGTGTGATTGTGCTGGGGGCGGAGACACTGTGCCGGAGGCCTCTTGCTGGGAAATGCGCATGGCCCCTGCAGCCGGCTGCTTTAAGAGCCCGCCGGAGGGTTCCACTGGGCCGTGGGCTGGTGGCAGGCCAAATCCAGTGGATTGCTGGGCCAAATCTAGCCCACAGGCCGTATCTTGCCCACCCCTGCTCGAAGGGTTACTTAGAAGCCCCGGGGTAAGAGCCAACCTGTGGCCTTTGCTCTTTATGCTGCAAAACACTGCGGAAAAATCACACAGGAGCAGCTGGTTCCCAGATTTCTGCATTAAATGTAGACAGGGCCGGCTCAATACACACTGCTGGCCGCTGCTGCTTCTCCGCAGGGAACCCTGGGAGCATCCTCACCCCAGGGTTCACAACTATTGAAAGGGATACTACCCTATCCTTGTGCACAGCCCTAGGCACCTGGGGAGTTTTATAAAAACACCAGCACTTTTTCCCCGGCGTTGCTCCTGTCCTTAGGGAGAGGCTCAGGGAAGGGGGGATGAGAGCGTGTGGGGGAGGGTGCAGGAGTCTGGGTTGTGGTGTGAGGAGGGGCTCCAGGCAAGGGATTGGGGGGGGACTTTAAAGGGGGGAGGCTCTTCCCTTTACTGTCCCTATCAGGGAGAGAGAGTAAAGTTCACAGCTCGTCTGCCTCCTGCCCTGCCCAGCCAGCGTGAGGAATGCAGCAAACTGAGCACTTTTCCCTCGCTCCCAATGAATGGGAACAGCCAGAAATGTTCCCATAGGCATCAGGGATGAGGGAGTTTGACCCCTCCCGCCCTCCTTAAAGGGTACGTGGGGGGGGGGGAGGCTCTGGGCTGGAGCAATCCCAGATGGGGAGCATGCCTCCAGCCGGCCCCTTCCAGCTGCCTGACGATTCTGTCTCTTTTCTGTCTGGTTTTCTGAGAAGCAATCCCATTCCAGGGACATCCCATTGTCCTGGCACAACAAAACCCTGACCTTGCTTTAAGTTAGGATAAGAGGAAGCTGCATGCTGAATTTGGTGGTCTCAGATCTTATCTTTTAGAAGAAGATCTTAGACAGATACACACAGAGACATGAATTTCTCTTAAATACATAGTAGATCAAAGGTAGGCTTTACGAGGTTGAAAATAGCACACAGAGCAAAGTAAATTACTAAGCAAAATAAAACATGTCAGCTAAGCCTAGTACACTAGGACAGTGTTTCTCAAACTATTTTTATAAAGTACGCCTTAAACAAAAAGATAAGTACCCCTCTTTAAAAAAAATTATAAGTACCCCCAGTACCTACAGTTTTCAGACACACACATTTTTTTCTACCCTTGCAACACATTTGTTCAAACAACTTAATCATAGCTGAGTGGGTGATGAAATTTTTGGGTGTAAAAAGTACAAAATAATAAAGCACTGTAAAACTTAAAACAGAAATTCCGTTTTCTCCAAATTTCAGTTGTGTTGACGTTCCTTCCAGACTTCTCTCGAGTACCCCTAAGGGTACTCGTACCACTGGTTGAGAAACACTGCACTAAGAAACTTGTAACATGCAATACTTTACCCTAACCAAAGTTCTAACGATGTTTTCTGGCAGGCTGGAGAGCCTCCCAGATGTTTCCAGCACTCATCAGCAGTGTTAAGCGGGGTGTTCTGCTGTCTGGCAGCTGCCTCTCTTGTTTGGTTTCCCACCTTTATATGGATTTTGCCCAAGGCCGGAATCCTTTGTGTTCAGTTTAAACCTTTTCTCACCTTCAGGGAAAAGTACAAGGACCAAGATGAGTCCCAGGATCAGGTGACCTAAACACACGTCCTTGCAGCAACACAGCCCCCTCCCACAGATTGGTCATAAGAACACAAGAACGGCCGTACTGGGTCAGACCAAAGGTACATCTAGCCCAGTAGCCTGTCTGCCAGCAGTGGCCAGTGCCAGGTGCCCCAGAGAGGGTGGACTGAAGACAATGATCATGCGATTTGTCTTCTGCCATCCCTCTCCAGCCTCTGACAAACAGAGGCCAAGGACACCATTTTATCCCCTGGCTAATAGCCTTTTGTGGACCTTACCTCCATGAAATTATCTAGCTTCTCTTTAAACTCTATTATAGTCCTAGCCTTCACAGCCTCCTCTGGCAAGGAGTTCCACAGGTTGACTACATGCTGTCCATAGGAAACTCAAACCCACTTACAGATCATTGTCCTTATCCATGAGCCGTCAAGTCTCCAAAATACCCTTAATGACCCTCATCTACCATGTCTGTATTAGTAAAGTAGGTTTAATACTTCATACTTCTAACTTAAAATACAGGACCGATACATGCACACAAATAGAATATACACATTCAGCAGATTTTTACTTTCTAAAGGATGCCTTACAGGGAATATTTTGCATAAAGCATTTTCCAGTTATGCATATTCATATTCATCAACCCATTTCCATAAAAAGTAGGAAATGCACCGTCATAAGATCTATGGAATTCCTTCCTGAATTAGCATTCGCCGGGGTACTGGACATTGCTAAAAACCTACAGAGCCTTCACCCTCGATCAAGGTTGTGAGTCTGAAAGCAGACCAGCTCATCACAGACAGAAGGTTGGTTACATCTAATGGTTGTTGGGTGCCCTCCGCCCCCCATAGAAGATGCTTTTTGTCAGTGTCAATTCCAGCTCTTTCATTACAAACTCACCACCCCCGTTTGCACTAATTAGCTTAACGCACACTGCTTGGGCCATGAAAAGAGAATTACTTTGTTCCTTCTAGATCCCCCCTGGCCATGTCTACATGACAGAGACGATCGAAGCTGCCACAGTCAAACTTCCAGGGCTCACATGAGCGGGTCCCATTAATTCAAACTGAGTGGATGTGCCTGTTGACACCAGTACTCCTATTCCTACGAGGAGTAAGGGAAGTCGAAGGGAGAGTGTGCTCCGGACAACTTCCCGCAGTGTGGACGGCGCCAGAATTCGATTTAAAACACTTCCACTCAAGCAACGCGATTAACAGAGCCGGAGTTGCGTCTCTTGATTCGAATTGATGCCCTAGTGCAGAGCTAGCCCTTGAGATGAAGGTTGAAGCCTGCTGGCAGGGGAGTATGTTGGGGAAATGTGGCCTGCTGCTGCCCTGTACATAAAGAGAAGATCTCATTTGCTGGCGCTCTCCAGGTGACACCTTCTCCTGGGCTAAATCCCCACCCCATTTTTTGAAAACTGAAAAGTTCAGTCAGATTCAGAGTATTTGCAACTGTGCGTTATCACGTGTAGAATAATTGACCGGTGGTTTTCCCCCCAAAAGTGAGTAAACATCTTTATCATTTTTCCACAAAACATAGCAACCTTATGTGGGAGACACAAACTTGCTTGCTCTAGGTCTTTCTTCAGACAGACCCATGCCTGGTCTCAGTTGTTCCCATCTCTCTCCCAAAGCCCCTCCTGGCAAAAGTCCTAGTCTCTCCAGCATGCCAGAAATCAGCCAACCTCCCTATACACAGAGGATTCCAGAATAGGTGGAGAAAGACTCAAACTCACCACCCTGTAGCCCCCAGGAAAATGCTCTATCCCCTAGGCCACTCCAGGTCCTTTTGCTTGGAGTGACTCAATAGCACTGCCTCTTTCTTTCAGGTCGCTCTCTGGTCAGGCGATAAGGTGTGTGTTTATAACCCAGCACCCATTCCCAGCACACCCTGCTGGGGCATTTTTCCAGGAGCTCACTTGCAACAACCACCCCCAGAATGCCTTGCTTCACGAACTGAACTGTGCTGTGCGGAGAGCCCGCCTTCAAGGAACCGGCACAGCCTGCCACGTCAAGCAGCAAAGTTCTAAAGCACCAGCAACATAATCCACATGGAAAAGAGCCAGGCCCAGAAGTGCACCCGGCCCCCGGGCCTCTGCCTGAGGTCTTGGCTCCCCCTGCGGCAGCCAGCAGGGCCCACGTGGCTGCACACTGCGGTGAGAGGCAGGCTGTGTCCGTGCTCACTGCGCTGCCTTGCAGGCAGAGGCAGCAGGGGAAGGGCCTGGCAGCAGGGAGGGGAGAGCAGGACACCGCACTGCTAAAAATATCCGTGTGGACAAAGGCGACTGCTGGGGAAAGATGAAGGAAGGTGCCGGCCATGTGTCCGCCCCCCCCCCCCACGTGACTTCTCCCTGTGCCACTGGGCGGAGGGCTGTAACAATGATTCCTCCATCCTCCGCTCTGCCGCTGCTCCACCCCTTCCTCACCTCTTCCCCTAGGCCACCCCGTCCTCCCCCACCAAGGACACAGCCCAGGGCACTAGCAGGGGTGGGGCACCGGCAGCAGGAGTTGTACCCCACCCCACTTAGTAACAGCAGCGGGGAGATGTGGAGCACCGCAACTCTATTCCCTGTGTTGCTCCACTTCCCTCAACAGCCACTGGTGAGCACAGGTGAGCTGCCCCTGCTCTGGGTGCCAGGCTCCCGCTAGCCCCCAGGGCCATCTAGAGCCATGGTGTCCAACACGCTAGCCCCTAGCCACTATGTGGCCGCTTGGGTGCGGCTACTTGGCTTGAACCCTAAAAACTCAAAAATCGTGGCATTGAAAAAAAACCATTTTTTTTTTAAATCAAAACCCAAAACTTTTCAGAGAATAAAAAAACGTTCAGAAGATCTTCGTGAATTCCAAAAGACACTTTCCGTTAATTGGACCCAGCCGCCAGAGGGAGACTTCCGCTATTTTCGGAGTAATGGGGCTGGTTCGCTGTCGCGGTAGCCTGCTTCAGAACTGGTTGGACATGGTGGATCTAGAGGTTCCGACTCCTTGTCCCTTCTGCGCCCGGTTTTGTGGGAGGGCACGTGTCTCTTTGGACTCTCCTCACATGGCGCCAGTGAGTGTAGAAAGGAGAGTCACTGATTGGGCATGTACAGAGTTGGGGAGGGCATATACCCCAGTGTGTTCTGGCATCTCTCTACTCTCCAAACACCGCCTCTCCCTTTCCAGCTACACCCTTGCTAGATGGCTTGGCAGTGTCTGTACACCCCATACCTTCTGTGAAAATGTAAAGTCCCCCCCCCCCCCCGCGTTACACTGGGGGTTGTGATCGTGAGAGCCCCAGCTAATTGCAACTATGATGGTATTACAGAGAACAGAGTGCTCTTTAGGGAGGATCCAAACCATTAGGGAATGTCTGTAGCTGCTCTCCTAGTGCCTGTTCTACATTCATTTTCAACACCGGGCGTTGTCCACATCCCTCTGAGAGCGCTCACTGGAATGATGGTACATAGCCTGCTACCCCACCCTCGTGTCTCAAGGCGCAGCGTCTCCATGTTTAGTGCCGCTTTCAGCCTGATCACAGAGGGATAAATAAATACAGACTCGTTTTGAAATAACCCCCCTTAAAGTCACCTTTATAAGCAGAGTGTCCACACTAGCACGCCTATTATTTTGAAAAAATGGGCCACACATTTCGAAATCTGTGCTCTTGCTTTTCTCGGGGAATAACACTAATTTTGAAATAGTTATTTCGAATAGTGGTAGGGTGGACGCTCCGGTGCTGCTGTTTCAAAATAACAACTCCCCAGTGTAAGTCAAACTCATTGCTCCCCACTGCTTCCTGAGGCTCCAAGTCGAGGTAGCATATCCACATTAATGGAGCCTGTCTGGAACTAATTTCGAGGCGTCCCCATAGTGGGGACATGCTATTTTGATTTTGTTATTTCAGGAGTTATTAAATCGATTTGAGTCATTTTGCAATAATTTCCTAGTGTAGGCATGCCCATAGAGACCCTTTAACTATCTCTTAAAATGCAGACCACAAACGCTTGGCAGAAACAAAGCGATGCAGGTCAAATTTGCTTCGGAAATAAAGTATCAATTGAATATTCATTCCATTAATATGCACAATCAGTATGTTCCTAAGGAGAGTGTTTTGGTATTGAATAATATAATGGGGTATAGAGAAATAAAGTGACTTTCAAATGAACAATATACCTATCAAATATTCATTCCATTAATATGTACAATCAGTATGTTCCTAAGCAGAGTGTTTTGGCATTGAATAATATAATGGGGTACAGAGAAATAAAGTGACTTTCATATGAACAATATACCTACAGTGCAATGCACCTTGAATTGTTATAGCCCTGTGGGGTCGCATTCTGGAAAATGCCCTGATGTCGCAGAGAAATATTTTGGTGATTTTTGCATTGTGAATCAGGAATCTAATAAGAGCATTAACACTCCTTGCATTAGTGCAAAATTCATTATATGAAATCCCAAACCACTGCAATGGCACCTGGCCTCTGTGTTAATTACAATTTCTAAACTCAGCCCTGGCTCACAGACCGGCTACATCAGCCACCGCTTCACGTGGAGCAAAACCCCCAAACCTACTCAATTTGGAAAAAAATAATCACATGGAACTTGGAGGTTTCAAATGAATTTTGGCATTTCCTCAGACCTAGGATATGTCTATACTACAGAGGCTACGTCTACACTGGCATGATTTTCCGGAAATGCTTAAAACGGAACAGTTTTCCGTTATAAGTATTTCCGGAAAAAGCACGTCTACATTGGCAGGATGCTTTTCCGGAAAAGCACTTTTTCCAGAAAAGCGTCCGTGCCAATGTAGACGCGCTTTTCTGCAAAAAAGCCCCGATCGTCATTTTCGTGATCGGGGCTTTTTTGCAGAAAAGAAATCTGTGCTGTCTACACTGGCCCTTTTCCGGAACAGTTTTCCGGAAAAGGACTTTTGCCTGAACGGGAACAGCATAGTTTTTCCGGAAAAGCACTGATGATTTTACATTAGATCATCAGTGCTTTTCTGGAAATTCAAGGGGCCAGTGTAGACAGCTGGCAAGTTATTCCGGAAAAGCGGCTGATTTTCCGGAATAAGTGGCCCAGTGTAGACACAGCCCAGAGTGTTTTAGTTAAAATGCTGTTTTTCCAAAAAAAACTTCACTTATGTCCACGCTGCGATTGTGTTCTTTCGAAAAAAAAAAATCGAAAGAACAGAAGGGGTTTTCCTGACATTGGTAATTCACTTTCTACAAGGAAGAACATCTTTTCTAAAAGAGCTCTTTCAGAAAAAGATGTGTGTGAACGGGAAAGAGGAAAAAGCACAGGTGCCCTGGTGGCCACTCCATCCATAGTAATCACAGCTTAGATGCGAGAGAGCGTCCATTCAGTGTGGACGCTGTCTGCTGAAAAAGCACATTGCTTTTTCAATGCATTTTGGCAATGTGGACGCTCTCTTTTGGAAGAAGTTTTTTCAGAAGATCTCATCCAGAAAAGCTTCTTCCTAAAGAAGCCTGCAGTCTAGACATAGCCCCTAGGTCCAAAGGGCAACTCATCCGACTCAGACTAGAACAGGATCCAAACAAAAGCCCGGTCCTGATTCAGAACCATCACCAATTATGAGGAAGGTTGGATGTGGATCTGAACTTTAAGGCCCAACTCTCATCTACACTGAAGTTTGCAGGAACCCAGTGAGCTGAAACAGATGAGGTTCCTACAGCTTTTTGACCAAGATGCTTGAAATCCAAACTCACAAAGGACGTGAAAACTTCCTTGCTGCCTCACGTGTGCTTGTTTTGGCTTGTCTCAGAACTTCCAGCAGTCCGGGAAAACATATTAGACCATGTCAGAATAATGAATGGGCGAGAAAGCAAGTACCTCTGCAAGTGAGAGTCATTCGTTCTCGTCTGCTTACTCCTCGCGTCATCATAAACCTCTAATTGGTAGCATCACACTTCATTTGCAGCATCTTTAAAAAGTGATTTACAATTTGTTTTGCAGAGTCCACGGGCTGCTTTATGGCTCTATTTGTTTGCGGAGGAGCATCATGGGGCGTCTGGGAAAGCAGCCTTGAAAATGTGCAGCTGCTGTATGGTGTCTTTATGTGGCCTTTAATTATTAATTTACCGCACTGATGATCTAAAGTGCCTTGAGAGGTGGGACAGCGAGACACGGCAAGATTCTGTGCACAATCTCAAGGAACCGGCTTGCAAACCGATAGCAGCATGTGGCCCTGGCTCTTTGGTGACTGTAGAGCCAGGGTCTCCATATAAGGGCATGTTTCGACTCGAGACACGGCTACAGGGCTTGATTTAAAATAGACTCATAAAGTGGCAAACAAACCCAGTCCGCTCTGTTGACAGGCTTAAAAAAAAAAAAGATTCTATACACATGGGCTTATGGAAACTGAAATTAAATTGTTTTCATAGTCGTTATAAATGTCAGCGACACATAAAGATGAAAAACTGCCCATTGAAGTTAGAGGCTGTCAAATAAATACACGAAACCTCTGAAAGTGCAGAGTCTCTTGGAGTCAGCAAAGCTTTAACCACCGGTTGCTATGCAACGTGAGTAACATTCAATGAAGAACAGCTCAGTAATGCACCCTGAATGTGGAAAATACCGGGTTGCAATATTTATGGATTGCTATTTATTCAGGCATTTCTGCAGGCTGTTGACAAACCTTGATAAAGCAAGGGCTGGGGTGTTATTAACCTCAGATTTGCTCCTGTGAAGATCAGCCGATGGGTGGTGAATAGACATGGGATAAGCTGTGTGGGACGGTCCTACAAGTCATGGGGTTGCCAGAAAACGAGGGCTCGTCCCTGTTAGCCTCTGTTTGCCTGGAGTGAGATGTGTTTTGTTTTCGCCATGTAGAGCACAGAATCAAAGAAATGTGGGGCTGGAAGGGACCATGAGAGGTTGTTAAGTCCAGCTGCTTGCACTGAGGTCAAATCACAAAAACATGGACCATCCCTGACTGATGCATGGCCAACTTTTTCTTAAAAACCTCCCGCTATGGGAAGTCCACAATATCACTTGAAAGCCTATCCCAGAGCTTAACTGCCCTGAGGGTACGTCTAGACTACATGCCTCTGTCACCAGAGGCATGTAGATTAGGCTACCAGGCATAGGAAAATGAAGCGGCGATTTAAATAATCACTGCTTCATTTAAATTTACATGGCTGCCGCGCTGAGCCGACAAACAGCTGATCAGCTGTTTGTCGGCTCAGCGCGATAGTCTGGACACGCGGGGGTCGACATCAGAGGCATTTGTCGACCACCCAGGTATGCCTCCTGGGATGAGGTTTACCTGGGTGGTCAACAAATGCCTCTGATGTCGACCCCCGCGTGTCCAGACTATCGCGCTGAGCCGACAAACAGCTGATCGGCTGTTTGTCGGCTCAGCGCGGCAGCCATGTAAATTTAAATGAAGCGGCGATTATTTAAATCGCCGCTTCATTTTCCTATGCCTGGTAGCCTAATCTACATGCCTCTGGCGACAGAGGCATGTAGTCTAGACATACCCTTAGAGTCAGAATATTTTCCCTAGTGTCTAATCTAAATAATCCTTCCTGCAGATTTACCCCTTTACTTCTTGTATTCCATGTCCATTAAGGTAGGATCATTTATCATTGTCTTCTTAACTCAGTGGTCTCCAACCTTTTAAAGCACAAGACCACTATTTGAATTTAAGTGCAAGACAGGATCTACCTCAAGGCCGATATAGGGCAGGGTGAGCGGGGCGGCTGCCCCGGGCCCTGCGTTTCAATAGGCCCCGCGCACGTGCTGCTACCTGTAGGCTGTGGTCGTGGCGCATGCGTGCAATGGTGCTGCCCTGGGCCCCGCAAAACTCTCATCCGCCCCTGCCTCAAACCCAAGTACTCTTGCCCCGCCTCCTGCCCCGCCTCTTTTCTGAGGCCCCTCCCCCACCACATCCCTTCTCTGAAACTATATCCTGCTCACTCTATCTCCCGCTTCTCTATCCTCACTCACTTCCACCCGGCTGCCCCAAAATCGAGGTAATGTGCGGATGTGCTGCACCAGTACAAACCAAAACCCTAGAGATACTATATATTTCTAAAAATTACCATGGAGATAACGACTCCAGCCACAACAGGTTAGGCCTTTTAGAACTCACTGCTCAAAGAATTAAATGTAAGCCCAGGGGAGAAACAAAAATTACAAAGTGTATCATGGTCAACCCTTGGAAAGAAGTAAAAGAAGTAACAACAAGTCAAGTATGTGTTGGTTCAGGACGTGTGTGTGTGTGTGAGAGAGTGACAGAGGCTTCCCCTTTAAATATGCTGAGCATGCTCAGGCATGGGAGCAGCTGCCAGCTAGCTCCCTCCATCCTGAGCCTTGCCATGTCCCCATCTCTGTGGAGATGGGGTACAGGGTGAGGGGGACACCGTGGCATCAGTGCCCCCTCCTCCACCTTCCCCACCCAGCACAGCAAGCAGGCGGCTCCCCAGAGGGAAGGGGTAGCTCCAAGGAGCAGGAGGGCAAAGGGGGAAGGAGCAGCTGAAGTGCCGGCTCTTGACACTCTCCCAGCCAAACCAGAAAGTATCATCTGTCAGAAGCTCCAGGGTCTACCAGTAGATCCCCGATCTCCTGGTTGGTGACCACTTCCTTAACATATCTGAAGACCGTTAGCAGGTTCCACCTCAATATTCTCTTCAAGACTAAACATGCCTAGTTTTTTTTCTTAATCTTTCCCCATAAGTCAGGTTTCCCAAATCTTTGATCACATTTGTGGCTCTCCTCTGGGCTTTCTCCCGTTTCTCCATCTCTTTCCTAAAACCGGGTGCCCCAAATGGACAGAATTCTCCAGCTGAGGCCTCTCCGAGTGTCTTACATCGGACACTCCTGTTAATGCATGCTAGAGTGATATTAGCTCCAGATCACTGGAAACCCAGACATCTCCCACATTGCAAAGGGTACAGAGATGCAATTTGGCATTACATTCATAAAAACGACTGACCACGTGCAAAGCCAACATGTTCTTTATCTGCACGCAGGGTAACAGGACGCATTGGACACCCAAGGCTTAGTTCTCTACCTCCTGTACAATGGTTTTTACACTGATGGAGCTCTCTCAACTTCAGGGGAGTTGCTCCTGTCTTACACCACTGCTAGGGGAGAAATCAGACCCACATCATCTTTTAAAGCCATTCCAGCGGCAGAAGTGTGGATAAGAAAAGCTAAAGCAGAGTGTCCGACGATGAGGCCAATGTTCAGGTTACTCAGCTGGTTTATTGTGCTTTCCCTTCCTTCCCCCTACTCATTCCGTGTTGCCACACCGCTTATCACCATAGCCAATAGACATTTGAGTCTCCCTTGCTGGTTGCAGGCGTGGCTGCTGTTAGCAGCGGGGTAGGGGGACTTGGGCCCGCCCACTCTCCCGAGTCCCGACCCAGGGCCCTAAGGCAAGGGGACCTCCTCCCTGGCCAGCGGATGGGGTGGTGACCCCTAAACACATCCACTCTCGAGTTCCACAGCCCAGCTCTGGGTCACTTCCTACCCCCTGTCTGCAGTCTGTCCTAAACCCCACAGGGCGCAGGGCACCGGGCACCCAATCCATACCTTCCCCTCCGTCCTTCCTCCATCCATCGCACTGCTTGGCTTATTGGCTTCCCTCCTCTCCGCCGCCGCCAAGAGTCGCCTCCTGCCCTCCCGCCGCAGAGAGCTGCCTTCCCCTTCTGCGGCGTTGGTGCCAACTTTAAATGTCCTGCCTTCCCGGCTTGTGACGTCATCACCCGGCGTCTCCTGCTCAGCACGTCCTGAGCTGATGGTGCTGGCGTTCACCTCTGCTCTGGCTCTTCTCTCCCCCCGCACCAGGCCGGAGCGTCCTCTCCGACCGCTTCTCTGCTGGCAGAAGTAACGGGGGGCCCCTCCGCCCGGGCTTCCCCTTTCCTCCCTTTAGGGCGGGGTTGCTTCACCCTGTCACACAGAGGCTTTGGCTGCCATTCTCCCAGCACCCATGTAGATCCATCGCTGGGATCCGTAATTCCAGGGAGTGACAACATCGCAGGAATCTCATCCCGGCACCTCATTATTCTGTGGTGGATCCTTTACCATGCAGAAGAGAAAAGCAATGGGGCATCCAATTTACAGGGAGACAGAAAAAGCTCTAGAGTAGAGAAGGAGAAGGCTGCCTTCCCGGCACCCAGGGGATGAAAAAACAGGAACCCCAAAGAACAGAACTGAGTCTTAGTTGGGGTTTTTGTATTGCTCTGTAGTAATGAGAAAAAGGAAAAGGAAAACTTGCTCTTCGGATGGTGCTTTGATTATGAGAAAGTAAATGAACAGATTTAAAGAGCTCTTGTCTAGTAGATCCATATTAATAGAAATGCTGTTATCTCTTTATGCACAGACTAATTTTACATTTGAGATGTGGTAGGATTTTATAAATATTGATGATGATGAACAACTTGCAGCTGACAAGATCTGGGCCTTTTCTCCAACTCATCGCTTTGCCCGTACTGTAACCCTTTTCCTCCGCTTTTCTTTTCAGACCCTGCCCTTTCATCGGTGTCTTCCTCTGCTTTTCAAAACAGCTGGCACGGTTTGGAGTCCGTCACAATTCACATAAACAGTTGCGACTAGTGGTAGTTTTCAAGATGGCATTCAGTTAATCAACAAGCAAACCATGCCAAGGTAATGGTGGGTTCACTACATAGCTGAGCCAGTCTGTCTGTCTGTCTGTTCAAGAATTCCTCCTTAAGAGCTAGGACCACCAGATTCCGTTTATTATGACTTAAAGCAGCGCGTGGATTTTGTTGTGCCAGGACAATGGGATGTGCCTGGAATTGAATTGCTTCTCAGAAAACCATACAGAAAAGAGACAGAATCACCAGCCAGGTAAAAGGGGCTGGTAGGAGGTAGGGCCCCTTGTTTGGGATTGCCCCAGTCCTGAGCCTTCCACCCCCCCAGGCTCCCTTTAGGGAGGGTCGGGCGATGAAGCTCCCTCTTGGATTCATATCTGGATATTGGTGGCTGTTCCCCTTTGTCAGGGAGGGAGGGGAAAGTGCACAGTTTGCTGCATTCCTCCCTCTGGCTGGGGAACGCAGGGGGCAGACAAGCTGTGCACTTTGCTCTTGTTCCCTGAAGGGTCAGGAAGGGGAAGAGCAAGCAATTCTGGTACAAATCTCATGGCGGGAGGAGAGCTTCACCCTCTCCATCCACCTTGCTACACACACACACACACACACACACACACACACACACAGAGTCCCCTGCTCAGAGCGCCTCTTCACTGCTCAGACCCTGACTCCTGCACCACCCCCACCTCAACCTTCCCCGCTCTGAGTCCTTGAGCAATGCCAGGTGAATATGCAAGTAAATAAATATATTTCTATTGCACCCTCTTTGATTAATCCTTTTTAAAAATTAAAAAAAAATCCCTTATCTTACAGCCGGAGTTCACTGGGTGAAATTAAACGGAAACACATTTAAATAAATATAAAAGGGAATTTTCTGTTCTAGGATGGCAGTCAGACCAAAAGCTTAGTAAATGTCAATAAAAAGATTAGACAATTTTGATCCTTTCTGGTTTAACTACAGCTGCTATTGTTGCTCCCATTTGAGATATAAATGTCATTTACTTCCGTACCAAATCTGGACTTTTGGACTGGTCACAGGGCTGGCTTATATATACCAGATGCGTTCATTTGCAAGGTATACTAATGCTTTGCAGGGTATGGCTGAGGGTCCTCTAAATAAGATATTTCACACATGGTGCCACCTACTGGCTGGAGAATATACTGCAGTGTAACATCCCCCACCATCTTCAAAAATCTCAGAGAGGGAGCCATGTGAAGGAGTGTCTACAGTAGGGCTTAATTCAAAATAAGCTACTCAAATTGAGCTCCGACAATTGTGAAGCTTATTTCAAAATAGCTTATTTCGAAAGTAGGAGCATCTACACAACACTTATTTCGAAATAGAGCACTGTTCCTCCGGCTTCCCTTACTCCTAGTACGAGGGTTACAGGTGGTGGAGTATTTCAACATTATTTCAAAATAACTGCCTGCTGTGTAGATGCAGACTAGGTTATTTCGAAGTAATGCTAGTTATTTCGAAATAACGTTGCTGTGGAGACATACCCCTAGTCTATAACTCTAAAAACAACAAGTAGTCCTGTGGCACCTTAGAGACTAACAAAAATACATATAGTATCATGAGCTTTCATGGCCAAAAGCCACTTCTTCAGATGAGATGATCTTGAGTGATCATCGTGAGTGACTCAAGATCATCTCATCTGAAGAAGCGATGAGGAGTCCTGTGGCACCTTATAGACTAACTGAAGTGTAGGAGCATAAGCTTTCGTGGGCAAAGACCCACTTCGTCAGATGCATGGGATGAAGTGGATCTTTGCCCACGAAAGCTTATGCTCCTACACTTCAGTTAGTCTATAAGGTGCCACAGGACTCCTCGTCACTTATGCAGATTCAGACTAACATGGCTACCCCTCATCTGAAGAAGTGGCTTTTGCCTGCAAAGCTCATGTTACTATATATATTTGTTAGTCTCTAAGGTGCCACACGATTACCCACCATCTTCTACTTTTACGTTCTACATTCCAACCAATTACAATCATTACACCATTGTCTTTGATATTCAGTAGGTATCGGTCCGTTAAGTCCCTTTCACTCATGGGTTTTCTAGTTACATGACTGGAATGCATAACTTTTGATCATCTAGCTATTAATTGGTTGCAGCGACTCATTGTGTTTAATATGGAGCCCTTGAGTCTTCTTCGTCCATCTGAAGAGTTTGCTCTGTAGATTATTCTTTGTGAGGAACAAACTGTAGGTTTTGATCACATGTGATCTGAGCAATGAATTTGTGAAGTTCTTCCACCTTTCTTACTAGGTTCATCATGGCTGTTACGCTGCATTTGAGAAGGCAGCTGGTCTTTGATCTCATGCAGTTTGTATGCATACCTTTTATCTTTGTAAGTTGTTTCCTGTTGTGAACCTGCCTATAAAGTTCAGAACAACTCGAGGGCAAGCCAGAAATGTGTCAGGTGACTTCTGCTCTATAAGAGGTCGAAGACGATAGTCAATCTCTTCTGAGATGACTGTGATATCAGCTCTCATGAGCCCATTTTAAAGTCATTAGTCTTGCCATGAATATTCAATTTCACTCTCTAGGGAGACTCCATGTCATCGCAAGTGATAGTTGCCAGAAATAATGGCTCTTGATTGTCTGTAATATGAGTCAACTTCCTGCCTACTTTGGTACGGTAAACAGCTGCAAAAATGACCATATTTAAGCATAAACTGAACCTCTAACTGGACATGTACCATTTCTTGGGATATGCATTTTCCACATGTTATGCATGTAGGCTGGAACTGGTCCCGCATAGCCTGGGAGATCTTTCTCCTTGCCAAAGGGGTTTTATGACAATGATTTTTAACACTCAAGTGTATGTTTATAGTAATAGAAATGTAGCCGTGTTAGTCTGGTGTAGCTGAAGCAAAATGCAGGACTATGTAGCACTTGAAAGACTAACAAGATGGTTTATTAGATGATGAGCTTTCGTGGGCCAGACCCACTTCCTCAGATCAAATAGTGGAAGAAAGTAGTCACAACCATATATACCAAAGGATACAATTAAAAAAAATGAACACATATGAAAAGGACAAATCACATTTCAGAACAGAAGGGGGATGCGGGGGGGGGGGGGGGGGAGAGAAGGACGGTAAGTGTCTGTGAGTTAATGATATTAGAGGTGGGGAAAGTTAGATGTCTGTGAGCTAATGGCATTAGAGGTGATAATTGGGGAAGCTATCTTGGTAATGGGTAAGATAGTTGGGGTCTTTGTTCAATCCCTCCCCCCCCCCCGGAGAGTGTCGAATTTTAACATGAATGACAGTTCAAAGGATTCCCTTTCAAGTGCAGATGTAAAAGGTCTTTGTAGCAGAATGCAGGTGGTTAAGTCATTCTTAACCCCGGCCTGGCGTGGGGTTGTACATTGGACAAACGTCTCAGACACTTCGCCAAAGGTTCAATGCCCACAAAACAGATATCAGACAAAATCACAAAGAAAAAACAGTTTCTTGCCATTTCAACCAGAAAGGACACTGTCTCAATGACTTAACCACCTGCATTCTGCTACAAAGACCTTTTACATCTGCACTTGAAAGGGAATCCTTTGAACTGTCATTCATGTTAAAATTTGACACTCTCCGGGGGGGGGGGGGGGAGGGATTGAACAAAGACCCCAACTATCTTACCCATTACCAAGATAGCTTCCCCAATTATCACCTCTAATACCATTAGCTCACAGACATCTAACTTTCCCCACCTCTAATATCATTAACTCACAGACACTTACCTTCCTTCCTCCCCCCTCCGTATCCCCCTTCTGTTCTGAGATGTGATTTGTCCTTTTCATATGTGTTCATTTTTTTAAATTGTATCCTTTGGTATATATGGTGGTGACTATTTTCTTCCACTATTTGATCTGAGGAAGTGGGTCTGGCCCACGAAAGCTCATCATCTAATAAACCATCTTGTTAGTCTTTAAAGTGCTACATAGTCCTGCATTTTGCTTCCGTGTATGTTTATAGCATCTAAGCTAGTGTCAGATTTTACAAGTTGCTACTGCCTTTTGTTCTGTTGGTTGTTCTGTTTGTATAACTGTGGCTGGGGTTACATCTTTCTTCAGTTGTCGCTGCTATGAAAGGTTTCTATCTGGCATTCCAATAAGTAATCTCTCTCATATTTTCATATCTTGCATTCCCCCAAATCAGTTTGCAGTCAATGTATGCAGAGGTCTTATAAAACATACATTTTCTTTGGGTTCTTGAATTACCTGGTGCAAACATGTTCTTTCATAAACCACATATATCTCTGAGTTCTAATTTATGCATCAAACATAGACAGAATCCTTTCATCATAATCTCTGTGGCTGTCTTCAGTAAAGTAAAAGGATTTAAATATATGCTTTGCTTGTTTCCCGACAGCATAAAATAAAGATGATACCTGTATATCTACAGTTTCTTTGTGTAGCTAAAGCAAAATGCAGGACAATGTAGCACTTTAAAGACTAACAAGATGGTTTATTAGATGATGAGCTTTCGTGGGCCAGACCCACTTCCTCAGATCAAATAGTGGAAGAAAGTCAGTTTCTTTGTGTAGCTAGTTAGCAATGTGAAATCTTGTGAAATATAGTACCCAGTCTGTCTAACCTGAAATTGTCTGGGTGATTGAAGAGTTGTTATTGATGAGATGATGCAATCTTTGTTATTTTGTTCTTTTTGGTAGCATCCATGGTTGCTAATTTCCTTCTGTTACTGTCCCTAGTTTACGATGGAGGACCTCACTGGGTCAATACTGTCTTGTTGTTTCCTTGTTCTCCCTTATCTGTCTCTCTATAGCCTTCTGCAGTGATGGCCTGTCAATACAGGCTATCTAGACGGTCGCCTAGGGCACCAAGATAAACTGCCATTGAGGGCTTTGGTGGCGGGGGCGCTGATTGTGCGCCGATCTCGCGTTTCGCCCAGGGCGCCAGTTGTCGGCAGCTCGTCTAGGGCCACTCCTGGCCTTCTGTTGTTTCTTAGGGTAGGTCTACACTACAGCATTGAGGCCTGATCTACACTAGACCATGCAGGTTGGCTTAAGGTACAGCATTCAGCAACGCAAAATGGATTCGTCTTACCTTAAGCTGAGCCGCTACAGTGTCTATAGTTCAGGAGGCTGACGGGAATACATGCTTCTGTTGGCTTTCTTTATTCCTCACAGAATGAGGAGTACAGGCCACCTGCATAGGCTGCCCTCAGCATTTGAGCTGGGAGTCTACACTAGATCTGCTACATCAGATACAAGAAGGTCAACCTCTGGAGGGTCAATCTACTCCGCAGTATAGTCATGCCCCTACATTTGCAACATTCCTGTTGCAAATACTTCTACAGTGGCAGAAGGGGTTCTCCTATAAACCTAGCTAACCCATCTAGGGGTGGTTAGCTAGGCCAACAGAAAAATTATTCCATCAACCTAGTGGCATCTAGTTTGATGGAAGTGGGGGGAAGAGCAGGTTAGCCCAACTAAGCTACATTGCACAGGATGCAAAATGTTTCACAGCCCTATGTAACAGAGCAAGTTTGACCTACCTTTTAGGTGTACACCAGGCCTTTGACTGTAAACTGGGGCAGCGACTGTGTTTTTGTTCTGTGTGTACAGCACCTAGCACAGTGGAGTCCTGGTCCGTGACTATGGCTCCTAGGTGCTACCACAATACAAATAATAAATGACAATACTGTGGGTCAGGGACTAAATTGATCACTAGAATCAGCAGTTTCCTCTCCCACTTCTGTTTGGTGTGTTTCGATTCATGCTGTCAGGACTGCATCAAAGAAGCACCTGACTATTGCCCAAATAAGAATCAGAAATACTGAGGGGTTACAATTAATAATAATTGAATAAAAGACCTCGTACATGTACAATGTGCTTTACAAAAATATAGGCTGAGATGACAGTCCCTTCCCGAAAATGCTTAAAGTCCCAGACAAAGCAGACAAAGGTTTGGGAGACATTCTGGCCAGGCATGGTGTGGCAAGATGGTCGAACAGGACAAGGGCGGAAGGATTCCTAGAAGATGGGTTTAAGGAAGAGGGGTGCATAAGAATCAGGTGGTTCCAAGAGTAAGGACGTAGCATGAGAGAGGGAACCAAGCTGAGAAGGAGGAGGAGGAGATGAAGGCCCAATTCACCACTACCACCACCGGCGTAAGCAGGTACAGTGATGTCAGCAGCAGCTCTGTCCAAGTAATGCCCTGAGCATGTCTCCTTATAACGGAGATTTAGTCTGATAATGATAGCACAACTGAATCCCAGTGCATTATCAGAGAAAGACTAGGCATTATTTACCCAATACACTACATTGGATCAGATCCTTGGTTGACATTTAGGGTACGTCTACACAGCGGGGTTATGCGGTATCCTGAAATAGCTACCCCTGCACGTCTTTTAAACGTGCCCATTGTTTTGAAATAGTTTTCGAAATAATGGGCATGCTATTTTGGCATCCTTGTAACCCTTGTTCCATGAGGGTTAAGGGATGTGTTGAAACAGTGCATTATTTCGAAATGTGGTGCTGTGTAGATGCGCCAAATTTCAAAATACCATCAAAATCAGATGCACAATTTGCATAGCACACATTACATATCTTATCTCTGCCGACAGAGGCATGTAGTGTAGACACAGCCTATGAGTGAAGTTGATTCTTGGAGTACAGTGGCTTTAACATCTGGATCAGTAAAAGGGAAGGACCAGGCTTTTGCTTATGTTTACCAGACAGCTTCTTTATTAACCATCTTGAGAGGGATTCCTGGTCCCTCCCTCCCTCCCGCAAACGTGATATGGTTTTGCCTTTTGAATGCCATCGGTGGGTTTGCTTGTTTGTTTTACACTATAGCATGACTCTAAAGGCCTCTCAAAGCTTCTTTGTTCTAATGGGTGAATGAGCGGTGAGCAGCAAGATTTCTGAGGGAGGGCTACTGTCCTTGCTCTAATTCAGTACTGCTTTGGCTTCATTCCGGATCTTGACTGGGAACTGAGTTAGCTACGACAGTTCTGGAACAGGTGCTAAACATCTGGGCTGTAATCCCTCAGCTTCTTCATGACTATCCTGACCTCACTGGTAAGTCTGACTTGTCAAATGCATTTGCCACTATAAAGGACTTCCATAGCAACGTGATGGGCTGGAGGCAGAGTGACAAAATAGAGAGGATTCATCAGCTCTTATGGAAAATGCTTGTTGATATCTGCCAGAATTTTACACACGCACACTGATGGCCTGGTTAAATGGCATGCCCACCATTTGGGAACATAAACACAGCTACACTGGAATAATTATCACTGTATCTGAGCACTTCATAGCTGATCTAGTTACCCTCACCTGTAAGGGAGGGAAGCATACTCTTTGTGTTGCTGGAGAACAGAAGCACAGAGAGGGGACATGATGCACTGAAGTCTGCAGCAGACCAAAGAAGTGAATGAGGTCTTCAGAGTTCCAGACTAGTTCTCTCACCACAATACCATCCTATCTCAGGGTCAATGCCTGGTTTCTCACTGAAGGCATTGCATTTAGGGAACCTACGTATGGGCTGAGACAAGAGAATTCCACCCCTCTAAGGCTGTGTCTACACTGGACCACTTATTCCGGAAAAGCAGCCGCTTTTCCGGAATAAGCTGCGAGCTGTCTACACTGGCCCCTTGAATTTCTGGAAAAGCAGTGATGATTTACTGTAAGAAATCAGCTGCTTTTCCGGAAAAACTATGCTGCTCCCGCTCGGGCAAAAGTCCTTTTTCTGGAAAACTGTTCCGGAAAAGGGCCAGTGTAGACAGCACAGTAGTCTTTTCCGCAAAAAAGCCCCAATCGCAAAAATGATGATCGGGGCTTTTTTCCAGAAAAACGCGTCTACACTGGCCACGGATGCTTTTCCGGAAAAACATCCTGCCAATGTAGACGCTCTTTTTCCGGAAATACTTATAACGGAAAACTGTTCCGTTTTAAGCATTTCCAGAAAAAGGTGCCAGTGTAGACGTAGCCTTAGTGTGTATAGTAGTATCCATCATTATATAGCATATTGTAGTCACCCCCCTAACCTATACATAGGCACAGAGCATCAGCAAACCCACTCTAAACCCAAGTATGCAACATGGAGATCTGACACACCTACTGTTGCCTGTCCCCAGGCTTTTCCTCTCGTCCATTTGTCCATATCCCAACGGAGCTGTAGCAGCGTGCAAGCATGGAACGCAGCTCCATGGCATGTAACCGATAAGGAGCCACCCAGCACAGCTTGTGCTCCCTGCACCGTAAGTTAATGGTCTGTAACAAAATCAGGAGGCTTGAAATCTAGTGAGCAAGACTCTGGCTCAGTGAAACTACAAGCAAGAAAGAGGTTTAGCTAAAGAGAAATAGCATAAGCAGGGTCAAGCATGAAGAACACTACAAGGTGCCAGGCACAGACCGTAAAACACATTCCAGAGGTGTAACAGAGCACCTCATTAAGAAACATCTTGGTACCAATCACCTCTCCACCAATAACATACATACCGACCTAGGTTCAGGACCAGGTCTAAACTGACAGCATGATGGATAAGTAGTGAACCCCTTGTGAGAGGTAAGGGGTGGTGGCAACCTGATACGTCAGGAGTGATGTGTAACTTGTTTGTACCTGTGTATAAAAGTGCACCCCAAAAGGTGATTGCCAATTGGCAAGGGGGGCGTGCTGGAAATCCAGAGTGCTTAGTTGGGGGTGTTAGTCCATTGTCACAGCTTACAGAAGGTGTAATGGTGCCGTGGCAAGTCTGTTCACTGAGAACTATTATTGTATGTTGCTTGGCAATAAACCTACTCAGGTGCTTTTGAGCCTTATCTGATTTGTGGTCCCTGGGGGCTCTCTGGGAATCTGTCGCGTTGACCAGTTGCACATGGTGAACACATTTAGATGGGAGCATGCGCATACACGCAGCCGAAAGTTTATCATTAATGGAGTAGAGGCCCTGTGAGGAACTCATCGGGATGACCCCATCCTACTGGCGACACACAGTAGAGCAGTATCTCTATTGCTTTTTCATCTTTGCTTTTCCAGACAAGGGCAGCAGGAACAAACATTCAACTGGGATCTATGCCAGGTGCTTCTGCCGAAGAAATAGCTCCCTCTTTTCCCATAATGCACCTGATTAGGCAAGTCCATAGGTAGACTTTTCTTCATGGGGTCTGGTATCAAAAATACTTCTTTGCAGGTGCAAAATTTCCGGGCCCCGCTCCCAACATACAGAATTGTAGGCCTGGATCTTAGCAGTTGAGCTATTTTGAAACTATAAAAATAAAAGTGCATATGTTGCTGTCTAATGGGCTATCTCATGTAAAACATTTATTTCCTATAGAGAATTTGCAGCTTATTGGAGTCATGCACGGTGATTCTAGGAGTTTGGACATGAATGGAGCTGGTACTGGGCTGGCATATTCTGATGCAGCGCAGTTGGTGGAATGTGGGCCAAATGGATTTTTGGTTGTTTACTCCTGTTAGCATTTACCACTAGCATGTGGCGTATTGATCAGAGCATTTCCAAGCGTTCTTCCATGTGCAAATGTGACACCACGTTAATTTTGCAGCATTTTCACAGCTGCACGGGCTGCACAGAGCAACGAAGAGGGAACAAAAATATCTTTCCGTAACAGGTTCGACTCACCAGCATGGCTCCTTCCTCAAGGTGGCTTTGGGGAAGTAGCTGGCTCTTCCGACGTGCCCCCTTTTGGTGTTGTCTTCAGGGCTCTGCCAGAGGGCAGTGCCCACTCCAGTCTTTGCCTGCACCCCCTTCTGTGGAGGGGGGGGGTCATTGTTCTTTTACTCTCCAGGGTCCTTACTCCCTAGGACTCCCAGTTCTTCTACCCGGGAACACCCAGCTCCCTCCAGGAATACCCAGCTTCCTCGCACCCTCCAGGCCTCAGTGGCCCACTGCCAGTCCCTCTCTCTAGCTCCTGTCTCCAGGCAGACTGCAGTCCCTCCTGGCCACTCCTCCCTGGCAAAGGGTGAGGACCTGCTACCTCTGCCTACCAGGTTGCCTCCTGCAACCCTGCCTTCAGGCCTTACGGCCTGGGGCTTCCCTGGCCCAAGCCTCCCCAGCCCACCATGACTGCCACTCGCAGCCCCGCCCACCACGACTGCCGCTCGCAGCCCCGCCCACCACATCTGCCTCTCGCAGCCCCGCCCACCACATCTGCCTCTCGCAGCCCCGCCCACCATGACTACCTCTCGCAGCCCCTAGGGACTCAGGCCTGGTAGCCTGGGTTTGCTAGGCCAAAGCCTGCCCAGCCCTGCCCTCTTCCAGGGAGCTTCTTGCTTCCCTGGCAGTCAGGTTTCTACTGCCCTTCCTCCAGAGCAGCAGGCCGGTCTCCTTCCTCCTTCCAGGAGTTGCTCTTTATAGCCTCCATCTGGGCCCTCATGAGCTACCTCAGCTGGGCTCGCCTTTGACTCCACTCTCAGCCCCTTAAAGGGCCAGTGCAGGGCAACGCACTGTCACACTTTCACAGAATCCTAGGGCTGGAAGAGACCTCAGGAGGTATCGAGTCCAGCCCCCTGCCCAAGGCAGGACCGATCCCAACTCAATCATCCCTGCCAGGGCTTTGTCAAGCCAGGATTTAAAAACCTCTAGGGATGGAGATTCCACCACCTCCCTAGGGAACCCATCCCAGCGCTTCCCCACCCGCCTAGGGAAATAGTTTTTCCTAATATCCAACCTAGACCTTCCCCACTGTAACCTGAGACCATTGCTCCTTGTTCTGACGGGTCACTACTGAGAACAGCCTCTCTCCATCTTCTTTGGAACCTCCCTTCAGGAAGTTGAAGGCTGCTCTCAAATCCCACCTCACTCTTCTCTTCTGCAGACTAAACAGACCCAACTCCCTCAGCCTCTCCTCATAGGTCAACTGTGCCAGCCCCCTCATCATTTTGGTCACCCTCCACTGGACCCTCTCCAATGTGTCCACATCCTCTCTGTAATGGGGGGCCCAGAACTGGACGCAATACTCCAGATGTAGCCTCACTAGTGCCGAATAAAGGGGAATAATCACTTCTCTAGACCTGTTGGCCATGCTCCTCCCAATGCCCCCTAATATGCCATTAGTCTGCTTGGCTACCAGGGCACACTGTTGACTCCTATCCAGCTTCTCATCCACTGTAATCCCCAGGTCCTTTTCTGCTGAACTGCTACCTTTTTGTGACTAAAAGCCCAGCAACTTTCAAGCAACTTTTAAGTCAAGATCTTCAACCATCTGATTTAGTTTGATGGCAAATGACACTCCCCTATCAAACTCGCTTCAAAAGGCAATTCATGAGAAGCCAGATTTGGTCCTGCAAAGGTCGTGGTGAGCTTTGTGTTCTAATGAGGACATTTGCTCTAAGTTGTGGGGAGTTTGGAAACTAAGATGGAGACACTTTATATTTCTCATAGCCCAGAAAGAAAGATTCAGGCCAACAATCTTTTAAATAATGGTTTCTTAATTGTCGGCGGAATCCTGTTTCCAATGTTATCTGTGATTTCAGCAAAGCTACTCAGATGTCATATAACACGTGCATGTATCTTTCTCTGTTACAATAGACACCATCAACCCTTTAAAGCAAGAGTGGGGAAACTTTTTAGGGTCGGGGGGGGGGGGGGGTCGCTGACCCCACAGAAAAATCAGTGGGGAGCCACACACAAGTGAGAAGCAAAAAACTCCTCACTGATATAGCCCCCAACTGAGGAGAAAGACACTCCCCACATTCCCCTCACATACCAGAGCCTGGAGGAGGGGAGGGGAGGGGGGCAAGCTAGTAGATGCTGAGTGCTCCACAGAGGAAGGGAGAGGGGACTAGAATGCCAGTTGGGGTTTCCCAGTGCTGGGGGAGGAGGGAAGCCCTGAGCCTCGGGGACTAGATCCAGGAAAGCCAAGGGTCACATCTGGCCCCCAGGCCTTAGGTTTCATACCCCTACTTTAGACCTACTCAGACCTGCTCACAGGGTGGCGGGGAGAGGGGGGATAATGGAGTCACCTGGGTTTCAGCAATTCAAAGGGGCCCTGGACAAAGGGGCCCCCTTCCAGTCTTGGCCCTTCCCCTTCTGGGAGCATGGAGCCCCCATCCTCCATCCTCCATCCTCCACCTTGCTCAGGGGACTGTGGAGGCTGTTGGCTCCTCTGGATCTGATACAGTAGTTCCAGGCTGATGTAGTCTTAAATGACTGCAGAAGAGCTTTATTTCTAATTCACCACTTGATTATTAAAAGCCTCTTTCCTGAATTGTTTATTTTTCATTTCATGGTTGAGTTACTTAAATTCTACCATTTCAATCCCACTTTTATCCCACTCCCGGTGCCGCTTTCCCTCATCCCCTTCTAAGCCTCGTTTTCAAGCCACATCACATCCCATCCACGGTCTCCAATGCCAGATGCTTAGTAAATATTTTTCACTCAAGGTATTATCCTAAACTCAAGCGTATCCACTGGCCACAGCTGTTGAAAGAGCGAACGTCTTCAGTACCGAGCGAATGCAAAGATGCTTTGCTCTTTTCAGCTCTGAGCGTCCGATCCTGGTCCTATCTGAGTCAATGGCAACAGTTCCAGAATCAGTCATGGAATCATAAAAGACTAGAACTGCAAGGGACCTTGCGAGGTCATCGAGTCCAATCCTCTGCCCTCACGGCAGAATCAAGCACCATCTAGACCATCCCTGATAGATGTCTATCCAACCTGCACTTAAATATCTCCAGAGATGGGGATTCCATAACCCCCGTAGGCAATTTATTCCAGGGTTTAATTACCCTGAGCATTAGGAAGTTTTCCTGATGTCCAACCTAAACCTCCCTTGCTGCAATTTAAGCCCGTTGCTTCTTGTCCTATCATCAGAGGCCAAGGAGAACAATTTTTTTCTCCCTCCTCTTTGTGACACCCTTTTGGGTATTTGAAAGCCGCTATCATGTCCCCTTTCAGTCTTCTCTTTTCCAAACTAAACACACTCAATTATTTCAGTCTTTCCTCGTAGGTCATGTCTGCTAGAGTCTAGACCTTTAATCTTTTTTTTGTTGTTGCTCTTCTCTGGACCCTCTCCAATTTCTTCACACCTTTCTTGAAACGTGGTGCCCAGAACTGGACACAATACTCCATTTGAGGCCTGATCGGCACAGAATGTAGACTCTTAAATCCCAGGAGCTGACTCTAAAGAAATAGAGGAGTGATGCCAGCTATACGTTCAGACGTAGGGATGATTAATACTGGAAGATGGTGGGTGGGACCTTGCTGGTGCTGGGGGGATGAGGGATCCAACCTGGTCCAGTTGGCTGCCTACCTGGCTCCATGTGCCTCCCAGAAGCAGCCAACGTGTCCCTGTGGCTTTTAGGTGGAGGTATGGGGGGCAGGAGGCGAGTTCTGTGTGTTGCTCCTGCTTTGCAGCTCCCATTGGCCTAGAAGCACCTGAGCTGCTGAGGTAGGCCCCAGGGCCAGCCACCAGCCACTGCAGAAGTCATGGAGGACCTGAAAGTCATAGAATCCATGACTTGTGACAGATTTTTAGCCTCGTAATCCAGGCCTGCTTGGTGTGCTGCTCTGCCCCCTCTGGTGGGGGGCTAGGCCCACTAGGGATTAATGTACCAGCTACAACCTTGGTTGAGAGATCTAGGTCTTTTAGCTCCAGCCATAAAGGCTCACGTGTTCAGCCCACAAAGTCCCAAGTTTGATCCCTACTCCCTATTACATGTGTGATCGTGGTAATGGCTGATTCTAGTCCCAGATTAAAGTTGACAGGTGTGCCAACTGCCATTCTCTTAGGTGAAACGGAAGGAGCAATTTATGGTGTGAGGTAGCTAGAGATCCTAGAAGCCACCACCCAAGGCAAAAGTGTGCTAGGGACTGTGTGGCAAGCTCTGTTTGTGGGGGTACGTGAGAGGGAAGGGAGGCACACCTGCTGTGGGATAGTGGTATTTAGGGCACAGAGTGGGCTGCAAGTAGGTTTAGAAACTGTGGCACAAGGAAGATTTCCTGCTGTGTTTTTTTTTCCCCCTACTGTGTTCAGAGAATCAGGACTATGTGATCTCTCTTTAAGTAATCAGGATTTCCCCAAAATATAGATCTGATTCCTATCATCAATTTTTTCCTCTGACTGGAAGCAGTCCTTGTGGTCCCATGCACTAGTTTACCACTCAAGCCAAGAGGGAAACAGTCATTTTTAAAGAGCTCCTGCCCTTTATTTTGCCCTCTGCTCTGAAAGGCCTTGCTTTAGAGGAAGCAGCGGAGTTAAGGAGCATTGGGGTGGATGAGAAACGGGAATGATTGACACATGAATGGAGAAACTCTCTGGCCTGCGAGCCTCAGTCGCATCATGTCAGTGACACCGCTGGGAACAGGGGACAATCGAAGAGGAAAGGGAAGCTGTAATATCAGAGGAGGCGGATATTGGGGGTTTACATATTGCCCTGGGATGCCTGAGTGTGATGGGTGAATCTCCAAAGGAGTGGCCCTGGGCCGGATTCGGAAAGCCGCTCAATAGTTTGGATGCTCTTCTGAAGTTTTCATGAACTTTCAGGATTCCTTGGGGCTGGAGTTCTCATGAGAACAGATGTTCTGATGGCATGGAACAAGTTGTGGGTAACAGCCTCTGTCTCGGTATTTTGGCCCTGTTCCTGCTCATGCCAGGAGGTGCAGAAGCCACGCAAATGACAGGGAGGGAGAGAAGATAAGAAGTGAGGGAAGGAATAAATCACATGTATCCCATGGGCAGGGCACTGCAGGGGCCCAATGCACATGGCTTAGGTATCCTGCTTCTCTGATGGAGGATCTGGTTCTGTGCGTCTAGGTTCTCCCCTCCACCCCTCGTCCCCAAGCTGTGACGTGAAGACCAGGGACAGGAAACAAGCATGGATCCATCCAGGGATACGTGGAGTCTGCAGACAACCTGCAGCAGCAGAAGTGATGGCCACTTGAATCAGGGTTTAAAACTAATAAGCGAAACTTCTTCACACAGCGCATAGTCAACCTGTGGAACTCCTTGCCAGAGGAGGCTGTGAAGGCTAGGACTATAACAGAGTTTAAAGAGAAGCTAGATAAATTCATGAAGGTTAGGTCCATAAAAAGCTATTAGCCAGGGGCTAGAAATGGTATCCCTGGCCTCTGTTTGGCAGAGGCTGGAGATGGATGGCATGAGACAAATCGCTTGATTATTGTCTTTGGTCCACCCCCTCCGGGGAACTTGGTGCTGGCCACTGTCGGTAGACAAGCTACTGGGCTAGATGGACCTTTGGTCTGACCCAGTACGGCCGTTCTTATGTACTGGCCCCACGCCCATCAGCAAATCAGAGCAGACCTCTTCCTCGGTCTCCCTTCCCACTCATCTTCTGCAACTCATGGGAGGATGGGAGACACTGCGCCTGCTGTCAACACTACGTGGGGGTCAGAAAGAGAGCCACCGATCTGCCTTCTGCTGGAATAGAAGTCATGGGAACCTCTATCCTCCTCCTGCTCTCTTGGAAAGATGGTGAAGAATGATTGAGAGACACGTCCAAACGCAGAAAGCCCTTGGCCATTTGTCCCCCAGGATACATATTGCCTCAGCAACAGAACACCACATGTGATCAGGAAGGGGAAAATATATGCAAGCCCCCTGACTGGAAAAGCCCTGGCTGCTGTGTCGACAGCTGTCTGCCCCATGTCCTTGCACGAGAACGTCCTGCTGAAGCATGTTATGCCTTGCTCAGTCAAAAGAGATGGGGATGATTTATGCAGACGCTTCCTGGAAATGAGGAGGCGGAGGACTTGCAAAATGTGCAAATTTCCACATGGAAGTCAAATGTAGTCAAGGGGATTCTCCTTTTCATTGAGCCGATACTGTGTGTACATGAATCCTCGAGTGCAATATTGAAATGGTAATGCGTTCGGGAGCGTTTTCAGTGATTGGTTTTCCTTCAGTGACGAGCAAATGGCAGAGAGCTGTCAGCAGAAGAAACCGAGTGCGATGCCGCGGGGTGACAGCTGGAGTGATTTCCCAGCACGGTGGTTTGCCAACTTTTTTGTCCCTTGTGACCCAGGTGAAGAAAATAGTTGACGCCGCGGCCCAACGTAATTTGACTAGAGTGTGGGGCCCGGGTGGGGATGAATTTGAGAGCTCCAGCTTGCAGGGGAAGCAGGGATGGGGCAGGAGGGACTCACTTCGAGTGGTCCCCAGGCAGCAGTGCAGCGGGGCGGGGCGGGGCAGGGAGGGGTGGGGGCTAAGGCAGCTTCCTGCCTCACCTGGCACTGCAGACCAGGCTGCGATCCAGAAGCAGCCAATGGGAGAGCAGAGCTAGTGCTCGGGGCGGAGCAATGCATGGAACCCTGTGGCTCTCCCCCACCTAGGAACTAGGTCTGTTGCCAGCTGAGTCTGTGGTGCCAGGACAGGCAGGAAGCTGTCTTAGCCCCGCCCCCCCACTGCTCACCTGATCCCCCTGCAGCAACGAGACCCAGCGCCCGACATTCCCCTGTCCTGTCCTGGGTCTCACTCTGTGGTTTAAAAAACCCCTGCCCTAGAGTTAGGCAAGCTAGGTTTTTTACGCTGGGAGTCCTCCCAGTCATGACGCCAGATAGCAGAGTCCAATGAGTGTGAATAGAAATATGATGAAAACTGGGCAGCAGCAACGGGAGATGTCGGATTCAGCGATGTCTAACACAAAGATCTCAGCATGAACACACAGGTCAGGGAGTTGCTGCAAAGGAAGCCTTTGATAAGACCTGCCAGGCAAGCATCAAGCCGTAATGTACTAGCTAGTTTGTACCCTCAGCAACTCAGCACCACATTCGGATTGCACACTGGTTTTCACAAACACAATGGACCCTTTTTAATCTGGACAGCTTTCATTGCCCGTGTCTGTCTATTTAGGGTTTTCCTCTAGGCCCTGTCAGTGTACCACCAAAGCATGACACAGGGTATGTCTACAAGGTATTCCGGAAAAACTCCGCCACGTCCAGGGAACACGTTTGCTCTTCTGCTTCTTTTTGCGGAAGTGCAAATGCGCTCTTTTGGAAGCCCTGTCTTCCTCGTTCCATGAGGAAAAAGGGATCTTCCGAAATTTAGCCCAGTTAGACTCTTCTGAAAAAAAAATCTAAAAAAAGCTGTAGCGTAGATGTAGCCTCAGGCATTGCCTTCCATGTAGCTACTCTTGCACGTAAGGCCTATTGACACAAGCGAGTCTCTGGGGCCAAGATCTGGAAAAGAGGCACATGGAGAAGTGAGGACAGAGGAGAGCTGATCCAAATGCATTTTTAACAAAGCTGGGCGCATTGCTTGCCATAAGACACCTTAAACTGCAATCCTCAGCCCTTGTATTAGCCAGACAGGCCGGGTGCTAACAGGAAGGATTTTACTAAGAGGGATCCAGTAGATCAAAAAAAAATCATCGTGACATGCTGGTTATAGGCAGAAGCTGCAGGAAATTCAAGGGTGGTGTCTAATAGTCACTGGGAAAATTCTTTAAAACGTAGTATCCATTTTTAAAATTTCAATGCCCGATATTTTTTGGTCCCCGAAAGAATTGATCTATGAAAACCGTCCATAGGATCCATAGTTGCACTCCAGCCAGGCAAGATGATAGATCTGAAACAGCCTTTGTGTAGAGGAGTCTCATCCAGGAGACCAAACTGGTCTTCTTATGCAAAGAGGTGTGGTCCTTCCACAACAGGACCCTTTGTGAATCTTAGAACAGCTATCCTGGATCAGACTACAGGTTAAACCTCTCTAGTCCAGCACTGTCTGGTCCCGCAACCTCTGTGGTCCGGCATGATTTTAGTGAGCTAACTGTCCACTTACCATGGGTGTGGTCAAGTTTCCTGTGGTCCCATAAAGTTTGTTTACAGCCACCAGTCCTGGCTCTCAGCGTTCTGGGCTGTTCTTTAGCTCTAATTTACCCCAAACATCTTCTAAGAGCCCGGTAAGCAGCAGAAGTGTTGGTGATGCTGCTAGACAATAATGGGCTTCCATGATTCACCAAATTCTCAGGTTCGGCACTGGTCAGGTCTCAGGGGTGCAGGACTAGAAATGTTCAACCTATAGTGGAATTTCTAGCAAGTAGCCTCTTTCTAACTGTGACCAATAACAGATGTTTCAGAAGAAGACACAATAAAGCTTGGAGTAGGCAACTATGGGATGAATTGACCCAGCAAGGAAAATTTCTTCCACACATTCTCAGTTGTGCCCTGTCCACTGCTACAGTGGAGCGAGGGAATCTTGCATCGTTACTGCCTATAATAGATGTAAGACTGTTGACAGAGAGGTTCAAGATTCAGACAGGTCAGCGTGACACATTTCACAAGGCTCAAATGATTTAAGAGAAACAGACAGATTTCTCATGGCCGCGAGATTGCAGTCGCTCACATGTAACTCATTCCATCTCTTCCCCAAGAAGTGCAAATTAGAAACAGGAAGGTCTGACACACAGTCACCATTCCTTAGTGCTAGGGAGACTGTTTCAGCCAAAGGAGAGCGGTTGTCCTCTTTAAAAGTGACAACAAACCAGCTTGACCAAGACCCGTAGTGGAAGAAAATCCAGACTATGACCCTGTTTTGAACCTCAGGTCTGTAAAGGTTACAGGAGCAGCCACAAGCCTACCCTCCAGCTTGCTTAGGTGAGAGATATGAACCCTAGCCCCATGTGAGACTCCACCCCTGAGGCCTGATTCGCTGGGACCCCGAGTGGCTGATTGGCCCTCACATCCTACTTAAGCCAGCAGCAGGAACCGGAAACTGAACAGCTGGGCTCAGCCCTGCTCCAGGTCATATGCCTTGTTCTTCCTGGTACTCTAGTATCTTCTCACTTATGGTTCAAGTTTGTCTCCCACCTCTGATTCCTGCTGCCCTGACCTGCCCTGATTCCGATTCTGACATGAGCCTCTGGTCTCCAGTTCGTTTCCTGCTTCTGATCTCCAAATACCCTCAACTTGCGGCCCCGTGCATCCCGGCTCCAGCTACTAGAACTAAGGACTCTGTCTCCAACTACTAGGCCTGACTGCTCATGACCCAGCGATGACACTGCTGGAGTAAGGATGCTGGATGAGACCCCCTCAATGGAAAACTCTATGGCTACGTCTAGACTGGCATGATTTTCTGGAAATGCTTTTAATGGAAAAGTTTTCCATTAAAAGCATTTTCGGAAAAGAGCATCTAGATTGGCGCGGAGTTTGCATTATAACGATGAGCTTTTGCGGAAAAGCATCCATGGCCAATCTAGACGCACTTTTTTGCGAAAAACAAATCTGGGCTGTCTACACTGGCCCGTTTGTGCAAAAGTTTTGTGCAAAAGGGACTTTTGCCCGAATGGAAGCAGCATAGTATTTCCACAAGAAGCACTGATTTCTTACATGAGATCGTCAGTGCTTTTGCGGAAATTCAAGCGGCCAGTGTAGACAGCTGGCAAGTTTTTCTGGAAAAGCGGCTGATTTTCCGGAAAAACTGGCCAGTCTAGACACAGCCCAGAGGTAAAAAATTGTTGCTACCCATGGGGGGGGGGGGGAATCTATTCCCACATCTTGTGGTACAATACAACCTGTCCAAACCCAGTCTCTAAAAAGGTGGCAATCTTAAAGTTCAGACATACCTCACCAAACAGCTATGTATGTCTGTGTGCCTAGCTCGGCCCATCCCATTGGAACAACACATTTCTCTGGCATCTGAGCAGGAGGCTCAGAGTCTGTCAGTGATGACTCGCTTGTGCTGGATTTCCCGGGGCTCATGTTCACTTTTTGGATCAACTCCACCAAATCATGTCCCTTAATGCTCGCTTGCACCCTCATAGAATCACACAACTCTAGAACTGGAAGGGATCATCAAGTCCCATCCGCTGCCCTCACGGTAGGACCAAGTACCACCTAGATCATCCTTGATAGATGTCTATCTAACTTGCTCTTCAATATCTCTAGAGATAGAGATTCCACAACCCCCCTTATACAATTTATTCCAGTGCTTAACCACCCTGACGGTTAGGAAGTTTTTCCTAATGTTCAACCTAAACTTCCCTTAATGCAATTTACGCCCATTGCTTCTTGTACTGTCTTCAAAGGCCAAAGATAACAATGTTTCATCCTCCTGCTTGTAACACCCTTTTGGGTATTTGAAAGCTGCTATCCTGTCCCCTCTCAGTCTTCTCTTTTATAAATGAAACAAGCCCATTTCTTTCAGTTTTCCCTCATAGCTCATGTTTTCTAGTCCTTTAATCATTCATTTGACTACTCATGCATGGACTAGTGCAGATGGGGCCTTCTGCTATAACTTTTACAGCCAAAACGAGGGTTTCTCAATGCCCAGCAGTTCTCTGCAGTCTTCAAATAAAGCATTTCTGCTCTCTTATGCCCTGGAGTAGTTCTAACCTCAGCTTGACCTTTTATTCCTAGATTCTAAAATATACAGATGTCAGCAAATGCAGCATCCTTGAGCCAGCTATACCACTTTGCTAACCTCATTGCTAGGATCCTATCCTTATTGCGGTTGCAAAAACGCTCTCTCAGGAAAGAGAAGAATATATACGCAAAGCATGCTAAATAAGTACTGAAATGCCATCCGCAGGCATATCCACCTGGAGCGGAGGGGAGTACACGTCTCTATTGAAAGAATGTGTTTTTATAAAATTACAGTTTCTCTCTGATTCTCCAGGGGAAAAATTAAATCACAAGAAGAACTATTGCTGCAGAAGAACGCTCACCTGGAAGTTTGCTGAACATTATGAAAAAACACCCCCCTTCCTTCTCCCGCAAGTGTCTCTCTCTATCCCTGGTTCTGCTTCTAGCAAAACAAGAACAGGAGACAAATGCATTTGAGGCTCAATCAGCACTTAATGAAGTCACTGGGAGTCATTTCATTGACTTCTGATTTACCCCAGCGGAGGTAAGATCAGCCCTGCCCAGGCCACTGCATTCGGCTAATGAACGCGTCGTAACAAATGGGTTTGCATGCTGTGTGTGTTGTTCTGAAACTACCTCAGAGTCAATCAACTCTTAAAGAGGGGGCAAAGAGGAAAATTGCACAAGGAAAGAAAAAGGAGTGCAGACCCAAAATCGTAAAATATATACCCAGTGCTCCTCTACACAGTAACAACTCCAAAATATACAGCCCCAAGTAAATACACATTAATAAGCATACAGTTCAAAGTAAGTACACTTTTCAAAGGAGACGATCTTATTTAGTGTAGATAATTATAAGAGCAAAATAAACCATCTTTCTTTCCCCATAAAAATGTTTTACACCACTCAATTAAAGCCTTTGAGATAAAATCATCTCTCTGGGGTGTTTTTCTTTG
This sequence comes from Pelodiscus sinensis, assembly GCF_049634645.1. NCBI lineage: Eukaryota > Metazoa > Chordata > Testudines > Trionychidae > Pelodiscus > Pelodiscus sinensis. The sequence continues at coordinate 35,446,741 of NC_134726.1, forward strand.
CTCTTCACTTTGTCGGAAGTCATTTCAATATTTTACTATCCTGCTAATAAAAAATACATAATGGCTTGTCAGGCAATATAATTTCCACCACCGGCTTGCTAGAAGGAGGAAATTTGTAGTGCTCGGTCGCCTCATTTTACTTTGCAGAAAAGAGGAGGTGACCTAGCCGCACAAGGGCGGGACTGGAATCGATCCTCCCAATGAAATATACGAGGCTATTTGCTTAGGACTGACGCAGTGCCCTTGAGTAATCGGCATAGACTAAGCTGGCGGTCACCTTCAGAAAAGCACGGGTTAGCTATTGCCTATTAGCCTGTTCAACTTGCTCCCCAAATCCCATTTGCAGTGTAAGAGGAGGAGAATCCACATCTTCCTATGCATCAATAAATCTTCGCTAACCAATTACATGCCAAAAAAAAAAAATCACCTGTTTAACTGGTTCCACATGAAACAGGGCATCCGTCGGCACCTGTTACTAAATATGGTGGTACGTCTCCAATGATTCTATTGCCCAGCAATAGTGAAAAATAGAATCATAGAACACTAGAATTGGAAGGGACCTTGAGAAGTCATCAAGGCCATCCCGGCAGGACCAAGCACCAGCTAGCTCATCCCTGTAGCTCAGTCGGGTGGTGGGGAATTCATGGGAGAAGTCTCACTGCTGACATGTCTTCAGCATGCCGTCTTTCCTCTTAGGTTCCCAAATCTCTGCACACCCACTTACTGACATGCACGCGAGGGTAAAGGAGTCTAGGATGACACATTGGGGAGCCAGGCGTGGGTGTATGTTACCCCAGTTTAGATTCTCTCTATAGTTAATCCACTTCTGAATGTGGCCAGTTGATGTGGAGTTCTATGAAGTGGTGGAACAGTCTCCTAACGGAAGTGAGGGCAGCCCAGTTGAACGGGATCTGTTAAAACTAAACTGGACGGTGCCCTAGAACAGCGGGTTTCAAACTTTTTTCCTGGTGACCCAGTTGAAGAAAACTGTTGATGCCCATGACTCAACGGAGCTGGGACTGAGGGGTGTGGAGTGTGGGAGCTGGGAGGGGGCGGAGGCAGAGGGTTGGGGTTTCAGGGGTGAGGGCTGCGGGTTGGGGCTGGGAATGAGGGCATGGAAGGGGGGTCCTGGGGCTGAGGCAGGGGGTTGTGGTGTGGTAGGGGTCAAGGCTCTGGTGGTGGGTCAGGGCTGGGTGCTTGGGGCAGGCTCTGGGTTGGGGGAGCTCAGGGCTGGGGCAGGGGATTGGGGCCTTACCTCTGGCAGCTCCCGGTGAGCAGCACAGCAGGGGACTAATACAGCTACAGGGCTTATTCCTGAGCGGGAGCATCAGAGTCCTGCGCAAGAAGCCCTGATTTCATACATTAGAACATCAGTTTACTTGCGCAAGAACTCGCAATGCGCAAGAACTACACTTGCGCAGTGTAGACAGGCAGCAAGTTTTTGCGCAAAAGCAGGTGCTTTTGCGCAAGATCACACCAATGTAGACACAGCCCTCATGTTTTCAGTGTCAAAGGAGATTTTTTTGCTTTTTTGAAAAACCAAAACCTCACAATAGGGTGATATATTGATCAACATTTGGACCAAGCTCTTTGTCAGGGGAATTTTTACAGTGCTTTGTCTGTTTTAAAGTGTGGCTAATCAAAAGGATTCTCTGATTGAGATGAAACATTTCCCCAGCCTTAGAAAATCCCCACTGAACTTTTAACAGGATTTCCCATGGGTTTGTCACAACATGGGTTTTTAAAAAATGTGCTTTCCCCCTTGGCTGTGGGCGTTTGCTCAGCATGGCATGCTTTCAGCTTTGAAGGCAACTCAGAAGTTGTGAGGTTACAAAGTGAAGAAACGAGTTGAACTAGAGGCACACTGAATCCATGTAAACTGGATGCACACTGAATCCATGTAACTGACAATAGGTTTACAATATAGATTTCCACGCAGTATTGAAGAGGAATAAGTGAGTCATAAGTAATATGCGAGAGCTACATTTGGTTGCAAGCCAGTCTGTATTGGTGCGTACAAACACACACATTAATCAAAAACGTCAGGGGGTAGCCGAGCTAGTCTGTAAAGGATAAACTTAAAAAACAACAAATGGTCTGGTAGTTTTAAGTTTATCTTGTTCTAAAAAGTGCTACTAGACCATTTGTTGTTTTTTACATTAATCAAAGGCAGCATTCCCATCTTTATACTACAGGTTGAACCTCTCTAGTGCAGAACTCTCTGGTCTGGCAACCTCCGTGGTCCGGCATGATTTGAATTAGCCAGATGTCCACTTTTCTTGGGTGTGGCCAAGTTTCTCGTGGCCTCATAAAGTTTGTTTCCAGCCACCAGGCCTGGCTCTCTGTGTTCTGGGCTGTTCTTTAGCTCTAATTGACCCCTAAATGTCCTCTAACAGCCCAGCAAGCAGTGGAAGTGTTGGTGATGCTGCTAGACAAGATTGACCTCAGCAGATTCTCTGGTTTGTCACCTGGTCAGGTCCCGAGGATGCCGGACTAGAGAGGTATCTCTGCTTTATTCGCTGGCTCTAAGTATTCACTACCATCCGGCCCAGGGTAGGGGTCTTCCCCCACACTCGCCATCACGGTTTCTCCACGATCCACATTACCATTTGCTAGATGCTGCGATAGGCTCATCACCTTGACCTAGATCCATATGCTCCTGCTGCGGCAGTTGGACAGGTAAAGAGGTTTCGAGAGCCCACAGAGAACACCTCCCATCAGAGGAGAGCTCTGAGCCAACAGAATGGCGCCAGACTAGATGTCTTCCCCATCTCAGCAGATCTGTGTGTATCAGGGGCCGAGGGGGGAGCAGGATGAAACGAGCGCACCGCCAAATGCCTCATAGGAACCCGTTACAACAGGTGGAATCGAGAGTAATTTGGAGGGGAGGCTCCTGGAATCGCCCAGCATGAGACACACACAAAGGCCTCCTGAACACCTCACCTCCTCCCCGTTTCTGAGCCAACACAAGGAATGGAACACGCAGACGCTGGGCCCTTACTGGAGCTTGGAGACCTTTGTGGGTCTCACTACTCTACACATCAAGGACCTTAACACACTGCCGCACACAGTGCAGTCCAGCCGGATGGGCAGAGTCCCAACCCCCCCAAGTAACCTACACACACACCGCTAATGCGCCCAAAGAACACTGGTTCTTGGGAGAATTCTTGTAGGAAGACGAGAGCACAACGTTCAAGAAATTACCGTCTGGCTCACTGACTCCAGCTCCTTCTGTGTAGGCAAACTCCTCATTGGACTGG